>NC_036247.1:29552463-29593055 GCF_002742605.1 Olea europaea var. sylvestris | reverse complement strand
GGTTGATCACCTCTGATACGAGTAGTACCCCAATCTAATTTTCGAAATCCGACCTTATCAGACATATTATCTACACAAGCCACTCTTCTTTTGTGTCTTCCATGACTTGTCATTCGCACCAAACCCCAAATGGTGTTACCATACACTTCTGTTAATTAAAAGGAAAAAATAATAATTATAATAATAATAATCCGACCTTAATTCGAATGCTTATTATCTATTAATATTGATGGCCAAAAACATAAGTGTTGGTTTCTTTATGTGTCATTGTAACACTTCTCTATAATAGATAATAGATATATTTGAAATGATGTAATTAAACAAATTTCCAATTAACCATTATGGTTATCAACGAAACTTCAAAAGATGGTTATCCACTCATGTTGAAGCAGTTATGAATGTTTATTGGAGAGAATAGTCGTATGAAAGAAAAAATGTGAAAGTGATCCTTTACCAGCAGTATTGTCCACTTTGTTATAATCTGTCTGTCTTCATTGTTTTTACAACTTCCCTTAGGAGAGAATTCTCTGCTGTATCCAGATTAGATGCCTATTTTGGGAGCCACTGGCCTAAAGATATGCAAATACTAATCAAAGTGATTCTTAAATCCAAGCGTTGGATTTCCGACTGTTTTAAAGTTATTGCTGCATACAAATTATTCAAATTTGATATATTGGTACTTAAAAGATCTTTATGCTAGTCATTTATCGAATCCACGTATATAAGCATTATTCTTCTGGCTACAATTAGTCTTATGATTCATCTCCTCTGAATCTTGTTCCAATGGTGAATATGAGAATAGAAATCCCAAAATTTAAATCATTGCGCCTAGAAACGCATGTTTTTTTCGTTGTCATCTCAACCTTATTTCAACAAATCTACCAGAACATTGGTTTCATTTCATCAGGAAGAAACCAATCGTTACTTTCAGCCTCCATACCATTACCAAAAATTAAAATCACATTAAAATCATACATAATAAACGACTCTTCTCAAAGTCATTACATCAAACACATTGCCCACACAATTAAACCTCTGATCAAATATTTAGAAAAATGAGTTCTCAAACAGAGGCAAAACCAGAACATATTTATTTCGCACAAAAGTATATAGTGACCGCACTTACCAAACAAGAGGCCGAAAGCAGGATCTTCAAGGTACGTTCAGGGACTATAGACGAGCATATTTATAGCAGTTATAAACTTCATAGTTTTGGAGGAGATTCGAGCACTGAGCAGAGAGTTGGAGATTGAGAAGTAGGGAGGGAGTGGATTTGGGAATTTCGTGAGTTACAATTTCAACCGAAACAGGTAATTTTGTTTCACTTTTTTCTTTGGGCCGGATAAGTGGAGAGCCCGATTTTAGATTTTCACCAAAGACAATGAAAGTATTGGGCTAGGCCCAAAATTCAACCGGTCTTTTACGGCATGCAAAGAATGTATGTCGTAAAATGTTATAAGCAATCCATCATTTACTGTATGTCGTAAATAGTCTATTTTTACGGCATGTATTTTTTGCAAGTCGTAAAAGGATGCTGTAAAAAGTTCATTTTGTTGTAGTGAGTAAAAGCAAAATTAATGTCAAACGGGACCTAATTGATCAAGTCATTGTTTGTGATAGGTTTGTTTAGCATATTTGGTGTGACTTAGTTCCTTTTTTATCCCAATTTTTAAAAATTTTATTTTTCCTTTAAATTTATTTTTAGTTTCATATTTTATGAATTTAAAATTTTTATCAATTTTTCAATCAAATATTTCATTAACTTGTATCAAAATATACTAAATATTCGATTTTAAACTAAACCAAACATTGACCAAAGGAAATGATAAATTGTCCTATTTTCAATTAATTTTTGGAACAAAATAAAGAGATATCTTGATTGAAGGAAAAAAACAAGATTATCCCACATGAAGTTATTGTATTATATATCAATCCAAAATGCGTCTTCATGCAAATAATATTTGGAAGTGACTACTGTAGAACCAATTTCATATGATATTAGCGTTGAGAAGCTACAATAGACGATCTTATCGAAAATAAAAATGCAGATATAAAAGATTCAACACAAACGACTTCTTTCAGCCTAAGCCCGAGAGGTACGACAACCATTTCCAACGCCTACATTTGTTGTTGAGCATCCAATAAATAAAATTATGCTCGATTGTAGTATATAGCCCAAAATGACAATGAAAGGTTACAAATGTTTAATCAATGCACATAGATAAAATCGGAACACTTATCTCTCAAAACACAACTATCGATCTACGAAGAATCACCAAAAATCTTGTCAAACTCTCTGAAAATAGTAACTCAAAAGAACCCTCACGTTCTTACAAATATTCACTCAAAATATCTCAAAATAGAGTCTTAAACCAGAGGCTAAGTATTACAGATCGTAAGTCTCAATCAAAAATTTGAGAGATCAAAGAAATAAAATAAGAAAACCCTAGCATAAAAGAGAGTTTCTCTCTAAAACCAAGCGCCGACCTCAACCAAAAATGAGAAAATCCTTCAAGTACCAAGTGAAATGGCACTACAAATAATAGAACAATTCAGAATTCAGCAATCAACCACCAAGATAGAGCCATGTGTCTCAATCCAATTAAAAAAGTTTTGCTAATAAAGTTGCATTTCTTGGAGACACGCTTTCAGCACAAATTCGGGAAGCACCATAATTCGGACCAAGGTTCGAATCCAATAATTTCTACTGTAGTTCTTGTTAGATTTGGTTAAAAATCAAATTTTTAGTGAATTTTAATAAAATTTGATGGAATATGTAGATGAAAAGTTGCTAAAATTGTTAGTCATATGTAATTTGCATATCACAATCACAACTTTTCGTGATTAAAAAATTAGTAAAATTTGAATTTATGGACTCTATTATTTAATTTAATTGAATATTAATTAAATAACATATCCGTCATAAAATTACATCAATTATATATTAAGTTTTGATTTAAAATCTTGTTGAAAAGAGAATGGCATTGTTTTGATTGTCGGCAAAACCCAAATGCTAAATTTTTGGTTTCATTGCAAAGTTCAGAAACCCAACTTCCCAAAAGGCAATACTCGTACATGAAGCTTCAAGTTATGACACTCCAAAAATTGCAATAACAGGCAAAACTAGATGTGATTGACAGTTACAACAATGTAGTTTGTTCATATGTACAAATACAAATACCCTTGTACTTCACGAACAATAGCTTGGTTTCTATGGAATAATTTGGAAAAACTCAATAATTGCGAATCCACTTACTAAGAGGCTATCACCCAAGGTCTTTAAAGAGCATACTGCTCACACGAGTGTTGCATCTTTTGATGATATGTCAGTTTAGTGGGGTATTTAAATGTTGTCTATTTTACACCCATTCAAAAATAAAATATTCAGTTCATTTTCATCTGATTAAAATTTATAGTTGATCTCATTAAAGAATAAGGTAAGACCAGATTGAAATAGACATGATTGGACCACACTGCATGTAATTTTCATGCTACACATCCACACTTGATAATTTGATTGTGTTTATATATGTGGCAATTGAGAGTTTAATTATGATATTTGTAACAAAAAACCATTTCGATCCTATATTGACATAATTGATGGACGAAATTGTTCGAAGATGCTTTAGTTATGATAGCAAAAGTTTTGACATCATAAGATTGTACACATTTATCAGGTAACATGTGTGGCCCAAGTGAAAGATTGTTGAAAATTTTATAATTTTTCATGTGGACCAACATATGTAACTAATTGTGTATAATGCTATCTTAAAATTAAGCCCAAAATTAAAGTGACCTAATAAAGAGTTAAGTTGTAGGACTTAGGACATCTAAATAAAGTGTGAGCCAGATTATATGTGTAAAGATCAGATTCCTTTAGAATTATATTTCATGATGGACAAAATACATATGAAAACTATTTATAGGATTATGGTCCTCAATTTATATGCAACTTCTCATTCTTTGCATCGTCCCATCAAAGTAAGAATACAAGAGAAGTTATATTGAAGAAAAAGATCCAAATACCCACCATCAAGAATTGACAATCTATAATAAAAAATCAAGAAGAAAGAATTCAAGAATCAGATCTATGGATCAAGAAGTAAAACCAAGAACAAGAAAAAAGTAAAAAAGAGGCAAAATTCAAGATTAAAAGTGAAGAAGTTAAAGATGAAAGACTGCAGTTCAAGTTTAATGATTCAATATCCAACAATAAAGTATCATTCCTAAAGAATTAAGGTATGTTTTGCATTATTAATTTACTTGGTGATTTGAGGTGGATGATAGTGACAGTAAAGGAATTTATGTTTTTCAAGTTTGAAAGTTTCTAGTATTGTAAAGTTTAAAGTTTCAACAAACAATTTAATTTGCTAATTGGTTTGTTTATGACCTTAATATCATTAATATAGGGAATGACAATTATTTTCACTTTTTAATTATAAGAAAATAAATTTGACAGGAGTTGATTCAACTGTGGTTAAATCACTGATCTATTTACGCACTTCTTGGGTTAGACATAAAAGTAAATATTATGTGAGTAACTATAATCAAAACATAATCTAGTAGATTAACTATAATCCACGATTTAGTTATAGCATCATCCAACCTATATTAATAAATATGAACAAAATCAAATTATTTTGATGCATTATGCAAAATCTTGGACAAGTTTGGTAGACTGATTATGCTTTTGAACATGTCAACTTTAGTTATACTAATATTTTGCTGCAAGAAAAGAGGAATAAGTCAAAATTTCGGACCAAAAAAATTACATTTTTTAAGTAAATTGTTAATCTTACATCAAATTTAAACAATCTAATTTGATTATAAACAGATTCTTTAAGTTAGTTTTTTGATGGACTATGACGCTTGCCAAGTTGTATCAAATTTCGTCACATAATTTTATTACTTATTAAGATTAACTTGTCTCATGAGTTTACAATTATTTGAACACTTCTATTTCACAAGTTAATTTTAGGGATGAGCACAACTTACATTGTACTTGTAACAATTGATATCAGTATAAGGACCTTTGTGATCAACATGGAGAGTTGGAGAGTTCTGCTTAATAAAAGAAAAATAATAGTAAGACTTGCAAAATTCCATTCTTTTATGTACCAACTTTGCGCTTTGAGAATCAAATTACTTTTGACTCCTAAAGATTCTAAAACCATGCTATACGTAATGAAGAGTTTCACAGAACCATTTTTAGAGAATACATGTATCATTGTGTGATTGGACAATTATTAAAAAAAAGATCACCCACACTGGTGTTGCCAACACAGCACCTGTAATTGTTCTGTTAACCATTCCCTGTATGCATGGAATTGTTCCCAAAATCAAACGTCAGATCGTGTACTCAAAAGCTATCCAATTTAAAAAAATAATCTACACAAAACATTTGGAAAACTTTCAAATTTTCGATTGGAAAATTATAAAATCTACACAAATTAATTGTTTTCCGTTAAATCTACGAACATACAATTGGAACTGGTGTTAGAAATATTATTTCTAGAAGAAATGTCATGTATACACTTAACCTTTTTATTTTATTTTGGAGGAGATTCGACTTTACCTCTAACTAAAGAAGAGTACAGTGTACATCCGAATGGTAGCCGCTCCGGGTTCCCCGTCAGAAAAAAGAAGAAGATGAAGAAGAGTACAATGTAAAAGACAATTTTATGTATCCTATTCATATTCATAACCATCATTTGTCAAATATGGCATTTTTTATTTTTATTTTTCCAATGCTACTTGTATCTATTTTTGTCCTCTCAACTTGGAATTGTATTAAATCCACTCGTAGATGTATAATATCAGCCGAAAGAAATAATCATTTCATATTATAATTGTCTTCCAATCATTTGATAAAAAAATTATATTGTCTGTATGCAATGAAACAGTGTTAAACATAAAATTTGAAGATAATATGGTTTATATATTCTACAACTTGTTAGATAAAACTTTGATGAACTCGATTTTTGGATAATCAATCGTGTTATAGCGAACATTTGGTGGCAGTAGAAGTCCTATTGTATAAGCCTATGTGAGAGTATAACCTAGAAAACTGCCATAACAAAATTCCCAATTCTCAAGTGGAAGTCGAAAAATCAAGAATTTTAGTGTAATTGGAAAATCAAAGAATTCCTCTATAGTACTAAAGTTTTAAAACTACCATATTAATGCTAAATTTATGAGGCAGGATATGATTTCTAATTATGTTTGTTTAGCAAACATATAAATAGTTTATACATATGAATCGTAGGTTGTGCTCGTGTTTTTCTCGTGTTTTTACCTCGAATTTCTACAATGTGTTATGATAAGTATATTTTGTACACTTATCTAGGCCAATGGATTGGAGTATTTGTTAGTGATTTGAATGTGTTATAGCTTAATTATGTTTGTTGGGTTGAACTAAATTCAAACTGGTGAAATTGAAAGAAAAGAGCGAAAAAGGGGCAAAAACGAAAATAATCTGAAGTTTTGGGACCAGTGTGTAAACATTCAATAGCTGATTCAGACCATAAAATGATGATTGAAGACCGGATATGATCAATTGGATGCAATCTAGAAGTTGAAGGAGTGAAATATAGTTGAAATATTTTCACAAATCAATTATTTGTAACGTCGTGTACTTATTTTTTGTGATTACTACGATGGTCTGGATTATATTAAGGGAAAATTGCAGATGAGGTACTAAATCTTTCGTTTATTAGCAGATTTTGCTCAAAAATTTCATTTGTGCCACTGGATGTACCAAACTTTTCAAAAATCAGCACCTGAAGTCCAAATGGATGGAAACAGTCCATTTGACCGTTAGTTGACTAAGAAAAGTAAATTTTGACCTATTTTAACCAAATTGGAATGGGTAAAATGGTAACTTGATAATAATAATATGGTTTTAAAAATTTTTAGGGGGGGGGGGGGTGGTGATGGGTTGAGCAATACTCTATTCTAATGGCATGTTGACTTTCCAAATCCAGATCCACCCAAACTCATCACTGCCTCAACTCACACATAGAAACATACACATATGGAGAAATGGGGGTAGTGAACTTACAAAACAGTCATCATCAATGGTGTAGATGTACTTCTTCTTGGAAATCATGAATTCGAAGCATCGGCAAGCAGAATCCTTGAAGGAAATGTAGGAGGCCTTGGGGTGGGGTGGGGTAGGGTGGGGTGCGATGGGGTAGGAAGGTTGAAGAAGACAACCCTTTTTTAATTTCTTTTCTTAAATTTTTTTATTTTTTCTTGATTTTTCGATTTTTTTTGTTCAATTTATTTAATATTGTAATTATCAAATTACCATTTTACCCATTCCAATTTGGTCAAAATAGGTCAAAATTTACTTTTCTTAGTCAACTAACGGTCAAATGGACGGTTTCCATCTATTTGGACTTCGAGTGCAAATTTTTGAAAGGTTTGGTACCTCCAGTGGCACAAATGAAATGTTTGGGCAAAGTATGCTAATAAACGAAAGGTTTGGTATCTTAACTGCAATTTTCCCTTATATTAATGTTACATTTACTTCTCAACAAATATAAACAACTTCGTTGTGACTAATTATTATTATTATTATTATTTTTTAACAGTGGAATGTGTCGGTGATGTCCTAAATGATCGACGTGCCTATTAACTTAAGTTTAATATGATTAAATTATATAATATTTTTTTTTTATTATGTGCTTTTAAATCGTCTTGTTTTTGTATTGAACTTAGACATATTTTCTCTTTTCAATAAGTCAGTATAGATAATTTAATATAAAAATAATATTTGGACAATAAAATGTGATTTTAGTTGGTAACCTTAGATAAATTATTCAAATAAGTTTTTAAGAATGGATAATGGGTATTAAAACTAATTAACACAAATTATGCCTAATTAAGTATCATTGGATTAGAAATCAAGATTTATAGTTCACCTCCTTTATACAAGTGTCGGCTCCATCAATAGAGCATACATTCTAAAATTTGAAAGTTGGTAATGAGTTATGAAATTTTAATATTGTTTTAGTTAATTGTTGAATTTTGAATTCAAAGTCAATGATTAGCGTTAAAATGATGAGTTAAATTAATGAATTAAACTCATCATACAAATTAAACGTACAGAAAACATTATAGATACACAAGTTGCAACACGATTGATCAGTTTAAAACTATTTTTTGTTCAGCATTCAATGAATGCTTGCCATCTGACTATTTGTCAATCAATCTGTATAATTTTTCTATGCATGAGCAATGTTGTAAACATAGTTATAAAATCGAAAATCGGCAACTCAAGTTCTTGACCAGGCAAAGTAGAATATTTTGATAGAAATGCAAATGATTTGATCAAAAATCGAGTTTGACCGAGTGAATCGGCGATTTTTGTTCCTTAAATATTTGGTTTTAAAAAGACTTGAACCCCTGACATTAAGATAAAATGAGAACTACCTAACCATCAGTGCCCAATAGATTTTGTTATTTACTTGCCATAATGTGTGTGCACGTGTGAATCATTTATAGTTTATTAAAAATATCTTTAAAAAGAATCATAGTCCTAATTTTAATTAAAATGAATTGAATATTTAACAAAATAATCTAAAAATATATAAACAATCTTTCAAATGCAATGTGTTATAAAAGAATGATGTTAATATATTTCGCCTATGGAATTATAAAATTTACTAAACTGAAATTCAATGAATGAGATGTCTCATAAACTTGCTTCACTAGTTATTTAATTGAGTTTATTGGATACAAATTGATTTAATTGCTTCATTAGGTTACTCAAACACAAAACTAAAAAAAAACTCACCGTAAAGCGAACCAACCAAGATGTTGTATTCTTTCGATAAATTTGTTCTCTAATACTTAAAGGTTCAAGCAATCGTCACTCTTATGATGTAATCCAACCCGCCATTTTCTCCTTCACTTTAAATTTTGGTCAAGGAAAAAAATTAAAATTATAAGTTACTGTCGTCTATCACTGGTTACCTTTCAATTTTCAAAGGCAAAATAACTTAAACTAATTATGTCGGAGGTCCCGCCAGTGGAGGTGACGCAGAAATTGCAATGGTAGCTGAGGTCGGTGATAGCGTAATGGCAATCACTTTGCATTGGTATTAAAGAAAATTTGTTGCAAAAATGTAAATTTGGGTTCTAATTAATTGAAAATTTGATTGGAAGTGAAGATTTATAATAGATATGGTAATTTGTGGAGACATTTTGGACAAATTTTGAAAAATTGAAAGAGCTAAAATTTTGGTAAAAGGTGAGTGAGAAAGTCGCGAGAGAGTGAGAGAAAAGTGAAAAATAAAATCCAAACATATTGTGATTTTGGCTAGGATGAACGCGGTTCAATTTGAACGATTTGTGCTATATTTTCATCTCAAAACTAAAATATAATTTGATTTTCTATATATATATATATATATATATATATATATATATATATAAAAGAAGTTTATGTTTCTAGGGCTTTAAAGAAACGACGGTTGATCTTGGCCTCGGATTTGATCATCATTTGATTGTGCAGGCGGTGGGGTCTACCCTTTTTACCATTGTACCTTAGTTCTTAATATATATTTTTTATTGATAAATATAAATTATATTGATCAAAAACCTATAAAATACATTCTCGGGCCAAATCATGTCAATAAAGATATATAATTACATCGGACATTCTCGGGCAAAATAACAAAATAAGCTAAAGATCGGTTGATCACCTCTGATACGAGTAGTACCCCAATCTAATTTTCGAAATCCGACCTTATCAGACATATTATCTACACAAGCCACTCTTCTTTTGTGTCTTCCATGACTTGTCATTCGCACCAAACCCCAAATGGTGTTACCATACACTTCTGTTAATTAAAAGGAAAAAATAATAATTATAATAATAATAATCCGACCTTAATTCGAATGCTTATTATCTATTAATATTGATGGCCAAAAACATAAGTGTTGGTTTCTTTATGTGTCATTGTAACACTTCTCTATAATAGATAATAGATATATTTGAAATGATGTAATTAAACAAATTTCCAATTAACCATTATGGTTATCAACGAAACTTCAAAAGATGGTTATCCACTCATGTTGAAGCAGTTATGAATGTTTATTGGAGAGAATAGTCGTATGAAAGAAAAAATGTGAAAGTGATCCTTTACCAGCAGTATTGTCCACTTTGTTATAATCTGTCTGTCTTCATTGTTTTTACAACTTCCCTTAGGAGAGAATTCTCTGCTGTATCCAGATTAGATGCCTATTTTGGGAGCCACTGGCCTAAAGATATGCAAATACTAATCAAAGTGATTCTTAAATCCAAGCGTTGGATTTCCGACTGTTTTAAAGTTATTGCTGCATACAAATTATTCAAATTTGATATATTGGTACTTAAAAGATCTTTATGCTAGTCATTTATCGAATCCACGTATATAAGCATTATTCTTCTGGCTACAATTAGTCTTATGATTCATCTCCTCTGAATCTTGTTCCAATGGTGAATATGAGAATAGAAATCCCAAAATTTAAATCATTGCGCCTAGAAACGCATGTTTTTTTCGTTGTCATCTCAACCTTATTTCAACAAATCTACCAGAACATTGGTTTCATTTCATCAGGAAGAAACCAATCGTTACTTTCAGCCTCCATACCATTACCAAAAATTAAAATCACATTAAAATCATACATAATAAACGACTCTTCTCAAAGTCATTACATCAAACACATTGCCCACACAATTAAACCTCTGATCAAATATTTAGAAAAATGAGTTCTCAAACAGAGGCAAAACCAGAACATATTTATTTCGCACAAAAGTATATAGTGACCGCACTTACCAAACAAGAGGCCGAAAGCAGGATCTTCAAGGTACGTTCAGGGACTATAGACGAGCATATTTATAGCAGTTATAAACTTCATAGTTTTGGAGGAGATTCGAGCACTGAGCAGAGAGTTGGAGATTGAGAAGTAGGGAGGGAGTGGATTTGGGAATTTCGTGAGTTACAATTTCAACCGAAACAGGTAATTTTGTTTCACTTTTTTCTTTGGGCCGGATAAGTGGAGAGCCCGATTTTAGATTTTCACCAAAGACAATGAAAGTATTGGGCTAGGCCCAAAATTCAACCGGTCTTTTACGGCATGCAAAGAATGTATGTCGTAAAATGTTATAAGCAATCCATCATTTACTGTATGTCGTAAATAGTCTATTTTTACGGCATGTATTTTTTGCAAGTCGTAAAAGGATGCTGTAAAAAGTTCATTTTGTTGTAGTGAGTAAAAGCAAAATTAATGTCAAACGGGACCTAATTGATCAAGTCATTGTTTGTGATAGGTTTGTTTAGCATATTTGGTGTGACTTAGTTCCTTTTTTATCCCAATTTTTAAAAATTTTATTTTTCCTTTAAATTTATTTTTAGTTTCATATTTTATAAATTTAAAATTTTTATCAATTTTTCAATCAAATATTTCATTAACTTGTATCAAAATATACTAAATATTCGATTTTAAACTAAACCAAACATTGACCAAAGGAAATGATAAATTGTCCTATTTTCAATTAATTTTTGGAACAAAATAAAGAGATATCTTGATTGAAGGAAAAAAACAAGATTATCCCACATGAAGTTATTGTATTATATATCAATCCAAAATGCGTCTTCATGCAAATAATATTTGGAAGTGACTACTGTAGAACCAATTTCATATGATATTAGCGTTGAGAAGCTACAATAGACGATCTTATCAAAAATAAAAATGCAGATATTAAAGTTTCAACACAAACGACTTCTTTCAGCCTAAGCCCGAGAGGTACGACAACCATTTCCAATGCCTACATTTGTTGTTGAGCATCCAATAAATAAAATTATGCTCGATTGTAGTATATAGCCCAAAATGACAATGGAAGGCTACAAATGTTTAATCAATGCACATAGATAAAATCGGAACACTTATCTCTCAAAACACAACTATCGATCTATGAAGAATCACCAAAAATATTGTCAAACTCTCTGAAAATAGTAACTCAAAAGAACCCTCACGTTCTTACAAATATTCACTCAAAATATCTCAAAATAGAGTCTCAAACCAGAGGCTAAGTATTACAGATCGTAAGTCTCAAATCAAAAATTTGAGAGATGAAAGAAATAAAAGAAGAAAACCCTAGCATAAAAGAGAGTTTCTCTCTAAAACCAAGCGCCGACCTCAACCAAAAATGAGAAAATCCTTCAAGTACCAAGTGAAATGGCACTACAAATAATAGAACCATTCAGAATTCAGCAATCAACCACCAAGATAGAGCCACGTGTCTCAATCCAATTAAAAAAGTTATGCTAATAAAGTTGCATTTCTTGGAAACACACTTTCAGCTTTCCACACTTTCAGCACAAATTCGGGAAGCACCATAATTCGGACCGGGGTTCAAATCCAATAACTTTCTACTGTAGTTCTTGTTAGATTTGGTTAAAAATCGAATTTTTAGTGAATTTTAATAAAATTTGATGGAATATGTAGATGAAAAGTTGCTAAAATTGTTAGTCATATGTAATTTGTATCTCACAATCACAACTTTTCATGATTAAAAAATTACTAAAATTTGAATCTATGGATTCTATTATTTAATTTAATTGAATATTAATTAAATAACATATCCGTCATAAAATTTCATCAATTATATATTAAGTTTTGATTTGAAATCTTGTTGAAAAGAGAATGGCATTGTTTTGATTGTCGGCAAAACCCAAATGCTAAATTTTTGGTTTCATTGCAAAGTTCAGAAACCCAACTTCCCAAAAGGCAATACTCGTACATGAAGCTTCAAGTTATGACACTCCAAAAATTGCAATAACAAGCAAAACTAGATGTGATTGATAGTTACAACAATGTAGTTTGTTCATACGTACAAATACAAATACCCTTGTACTTCACGAACAATAGCTTGGTTTCTATGGAATAATTAGGAAAAACTCAATGATTGCGGATCCACTTACTAAGAGGCTATCACCCAAGGTCTTTCAAGAGCATACTGCTCACACAACTGTTGCATCTTTTGATGATATGTCAGTTTAGTGGGGTATAAATGTTGTCTATTTTACACCCATTCAAAAATAAAATATTCAGTTCAGTTTCATCTGATTAAAATTTATAGTTGATCTCATTAAAGAATAAGGTAAGACCAGATTGAAATAGACATGATTGGACCACACTGCATGTAATTTTCATGCTACACATCCACACTTGATAATTTGATTGTGTTTATATATGTGACAATTGAGAGTTTAATTATGATATTTGTAACAAAAAACCATTTCGATCCTATATTGACATAATTGATGGATGAAATTGTCCGAAGATGCTTTTAGTTATGATAGAAAAAGTTTTGACATCATAAGACTATACGCATTTATCAGGTAACATGTGTGGCCCAAGTGAAAGATTGTTGAAAAATTTACAATTTTTCATGTGGGCCAACATATGTAACTAATTGTGTATAATGCTATCTTAAAATTAAGCCCAAAATTAAAGTGACCTAATAAAGAGTTAAGTTGTTGGACTTAGGACATCTAAATAAAGTGTGAGCCAAATTATATGTGTAAAGATCAGATTTCTTTAGAATTGTATTTCATGATGGACAAAATACATATGAAAACTATTTATAGGATTATGGTCCTCAATTCATATGTAACTTCTCATTCTTTGCGTCGTCCCATCAAAGTAAGAATACAAGAGAAATTATATTGAAGAAAAAGATCCAAATACCCACCATCAAGAATTGACAATCTATAATTAAAAATCAAGAAGAAAGAATTCAAGAATCAGATCTATGGATCAAGAAGTAAAACCAAGAACAAGAAAAAAATTAAAAAGAGGCAAAATTCAAGATTAAAAGTGAAGAAGTTAAAGATGAAAGACTGCAGTTCAAGTTTAATGATTCAATATCCAACAATAAAGTATCATTCCTAAAGAATTAAGGTATGTTTTGCATTATTAATTTACTTGGTGATTTGAGGTGGATGATAGTGACAGTAAAGGAATTTATGTTTTTCAAGTTTGAAAGTTTCTAGTATTGTAAAGTTTAAAGTTTCAACAAACAATTTAATTTGCTAATTGGTTTGTTTATGACCTTAATATCATTAATATAGGGAATGACAATTATTTTCACTTTTTAATTATAAGAAAATAAATTTGACAGGAGTTGATTCAACTGTGGTTAAATCACTGATCTATTTACGCACTTCTTGGGTTAGACATAAAAGTAAATATTATGTGAGTAACTATAATCAAAACATAATCTAGTAGATTAACTATAATCCACGATTTAGTTATAGCATCATCCAACCTATATTAATAAATATGAACAAAATCAAATTATTTTGATGCATTATGCAAAATCTTGGACAAGTTTGGTAGACTGATTATGCTTTTGAACATGTCAACTTTAGTTATACTAATATTTTGCTGCAAGAAAAGAGGAATAAGTCAAAATTTCGGACCAAAAAAATTACATTTTTTAAGTAAATTGTTAATCTTACATCAAATTTAAACAATCTAATTTGATTATAAACAGATTCTCTAAGTTAGTTTTTTGATGGACTATGACGCTTGCCAAGTTGTATCAAATTTCGTCACATAATTTTATTACTTATTAAGATTAACTTGTCTCATGAGTTTACAATTATTTGAACACTTCTATTTCACAAGTTAATTTTAAGGATGAGCACAACTTACATTGTACTTGTAACAATTGATATCAGTATAAGGACCTTTGTGATCAACATGGAGAGTTGGAGAGTTCTGCTTAATAAAAGAAAAATAATAGTAAGACTTGCAAAATTCCATTCTTTTATGTACCAACTTTGCGCTTTGAGAATCAAATTACTTTTGACTCCTAAAGATTCTAAAACCATGCTATACGTAATGAAGAGTTTCACAGAACCATTTTTAGAGAATACATGTATCATTGTGTGATTGGACAATTATTAAAAAAAAGATCACCCACACTGGTGTTGCCAACACAGCACCTGTAATTGTTCTGTTAACCATTCCCTGTATGCATGGAATTGTTCCCAAAATCAAACGTCAGATCGTGTACTCAAAAGCTATCCAATTTAAAAAAATAATCTACACAAAACATTTGGAAAACTTTCAAATTTTCGATTGGAAAATTATAAAATCTACACAAATTAATTGTTTTCCGTTAAATCTACGAACATACAATTGGAACTGGTGTTAGAAATATTATTTCTAGAAGAAATGTCATGTATACACTTAACCTTTTTATTTTATTTTGGAGGAGATTCGACTTTACCTCTAACTAAAGAAGAGTACAGTGTACATCCGAATGGTAGCCGCTCCGGGTTCCCCGTCAGAAAAAAGAAGAAGATGAAGAAGAGTACAATGTAAAAGACAATTTTATGTATCCTATTCATATTCATAACCATCATTTGTCAAATATGGCATTTTTTATTTTTATTTTTCCAATGCTACTTGTATCTATTTTTGTCCTCTCAACTTGGAATTGTATTAAATCCACTCGTAGATGTATAATATCAGCCGAAAGAAATAATCATTTCATATTATAATTGTCTTCCAATCATTTGATAAAAAAATTATATTGTCTGTATGCAATGAAACAGTGTTAAACATAAAATTTGAAGATAATATGGTTTATATATTCTACAACTTGTTAGATAAAACTTTGATAAACTCGATTTTTGGATAATCAATCGTGTTATAGCCAACATTTGGTGGCAGTAGAAGTCCTATTGTATAAGCCTATGTGAGAGTATAACCTAGAAAACTGCCATAACAAAATTCCCAATTCTCAAGTGGAAGTCGAAAAATCAAGAATTTTAGTGTAATTGGAAAATCAAAGAATTCCTCTATAGTACTAAAGTTTTAAAACTACCATATTAATGCTAAATTTATGAGGCAGGATATGATTTCTAATTATGTTTGTTTAGCAAACATATAAATAGTTTATACATATGAATCGTAGGTTGTGCTCGTGTTTTTCTTGTGTTTTTACCTCGAATTTCTACAATGTGTTATGATAAGTATATTTTGTACACTTATCTAGGCCAATGGATTGGAGTATTTGTTAGTGATTTAAATGTGTTATAGCTTAATTATGTTTGTTGGGTTGAACTAAATTCAAACTGGTGAAATTGAAAGAAAAGAGCGAAAAAGGGGCAAAAACGAAAATAATCTGAAGTTTTGGGACCAGTGTGTAAACATTCAATAGCTGATTCAGACCATAAAATGATGATTGAAGACCGGATATGATCAATTGGATGCAATCTAGTAGTTGAAGGAGTGAAATATAGTTGAAATATTTTCACAAATCAATTATTTGTAACGTCGTGTACTTAGTGGTACAAATGAAATGTTTGGACAAAGTATGCTAATAAACGAAAGGTTTGGTATCTTAACTGCAATTTTCCCTTATATTAATGTTACATTTACTTCTCAACAAATATAAACAACTTCGTTGTGACTAATTATTATTATTATTATTATTTTTTAACAGTGGAATGTGTCGGTGATGTCCTAAATGATCGACGTGCCTATTAACTTAAGTTTAATATGATTAAATTATATAATATTTTTTTTTTATTATGTGCTTTTAAATCGTCTTGTTTTTGTATTGAACTTAGACATATTTTCTCTTTTCAATAAGTCAGTATAGATAATTTAATATAAAAATAATATTTGGACAATAAAATGTGATTTTAGTTGGTAACCTTAGATAAATTATTCAAATAAGTTTTTAAGAATGGATAATGGGTATTAAAACTAATTAACACAAATTACGCCTAATTAAGTATCATTGGATTAGAAATCAAGATTTATAGTTCACCTCCTTTATACAAGTGTCGGCTCCATCAATAGAGCATACATTCTAAAATTTGAAAGTTGGTAATGAGTTATGAAATTTTAATATTGTTTTAGTTAATTGTTGAATTTTGAATTCAAAGTCAATGATTAGCGTTAAAATGATGAGTTAAATTAATGAATTAAACTCATCATACAAATTAAACGTACAGAAAACATTATAGATACACAAGTTGCAACACGATTGATCAGTTTAAAACTATTTTTTGTTCAGCATTCAATGAATGCTTGCCATCTGACTATTTGTCAATCAATCTGTATAATTTTTCTATGCATGAGCAATGTTGTAAACATAGTTATAAAATCGAAAATCGGCAACTCAAGTTCTTGACCAGGCAAAGTAGAATATTTTGATAGAAATGCAAATGATTTGATCAAAAATCGAGTTTGACCGAGTGAATCGGCGATTTTTGTTCCTTAAATATTTGGTTTTAAAAAGACTTGAACCCCTGACATTAAGATAAAATGAGAACTACCTAACCATCAGTGCCCAATAGATTTTGTTATTTACTTGCCATAATGTGTGTGCACGTGTGAATCATTTATAGTTTATTAAAAATATCTTTAAAAAGAATCATAGTCCTAATTTTAATTAAAATGAATTGAATATTTAACAAAATAATCTAAAAATATATAAACAATCTTTCAAATGCAATGTGTTATAAAAGAATGATGTTAATATATTTCGCCTATGGAATTATAAAATTTACTAAACTGAAATTCAATGAATGAGATGTCTCATAAACTTGCTTCACTAGTTATTTAATTGAGTTTATTGGATACAAATTGATTTAATTGCTTCATTAGGTTACTCAAACACAAAACTAAAAAAAAACTCACCGTAAAGCGAACCAACCAAGATGTTGTATTCTTTCGATAAATTTGTTCTCTAATACTTAAAGGTTCAAGCAATCGTCACTCTTATGATGTAATCCAACCCGCCATTTTCTCCTTCACTTTAAATTTTGGTCAAGGAAAAAAATTAAAATTATAAGTTACTGTCGTCTATCACTGGTTACCTTTCAATTTTCAAAGGCAAAATAACTTAAACTAATTATGTCGGAGGTCCCGCCAGTGGAGGTGACGCAGAAATTGCAATGGTAGCTGAGGTCGGTGATAGCATAATGGCAATCACTTTGCATTGGTATTAAAAAAAATTTGTTGCAAAAATGTAAATTTGGGTTTTAATTAATTGAAAATTTGATTGGAAGTGAAGATTTATAATAGATATGGTAATTTGTGGAGACATTTTGGACAAATTTTGAAAAATTGAAAGAGCTAAAATTTTGGTAAAAGGTGAGTGAGAAAGTCGCGAGAGAGTGAGAGAAAAGTGAAAAATAAAATCCAAACATATTGTGATTTTGGCTAGGATGAACGCGGTTCAATTTGAACGATTTGTGCTATATTTTCATCTCAAAACTAAAATATAATTTGATTTGCTATATATATATATATATATATATATATATATAAAAGAAGTTTATGTTTCTAGGGCTTTAAAGAAACGACGGTTGATCTTGGCCTCGGATTTGATCATCATTTGATTGTGCAGGCGGTGGGGTCTACCCTTTTTACCATTGTACCTTAGTTCTTAATATATATTTTTTATTGATAAATATAAATTATATTGATCAAAAACCTATAAAATACATTCTCGGGCCAAATCATGTCAATAAAGATATATAATTACATCGGACATTCTCGGGCAAAAGAACAAAATAAGCTAAAGATCCAAAGCAAAACATTCAATACGAATGAAAACATTCGGATACAAAGAAAATATAACTTTGTATACGTGTGTTTTAGTCTGCCGAAAAGACTATCAACATTCGGTCTAAGGTGTTCAAAAATCAACTTATTTCTTACCATCCAAATGTGGTAGACGGTAGTAACAGGTGCAATACATTTCACCTTTCTAGGTCCTCAAATGCATAAGTTACGAAAACCAAGAACTTAGGCCACTGATTTGGCATAAAGAACAACGAAATGCGTCCAATGTTAAAATTCTTGCCATTTCTCACCCTCTATTATTAGGCTACCTTTTCTCGTCCACTTCGTCCATCCTCTAAACAAAAGCTAGCCTCAAGTCCCATATTTGCAACAGTGAGCTGTTTAATGAGATAGAGGTCCTGACTTGTCTCATGGATCGATTATCTTATTAATTTAATTTTGGATCATTTCAAACCCACCCAAAACATATACTCTTCTCAACGATCACTCTAACCTCATTTAGCGTAGAACTGGTTTCTAGGTGGCCGTCAATGATGGCGAAATTGACAAGAAGCAGCAGGTAGCAAGAAACAACATACAAAATTGGAAATATCAGAAATGGGATTGGTCTGATCTCTTGCTCTCTTGCTGCTGACACAATGGTGTAGTTCATTGACAGGTTTTGGCTGTTTCTCCTATTTTATTCTAATTTTACGCTTTATAAAATAATTATTTCCAATCAATATATTTTGTTCAAAACTATATTGTAAATTAAAATATATTAACTAAAAAATATTTATAATTTAAAAAAATTATATTATAATTAAAAAATACTTATAAGTAAAATATTACTTGTAAGATGACAAAAATTATATTATAATTAAAAATTAATTATAAGTAAAAAAATCATTTTTATGTAAAAAAATTGCTAAAAAATTAAAATACTACTAACAAGACAAAAAATATTTATAAAATGTAAAAAATTACTTATAAATAAAACAAATTCACCTAAAGTTATTTAAAAGAAAAAAAAATAACTTATATAATTGTAAAAGTTAATTGTAAGTAAAAATAAACTTAAAATTTTAAGTTAATATTTAAATTTTTATTTAATTTTTTAAATTAAATTTTAACTTATATGTAAAAAAAAAAATATCTATAAGTAAAATATCACTTATGAGTAAAACAAATTAATATAAAAGAAAACTTTATTAAGGGACATATACTTAGTTTTATCTTTTTAAAAAACTTTCAGAATTGATGAATATTAAATTTGATCAAAAACCTATAAAATACATTCTCGGGCCAAATCATGTCAATAAAGATATATAATTACATCGGACATTCTCGGGCAAAATAACAAAATAAGCTAAAGATCCAAAGCAAAACATTCAATACGAATGAAAACATTCGGATACAAAGAAAATATAATTTTGTATACGTGTGTTTTAGTCTGCCGAAAAGACTATCAACATTCGGTCTAAGGTGTTCAAAAATCAACTTATTTCTTACCATCCAAATGTGGTAGACGGTAGTAACAGGTGCAATACATTTCACCTTTCTAGATCCTCAAATGCATAAGTTACGAAAACCAAGAACTTAGGCCACTGATTTGGCATAAAGAACAACGAAATGAGTTCGTCCAATGTTAAAATTCTTGCCATTTCTCACCCTCTATTATTAGGCTACCTTTTCTCGTCCACTTCGTCCATCCTCTAAACAAGAGCTAGCCTCAAGTCCCATATTTGCAACAGTGAGCTGTTTAATGAGATAGAGGTCCTGACTTGTCTCATGGATCGATTATCTTATTAATTTAATTTTGGGTTTCAACTTTAGTTTGGATAATCCAAATATAGGATCATTTCAAACCCACCCAAAACATATAATCTTCTCAACGATCACTCTAACCTCATTTAGGGTAGAACTGGTTTCTAGGTGGCCGTCAATGATGGCGAAATTGACAAGAAGCAGCAGGTAGCAAGAAACAACATACAAAATTGGAAATATCAGAAATGGGATTTGTCTGATCTCTTGATCTCTTGCTGCTGACACAATGGTGTAGTTCATTGACAGGTTTTGGCCGTTTCTCCTATTTTATTCTAATTTTACGCTTTATAAAATAATTATTTCCAATCAATATATTTTGTTCAAAACTATATTATAAATTAAAATATGTTAACTAAAAAAATATTTATAATTTAAAAAAATTATATTATAATTAAAAAATACTTATAAGTAAAATATTACTTGTAAGATGACAAAAATTATATTATAATTAAAAATTAATTATAAGTAAAAAAATCATTTTTATGTAAAAAAATTGCTAAAAAATTAAAATACTACTAATAAGACAAAAAATATTTATAAAATGTAAAAAATTACTTATAAATAAAACAAATTCACCTAAAGTTATTTAAAAGAAAAAAAAATAACTTATATAATTGTAAAAGTTAATTGTAAGTAAAAATAAACTTAAAATTTTAAGTTAATATTTAAATTTTTATTTAATTTTTTAAATTAAATTTTAACTTATATGTAAAAAAATATATATCTATAAGTAAAATATCACTTATGAGTAAAACAAATTAATATAAAAGAAAACTTTACTAAGGGCATTCGCGTAATCTTATCCTTTTAAAAAACTTTCAGAATCGGTGGATATTAAACTCTCAATCGTAGGTTGGAGAGTTTTAAAAAACGCTACTAAAATCTCTCAAAATCGGTACTTTAAAAAACGCTTAGAATCGATACTTTAAAAAAGCTCATAACCAGTACGGCGAAACTCTCAAGCAGGCCCTTAGAGTTTCAACATAAATATTATCATCTCATACAGTCGTGTTCACACAAAAAAAAAAAAAAAGTAGCCTTCACCAAATAAGTTACAAAACTATTACTGTACCATTGTAAAATAAAACTAAACAATATCCAAAATTCAAGCTGAAATCGGGAGTTTGAAACTTTTCTCCTCCAGCAATTAAATGTCAAACCGAATTAGAATCGACCTACTTCCGGTAATTTTTTTTACAGTGAACTGCGCTATCTGCAATATTCCTTCGACCAAAATCCCCGTACTCTTCCACCTCCTCTGTACAAAACTCGCCTTTCAGTAACCACTCCACCTTGGCATCCATAATAAACATCTATATAACCAAAAATTTGAAGGTTCACAAAAGGAGATTGAGATCTATACCTCAGGAAAATGAATTCTTGAAAACCCACATCCACATCAATTATGGAATGGAATTATGGAAAGAACTCGAACAAGAATGGTTTGCTCTTTGATTTAGGCTTGCCTATTTATTTATTTTTAAAAACGAGGCCCACCCACTAAGGCCAACAACCCCAAGTCATCAGAGGACAGGAGCCCAAGATCCTCTCTTCTTCTTTCTTCCCTTCCCAGTCCCTGGCGTGCATCTCTGTCTAACTGTTTCTGCATATTTCTGAACATTCTGGCGGTGGCGGTTCCGACGAATCTAGCTAAGGCAGCTACACTCTGCTCTGCAACATTTGGAAGGCTCCGATCGTCCTAACTCGTCACTACCTAGATCCACCCCTACATATGATTGTATATAATGATGGCTAATTGTTCAAAGTGCAAACTGCAAGTGCACGAGTCGCATGCAAGTAATAAAGTGAATTATTTTAGTCTAAATAGTCAATTCCTCGAGGAATGTTTACTTTAGATTACACAACTTTAATCAATCTTATTTTAGCTCTAGATTAGGAATTACCATTCGAACTCATGTGTGATACCAGTGATTTCGCTGTGGGAGCTATGTTAGGTCAATGCAAAGGAAAGGTGTTACATGTGATTTATTATGCCGGCAAAACATTGATAGATGTCCAGATCAACTATGCAACAACAGAAAAGAGAATGTTAGCAGTGGTGCTTACCTTTGACAAATTTTGGTCCTATCTGATTGGTTCATAGGTAATAGTCTATATAGACCATGCGGCTTTGAAATATTTGTCTGAGAAAAAGGACGCGAAACCCGGGCTGATTCGATGGGTGTTGTTACTTTATAAAACGTTCTTTACCTCAAAATTGGCATGGCGCAGCTATGGTAGGCACAGTGCTTAGGATCCTTATAAAAATAAAATAAAAAATGACCAGTTTTATATGTGACACAACATTTCTAAGATATAGTTTCTAATGTGAGTCTACAAAATATAAATCATGCTTTAGTACCAAGTTCTAATGCCTCGAATTCTCAGAACTCAAAGCGTTAAAAATAATGAACCTTTCTTTGGTTTGACCCCTTTGATTTTAACCAAGATAATTTGTAAATTAGAAAATTTTTGAATTTTGGAACATTTAAAAATATAATGGGAGGTAGTTATTCATATAAACTTAGACAATTATGGCAAATTTTGATTTTGGAAAACATTTGGAGGCAATTCAACAAATACGGATTGAACAATAGCGGAAAAAAAATATGTTTGGCCTAGCAAATGTCTTCTAGAAATTATGAAATTTTTATAGAGACTAAAGCATTCATATATGCACCACATATAAAAATTTGGGGTCTCGAAGATACTGTTTGAAGTATGAAAATAGTGCTCGATTATGCTGGACAGAAAACTCGGATTCGACACGATGCAGTTTCTATAACGAGCATAACTTTTTCTCTAGTTAATATTTTAAGGTAATTCCAAAGGCTATTATTAGAAGACTCATAGATGTTTCAAATACCACTGATTTCACTCTAAAATATGCACCGTAGCCCAAATTATACTATTTTTAAATAGAAGACGGAATCTAAAATTATATTCAGCTGTAAATAAGCTTCGGGCATAGCCATTCCAACATTTCCAAATTATGGTCGACATGAAATGCATATAAATTTGAACGAAACAGACGTTTAGTTTTTTAAAATTGACATCTAGTTGTTCATAATAGTTTCACTCGAATTGAAAATTTTACTAGAAATTTGAAAGCTTTTCAAATTACCCAGCACTTGCCACTATGCCAAACCGCTGTCATGCCTCGAATCAACATATAAGATCATAATGGGGGTGAGAACTACAAGTAATACTCAATAGGAAAACACTAAGGTAAATGGTAAGAAACCATATATGTTTTTAGAAATGCAAACTTTGATCGTTTATATCACCGTCAATCTCTTTCTTTTATTTGAACCACCAAATGGTGCTTCCTTAATGAGTAACACAATAACACAAATTCAAACATTGGTCATTAGTGCCACCTTCGATCTCTTTCTCTTATTTGAGCCACCAAACAGTGCCTCCTTCATGAGTAACATAATAACACACGAAAACAAATAATTCTTATACCACTTACACAAGTGTCGATAACACCCCTACCTTAATGGTTGAAGTCTGAATATCGCTTCATGTCCAATAAGTAATAAAATCCAGTGTACTCTTTGCCTCTTCTTCAGATAAATTTTCAGATTTACAGGTTCCTTTAAATCTATGGAAAAGGGCAAAATAAGTTTATGTAGAAGTATAATGGTTTGGGAGAAAAATGTGGCTTCTAAAGGCTGTGGAAGATTCTTGTTTTTCAATTGCAAATGATAATGGCTTATTGGTAGCAACCAAAATGGGATTAAACAATGGTAGGGGAATGTTAATTAGGTGCACAAGAAATGATCCCGTTTCTATATATATATATATAAGAGGTAGCTAAAACAAGTACATATGGGAATTTAAAGAAGAGAAGGCAATATATGTAAAGTGACACTTCAAAGCATTTGAACCAGTAAACATAAAGATTTAAATTGATGTACCTCTTCAACTGCCTTCACTCTAAGGTGTTGAGAGTACTTCAAAGCCTTTATTTCTGCATTAAGTAATAATGTCATTACAAGAATCGAGATTCAAACCACATTTATAACGGAAAGCTGATTTGGCACATTTTCTCCTTTAATTTGTCCACCTATTTGAAACAAGCTTGCTTTCTTGAACCATTAAAATTAAAATCCCTAAATTGTAGAAACAAAATTGCCCAAAATTGAAATCCCCATTTGTGCAAAGATAAACTAAAAGAAGAAAATGTAAATGTCGTACTACAAATTCAAACTTCCGAATGGTGCCACTGAGACCCAGAAGAATGTATTGGAAAGGTATTGCAGCAGAACGAAAGCAAGGTAAAAAACTGTTAAAGCAAAAACAACATAAAAAGGGAATTTAAAATATTGAAAATTCATGAATATGAACTCAAAAACTGACTCAAAATCCCTCTTTTTCTTCAACATAATTGAGTAGAGGCAAAGGCGAAGAGAAGCCCGCGACCCCTGCATTACGACCCCCAGTAAGATTTGTGTATACATACTTGTGCGTGTGGGTAATGAGAAGGGATTAGGCTTTGGAAGGAGTAATGCATGGTTTTCTTTAGTGGGAGGAGAGGATTCTCTTATGGTGGAGAGATGAAATTAATGAAAAGGATATGCAAGATATTTATGAAGAGTAAGATAAGAAGCCAGATGAGGAATAGTGGGGAACCAGTTTGAGGAAAACACGTGTGAAACCTCCTCCACCAAAATGAATAGTAAATTGCTTATTCTCTCTTTTAAGATAAAGGTAGATATATGCGAGTTTGGTTGGGCAGATTGTATATCGATTTTAAAGGGTAACTCATAACCCTATCCAACTAAACAATAAACAACTGCCGTAAATTCCTTGTAGCCCAATTGGTCATCGATGTCCCAATTTTCTCTTCGTAATCCATTGGGCCAAACTGTTTAGGATAGGTGTCAGATACAAGGCTTCGATCCATCAACGAATGAGGCTCTTGTCACGTGTATATATTTTCAATGAAAAAGAATTAAATTTGATATAATAACTGCTAATATGCTGTTTTTGAAATATGATAGTTTTCTTATTAAGCTTATGTTTGGTTTAGATAAAAATTAATTTTTTAGTGAATTTTGATAAAAACTGTAGGTTTTTTTTTTAAAGCAAATATCACTAGTGTGGCTTATTTTATAACATAAAAAATGAGAATACAAATAAAGGATGGGGCATAGACCTGATCTCCAGTAAGTGAAAAAAAATTACAAATGTCTTAAATGAAATGTAAATGATAATAAATGAAACGTGAACCAAAATTAATGAAGATTACTCAAGAGTACTCCTGAGCATAAATCTTCTGGTGACAGTACAGAGACATTGACACTGGTCATGCATCTGGTTTAAAATATTTTCGGGTTGTAGTAGTTTGCATAATCGGGCTTGCTTACTGGAGAGGGGTCCCTCTTGGGAGAAGGGGCCCGTCTAGGTGAAAATTGTTGTCTGAGTGATGGCATACTGAATGTCGGGCAAAAAGTAGGGGCATCTGATCTCATGGTACTATTCACAGGTGCTACAATATCTAACTCATGTGAGAGTGACTCGCTGACTGAAGGTACGACTGTCTTAATATTCCTCCCACAATCTCCGAGACCATGCCATCCATGTCACTTAGAATTTGAGCATTTACCTTATCCTGTCTAGGCGTGATGGTAAGGCTATGTGATGATTTTTTTATTGAAGAGCTTGCTAACTTGGTCATCAATGGCATCCCTCATGGAAACTCCCATCTTGATGCTGTGGGTTTTCTTGAAGTGGTTGATCAAGATCTGCTTCACCTGAGGCTTAGCCTTCAGGCCGCTCAATGTAGCGTCGGTACCTGACATCTGTGGTGATTAAGAGACTTGGGAATCGGTCTCAATAGGAGCTTCTAGAGTAGGCTCAGCAAGTGGCTGATCAATAGGTGCTATCTCTATCGTATCCTCAACCACTAAGGAAGTAACTGTCTAAGTCTGAATAGGAATCCCTGGGTGCTCTCATGGACGATGGGAGAGATCTTTGGTGTAGACTCTGTGACTGGGAAAACAACTAGTGTTACCCCTGTAGTACTTGTTGTAGGAATCGGGGTAGGATCTGCCGATGTAGTAGCTGATTCTTCCACAATTGCAGCAGGGGTAATGTGAAGCATAGGAAGTACTACCGAAACTGGTACCCACCGCTTTCTTTGCTCAACGAAAGTAACATTGCCTTTGCCCTTGTCAACCCTATTAGTGCCAGTCTCAATAGGAGGATGGGGCTGAACTAGTGGAGGCACAACAGCTGGAGGTGGTGGTGGTACCCTCGAAGTACACTGATCAGATGGGTGGCTGAAGTGTTTACAAGAAAAATAAAATGTCGGTAGCTTCTCATATATGACTACTTGCCAAAAGCAGTGGTTACCACCCCTCTCAATCCATACTCTATCGGGTAACTTAAATCCCAAATTCACCTCTATACACACCCTAGCCTCACTAGGTCATCTGAAATATGAGGTGGCCTTATCGATCCTCAAGGGCATTCTTATTGCTCTAGAGTAAAAAGGAATCCCTTGGCACACAGATGTACTAGAAGCAAAGGAAATGAAGCCCAAATGAGAACAATCAGAGTCTCTAGCTCTGGTATGAAATCACATATCCACTTAAGGACCCTCATAGGACATCTATTAATGTACCAAAGTGGCTTAAGGAAGAGCCTGTTGTAGTCTTCCTAATGTGTAAAGTAGATTAATATATGTGCATTGTTAATCAATCCCACCTCAAAGAAACCACGAAAACCAAACATAGAAAAATTCTCTCGTACCTTCTTCATGGTCGGCCTTTGGTGGGGAGATTTTCCTACAAGTGTGTACTTGTAGGGATCGGCCAAAAGAACCTCCTCCGAGTCTGTTAATTCAACTTTCGGTTCCCCCAAATGAGTAAAGGGTTCCTTGGTAGCAAACCAATCATTCAAAGAGTCATCTGTAGCCTGTATAATTGATGCAAATGATTTTCATGAGTTCTTCTCAGCCTGAATTAACCCCGGACGACTAGAAATTGTAGTGGCATAGGTCATCCAGCCTTGATTTAGTGCTGCCTGTGCCTCATGTGGGAAAATCGATGGCGAATATGAACTCGAATTAACTGAGTGAATATTCTAAACAAAAGTTGTCCGGAGGCCACCAAATGGCCGGCATGCGTCGGATTCAGGCCAAAATTAGACTTGCTCAGAAAATTATGAAATTTTACACGATTGTGTAGAATATTGTGCTGATCAACACGGTGTGTTTTGTTTTCTAAGATGTGCACTGCAACAGTCGAAATTGCCATATTTTCGACTGACTGGGCGTTCGGTAATTCCTCGATTTCTGGCTAATTTTTGGACCGAAGGTGTATAATTTCATGGGTAATTGATTGGTCCAACGTGTGTATATGGTTGGGCAATAGATGTAGACGAAATGAATTTTCAAATTCTGGCTCCTCGAGCTCCAATCTCTCAATTCCGGCCATGCTCGACAAAATTGATACCATCCCTAGGGTTTTTGGCCTTTCTGGATTCATTGGCGATTGTCCCATGACTTGATTCAAAGCAAAAAGTGGAATTTTGGCCTCACTGGAAAATGTGCCACGTTGATTTGATGATTTCCATCAATTTCATGAATTTTTGGATCTGAGTTTGTTGCTAGGTTGTTGGTAGGATTGTTGGGTAGTATTTGTGGTAGATTGCCTCCACCAACAGTTGGGCAATCCGGCAGATCTGGTGGTTTCTCCATTAAATCACCATTTTTCTCCTTTGAGTTAGAGAGAAAAAATCATTCTCTAACTAGATTTGGAATTTAGTGCATGTTTGGTTCTGATAAAAATTGTAGGTTTCATGAAATGTATGTTTAAAAATAAAATCCTAAACTTCTAATTTCCTGCCTCATTAGTCACTACATGCTCAACCCTACCTTTGAAATTAATGAAACTTGCACATGGTAGAAAGAAATCTTACGTGAAATAATTTTCAAAATTTAAGTTTGAAAAAAAAAAAAAAAAAAATCGTGTGACTGTCAGAACTTGAGTTTTAAGGTTTTACTGTAAAACCATGTTCGATTTTAACATCATCTATTTATCCCGACTCTATTCCAATTTAACGTTTGAAATAATAGCACATCAGGTTTGAAAGACGGAATTGAGTATAATGACTAATTTTGTAAGCAAAAAATGTTAAACGAACAAAATAGGGCATGCACGTCCATAGATTCAGTGACCAAACAAATTTATATAATATATAAAAGGGTAAATACATTCGCACCACAGTTTTTTCTACAAGTGCATCACCCTTTTTTTTTTTTTTTTTTTTAAAGTATGTGACAGTTTCATTAATTAATATTATTGTCACACGTGTGTTCTTTTTTTTTTTTTTTTCACATTGTTATCATCATTATTTTATTAATTAGCACATCTTATCCATGTTTGTTATTTCTATTCATAAAAATCAGTTTAAGATGGAATAAAAACCCTTATTTGCACATTGAATTTTTAATTAAGTATATAAACAATAAATATACATTGTGACTGAATATTTGTCCATCGTTTTAAAGTACGTAATAATTTTTTTGAAAGAAAATCGAGATTAGGGACAAGATGGAAGGTAAAAAAAATATGATATTAAAAAAGTTAAGGTAAAAATGTTATAATTGATAAATATTAGTGACGTTTAATGAAATTAAAATGTGATGCATTTATTAAAAATGTGGCGTCAATATAATCACCCTGTATAAAAAGTGAGGAGGCTTTAATTTCCTATTTTGTTCTCTCATTTTTCCTTTTTTAAATAATGCCCCTACATAATTAAAATTGTTTTACATTAATTCTTCTATTTGTAGTCCAATTCAAAAGAAAAAGAAAACTTTTTTTTGAAAATCTTAGCACTCTATTTTGACTTTTCAATATAAATTTAATTCTCTGAATTAATGTACTTGATTTAAAATTAAAGGCGCTCTTCAAACATTAATATAAAATAATCAATTTATAATACTGCTCGAATTATCAAATCCACTTCATCATCAAAATAATTTGATTAAAAGAGGAAAGTTATTTTGATTAGAAAGGGCATATATATCCTCATGAAAATGCTTGAACTGCTCAAATGCCTCCATTTATTTGATTTTTCGTGCATATAATGCATATCTAATCATATTGAAAATTGCTATATGTACACTATGGTGTACATTTTAGTTTACACTTTATCACGTGTCATTATCATATTAGATAATTTAAATTTCAAACAGTTTTTCATTCAATTAACACTTGATAACAATGCAAGTGTCAATTAAAGTGTCAAAAATTAGTGTACAAATAGCAAATTTCAATCATATTACTGCGTGTAAAATTGTTAAATATTTGAATTTGATATGGGATTTGGATTTTATATGATTTTTGTTTATTGATATGAATGTGGCCTAATGGATTTAATGTGATTTTTAGTTGTGGAGGAGATTGAAATTGATACCCAAAAAAAAAAAAAAAAAAAACATTAATTTAACTTCATGTAAGAGTTTCATTGTCATAAACAGTTAATTCGAGTTTTAGTCACTGATAATATTATTATTTCGATGTTCGAGTTAAAAGCATTGTATAGTGTTGCTTGGCAACATATAATTAGGGCCTAGGAATTGCTCTCTGTGACACACACACACACAAAATACCCTTGATTTCAAATTGCAAAAATATTTGTAGGCTCCTTTATAGGATTGAGTGTCGGGTGGATTGGTTTGGATATCTCAATATTCGAACTACTCATTACATTTTGAATATTTCGTAAACGAAATTATTTGTGTCATGTAATTAGTGGAACCAGGGCCGGTCCTGTGGCGAGGCCCATGAGGCCGGCGCCTCAGGCCCAAACCGGATGGAGGCCTCATTTTCACCCAGAATTTTTTTTTTTTTTATGGACTTAAAGTCGAATGGAAATTTTTTTTATCATTCCCTTTCCCTCCTGTTGCCATTGCTCCACTTCCTCCGCCTACCTACGACGTCGACGGCGGACCTCCAAGTTTCCAACTGGACAAGCGGCAGCGGGGTAGCGTCCAGGCGATTATTGAGCTGTCATGTAGGTTTTATCTTTTCCCGATTGAATTAAAACCCCCAAATCCCTGAAATCAAAAAAATCCCCAAATCGATTTCTATTGAAGCTTCACTCCAAAACCCCCAAATCCTTCGAATTTCTCGATTGGTTTCAAGAAGCCGGCTGCTCTCTCATATTCAACTTTGTCAAACACTGCAGTTGGGGGTGGTTCTAGGATTGGTTCTAGCTCTTATCCTCAGAATCGGATTACATGTTGGAGCAAGATTATTTACCAAAGATATTGACGTCCTCCACGGCTGACGGCTCCACCTTATTGGCGTTGGAATCCGGGTACTCTGTCTGCCGGTCTGCCCTGACAACTTGAACTCACCATTAGAAATCCATTTAGCTGTTTCCCAAAAAAAGAAGATAAAATGGGAACTAACTGATTCTTGTGATATCAGTTTGTTGCAGCAACTTGGGTGAGCTATGAGTAATTATAAATTAAACAAATTAAGAAACTTGGCTGCTGTAATTATAAATAATAAAGCATAAATCTTTGTTAATTGTTATTTACATGCCAACGATGGATATATAAGACATTGGCAGCTCAACCATAAATAACAAATTAAAAGGTAAAATAAAATCATGGACACCTTTTCTGCAGTAGATGACTGAATTTATTTTAACTTGTTTTTGTATGATTTTAAGAATAAACAGATTAAAAAACTGAGAGAATTGACATTTGAAGAGTTGTATATAAGTATATTGGTGCCTTTTTCATAGCATTATTCATAATAACTTGCATATTTCCAACTCTCAATGATCATCCTAAAGTGGCGTTACCCTTTTGACAACTTGTGATAATTATAATCGTCGATTTATTTTGTGTGGGGTTTAATATCGCAATTTGTTGCAAAATGGGAACCTTGTAACTATTAAAAGCATGTTTGTGTATGCTCAAACATGCTCTAAATGACTTGGTACATGGACTTCTCTGTCTGTTTCAGAGTGTTTGATTTATGCCTACAAAAAGATTTTCTCAGTGATAGGATGAAGTTTCAGGTTTCCCTCTACTTATAAGTACCAAAAAGGTCACTATAGCAACTAGTAATTCACTTCAACTCACTCATAACAGGTTGATCTACGTGAAGATTTCCCCTTTGTGATCCTCGTGGTATAAGAAGAAGAGTAAAATATCAGTACAAAATTATTATTTTTCAAGACAAGTATAATTAAAATTCAGATCTATTTTATTTTATCAAATAACTTGAAATATATTAGAATGTGTTAACTAAATTATGTAATATTAATTCATATAGACATCCATAGTGGAAAATGCAGTGACTATTGACTACAAACAAGACAAATACTTTAATGACCAACGTTAGTGAATTATGAGCATGTAATCGCAATGAATACATTGAATGCAAATTTCTAAATCAAGTGAATGATCAAGTGTATGATTTGAGGATGGCAACCTGTAATTTTATATTCGCAATAAAAATGAATGCAAATCATTAAATTATATGTTTTGCACATGTGAATGTGATAAATAAGAATAACGTTATCCATAGTCAGCGACTACCAGTAATCATTCTATTTAGTAAGTTATTATTTGATGCCCTGTGTGCATAATGTTTCTTATGTATTATGTCACCCTTTATTGCTCTAAGGATTAGGGCTCTACCCATTTAATATTTACTGGAGCAACTTGGGTGATCTACCCGTCCACAATTTACTCCCCTTGCATTCAATTGAGTGAATTGCTTAAGAGTCTGCTGTTTATTTTTATATATTTTTAAATTATTTTCCCTTTGACAGTGAGTTTTAGCATATGCTCTGTGCTATTACTTGGTCAAATAAGATTCTAGTCCCTGCCTTGGTTTCCTTGTATATGCTGCCAGCTGCTTCAACCTGTTTTCTCAAATGTTGCTATCACAAATTTTCCTTGGAAGCCACATTTATTTGGGAGGTAACATACTAAAATTTCCTATGCATTTTTGCTTTTAGTACTAATATATTCAATTTGATGATCATGTTAATATATGTAATAGCGTTTGATGTGAAATTTTTATTTCAGGGTCGGGAGTTGTCTTGAAGGTGTAACTCCACAGTTTTCTTTGAAATTCTACTTGTCAGGTAAGCAATGGCTTGTCTTAACTTGTTATTGAAGAAATTGAAAATGTTTGAAGCCTTGTCGGCTTATATAATTGTGGCCTGGTCGGCTTATATGATTGATTATTAGAGGATCAACAATTGCACAGGCGCACATAATAACTATATTGAAAACTCTAACTGTGTGATGATTTGAGATATTTTGTAATTGTTTTTTAGGTTACCCATTGGGCATCAGATATAGACTCATACACCATGCCTCCTAAATATGAGTCTGGTGCTCAAAAGAGAAAAAGGAAACGAAATGAAATTTCATTAATTCAAAGTCAAGTTGGGGATATTGACAAGTACTTTAAAAGCAACAATGTGAATACGTTGAATGAGGATGAAGTAGAGATTCAACCTGCATGTGTTAACGAAATAGACGATAAAGATGAAGAAGTGAGTGAACCTGCCTACGTTAATGTAGCAGATGATAAGGAAGAAGAGGTGATGAAACCTGCATGTGTTAATGAAGTAGATGAGAAGGAAGAAGAGGGTTGCTTTTCTCTAACTTTGGATGATCCTGGGAATTTGAAAATCATTGATCAGAGAACAAGGGATTACTTAGTTGAAAGGGGTCCAAAAAGAGTTGATGACATATCATTTCCGAAAGATTGTACAAATAGGCATTTTGATTCTTCACAATATAAGCAATTGCTACGAAATGGGCAAACAATTGATAGAAGATGGCTAGTATATTCAAAATCTATGGACAGGATCTTTTACTTTTGTTGCAAGTTGTTTAAAACACCCAAAAATGTTACCAGAGTTGGCCAACTTGGTAACGATGGATTCAAAAATTGGCATAATTTGCATCGGTCTATTAAAAGTCATGAAGGAAATGAAGAGCATTTATGTTGCATGACTAGTTGGATTGAATTGGAAAATAGGCTTCGAACAAAAACTACAATTGATAAAGGCGTTGAATTGTTGATCGATGCGGAAAGAGAACATTGGAAGCATGTATTAACAAGGATAATCGCTATTGTAAAAAGACTCGCCAAAAACACATTGCCATTTCGAGGAGATGATGAGAGGCTAAATGTTGAGAACAATGGTCTGTTTTTACAAATGGTGGAAATGGTTAGTGAATTTGATCCAATAATGAAAGAGCACATTCGGTGGGCTAATGCAAAAGAGATTCAATACACGTATCTTGGCAAAAAAATCCAAAATGAGTTGATACAGTTGTTGGCTAATGAGGTGAGAAGTGCAATTGTCAAGAAAGTTAAACATGCAAAATATTTTGCAATTATACTTGATTGTACTCCAGATGCAAGTCAGGAGGAGCAGATGTCATTAATAGTACGATTTGTAGATGATTCGGCAAATTTACCTACAGTTGAAGAACACTGGCTTGAATTTTTGAAGGTAGATGACACTACGGGACTTGGACTTACAACCGAGCTTCAAAAGGCTTTGATCAAACTCGATCTGGATATTGATGACATTAGAGGGCAAGGGTATAATAACGGATCTAACATGAGTGGGAAGTACAAAGGTGTGCAAAGAAGAGTACATGAAATAAATCCCCGAGCTTTCTATACTCCATGTGGCGCTCATAGTCTAAATCTAGCGTTATGTGATATGGTGAATTGTTGTTCCAAAGCTGTATCCTTCTTTGGAGTGATACAACGCATCTACACTTTGTTTTCATCTTCTACCAAGCGATGGCAAATTTTTAAAGATAATGTAAAAGGGTTGACAGTGAAGTCGTTGTCACAAACACGTTTGGAAAGTCATGTTGAGAGTGTGAAGCCTATAATGGAGCAAACTGTACAGATAAGAGAAGCATTACTTGATTTGGCAGAAACTAACGAAGATCCTAAAGTAAAGAGTGAAGCCGAGTCGTTGGCAACACATGAGCTTCAGAATTTTGAGTTCTTGTTTGGCATGGTAATCTGGTACAGGTTGTTGCATGCAGTTAATATTGTGAGTAAATTTCTTCAAACTGAATCCATGGATATTGATCATGCTATCGACCTATTGCAAGGATTTGTTTCATTTCTTGAAAATTATAGAGAAATTGGATTTGTCATTGCCATGGATGAAGCGATAAAAGAGCAAACGAAATGGAAATTGAAACTGTATTTACAGAAAAACGCATAATTCGAAGAAAAAAGCAATTTGATGAAAACTGTAGTAATGAGGTAAAACAATCAGCAGAAGAATCATTTAGAGTTGAGTACTTTGTTTTTATAATTGATCAAGCTCTATCTTCTCTGAGGACTCGATTTGAACAATTCAAACAATATGATGTTATATTTGGATTTTTGTTTAATTTGAAGAGGTTAAGGAATGCAACTTTATCAAGTTTGTTGAACTCTTGTATGAATCTTGAGAAATATCTGGAACATAATGGGCTTTCGGACATCAGTGGAGATGATTTATGTTCGGAGTTACAAGTTTTGAAGATTTATTTACCAAATGAAGCAACAAGAGCAATTGAAGTGCTACACTATTTGAAGACATTGGATGTTTGTTTCCCAAATGCTTCTATTGCTTACAAAATTTTATTAACCGTACCGGTTACAGTTGCATCTGCGGAAAGAAGTTTCTCGAAATTGAAGTTGATCAAGACCTATCTCCGATCAACTATGTCACAAGAAAGATTAAACGGGTTGGCTATGTTATCAATAGAAAAAGAAATGGTTGAGCAGCTAAGTTATTCAAATTTGATTGATGTTTTTGCCTCTAAAACAGCAAGACGAATAGTATTTAACTAATTGTTTGAAATTTTTGGTTTGATGGTTTATAATATAAACCGTTTCTATGATATATTTCGTGGTTGTTTTAATGTTAGTTTTTTAAGTTAGCAATGAGTCGCATAATACACCTTTGAATTTTGTCGCTGGGGGGCCTAATTTTCATCGGTCGCCTCAGGGCCCATCAAACACAGGACCGGCTCTGAGTGGAACCAATTGCCAACTCGAACAATCTATTTCGATTTAGGTTTAATTATACTTATAATATTTTTCAAAAAAATATAAATTATATTTCCAATATCTAACGGAAATAGAATAAATAAATATACATTGCAAATATACTATCAAATAGCATCCAACTTCAATTGTGGTTCTACTTGTGGTGCCGCATAAAATGCGGTCAAGAGTAACTACGAACAAGCGTCATATGATTCAAATCAATTATATTAATGAAGGAATTTAGTTAATCAAAATACTTATTACTTGGGGAAAAGTCATATATACCTTGATGATATATAATAATTCATTTTATACTCCTAAATTTATTTATAAACTGAAATTATTACATAATACCATAAGAAGACCAAAATTACTATATAAGAAACTTTTCCATTTTCGGTTCTGTAAAACTGAAATTCATCAAAGACAAAACAAAATAGATGCATTAATTTCATATGCTAAATTTATGGAAATTCAATTTCATATTGCTTCCCATGATTCTATTAATGGTTTAACTGTAAGAGGTTGGCTTTAGAAATTTCTTATCGTGTGTGACATCTGTATTCGTTATTCGATTGATTTATCTTGCATAATTTTTTATTTATTTATTTTTACAATGATTACAGGTAATTGTTTCAATCATTAATCTAAACTAAATTATATTTATTCTGGATAATCCATTGTTCTGTTTCTCCCTTTGTGAAATCCAGATTTAGGGTCATTTACAATTGATTGTGATTCATGTCCAGTAAAAATGCAATTTTGACAATATGTTATATATTACAGTTTTTGAAAAGTTAAAATATGTTCCAAGTAATAATCTCAATATTCTCACTTTTTGATTTGTGATACACAATTGGTCAATGATTTCATATTATCATAAAAAAAATTTTGATGAAAAAAAAAATTGAAATTTAACTGATTTATGCGTATAGATTCGTAAATTCTTTGATTTGTTTTAAGGTTATTTAACAATTGTGTGTGTGTGTGTGTAGAAGTGGGATCATTGAATGTGACAAGCGTGTAGATTCTGGCTTTTGGGTTCAATAATCTCCTTGATTTTGAAGCATCATTTGATCGACAAATCCATATTGAACTCAAAGATAATGGAGGATTTGGGATTCCAAACGGAGTATTATCTGCTTCTTCATTATGAATCTTGAGAGAGCTCATTGACAAACGGCGAGATGTATTTTCATGTTTTGGGATTTTATTTTTTTTCAACTATATTTATTTCTCGTTGAAACCTAGAGTAGAACGAGAAGTATGTGAGGTCCTTTTCGGTTTTTATAATCAACTAAATGATGTAATATGGCTGATCTGTTTGATTTTGAGGATAAATGTATTCTTTATTAGGGTTTATATAGAGAAGAAAAAACTCCAAAATCAAAAATTGGAGATTGCGGAGAGGATTTTAAGATAGAAATTTTTGGAGGAAATGCATATATGAATAATATTGGTCTATGGAATGGATTGACAACAAATTGGATTTCAAGTTTGAGATTTTTTATTTGGCCCATAGTAAAGAAACGAGATTTTGATAGTATTGGGTGAGAATTGGTATTGTGATGAGGCTTGTTTGATTCATTTTAGATTTCTTATACATTAATTTTGCAAGTGAGGATATTTTCAATTTGTCAATTCTACTACGCCCCCGGTATGGCCCCCATTTTTCGAAATGAAAATGAGTCGAGGAGTATTTTTTTGAAAAATGAGTTGTTGAAAAAGAAATAAAAGTTTTTGATTTACATGTAATATTATTTTATGAAAAATTGTGTAGTTGAAAATACGAGAAAAAATGAAATATAATGAAATGAGAGCCAAACGGGGACGTACATATATTGCAATATTTTCGGATTCAAAAAATATTGTAATGTTAAAAATGATTTATTTTTAAAATAATTTTAATGTTTGTGGTGAAATTTCCACTTTTTTACTTGGGCCTTGTTGCTGCTGGGTCGGATAATTGGGTCTGTGCGAATAAATTGTAAAAATGTATAGAACTTATTAAAAAAAAAAAAATGTCAATTTTGGTTCTAGAATTGGGTACTCACGATTCCGATTCATGAATCAAAAACTGGTTTGGACCTAGTCAATTATCGATTAAGATTTTTTTTTATTTTTTATTTTTTTTTTGAACCTGGACTAAAACATTCAATTCCAATTAAATTGCTCACTTCTATTCCTTTTCATTACTGAATTATAGATTGATTAAAATAATTTTGATTGAATATATTCTTCAACCATAAATAAATAATTTTTATTCTATTATACAATGTGCAAAGTATTTAGAAAACTAGTTTTGAAAAAAATTTGATAGTATTCGACATTTCGACTATGTGTCCCTTGGACAAGAAAGATCAAAATGTTCAACTAAAAGATCGAAAAATTGCAATTACTGTCCTCAACTTTTAGTGAATTACAACTTTTACCTAACCTTTCATATGTGACACCCAAGACTCGAACCTTTCAATTAGGTGTAGTCGAAAGACAAATTCATCCATTTGCTCATCAGTTGACCACAAAAGTCAACTTTGACCATATTTTGACCAAATTTACAAAGGTAAAATGATAAATTTACAATCTCTCAAATAAAAATAATTACATAAAAAGGAGAGAAATCTACCCCCTCACTCCCACCCCTCGAAAACTTCACCCTCTTCCACATCCCACCCACCCTTCAAACTTCATCTTCGTCTAGGGGATCTGTAATGCAATTAATGATCATGGATGGGCAAATTCTACCTCTAGAGATAGGGAAATCTTAAGCAGAGGTAGTAAGGGATAAGTAGCCTCCACTCAAAAGAAATGTTTTGAAGATATTGCTATGCCGATGAAAATTAAAAGTAATTCATATATAAGAGGCTCGAGTATGTAGAAGTTAATCTTTCATATTCGTCAAATGAGGAATTGTTGATACTTGCTCAGTGTTTCTAATATGCTCTCATGGGCAATTTGGATGGAAAACACATAATATTGAATTTGGAAATGGAAGAGAATCGTTACACTTCTTCCAGGGAGACTTTAAGAATGACCATGTGACAGCCAAGAAGTAAGAGAACTCTGGCCCACACTTTGCATTATCTGCTTATGTGACAATTTTTGTCGAACCCCTATAAAGGGTCGAACCTTGGAAGAGGCGAGGTAATATAAGGTACTATAGAGGATCTCTCGTACAAGATCTTTTTTGATTGATTGATGTGATCACTCATTACAACAACTATTTTACTAAATCAACATGTCAAGTCTAGTCCCTATAACCTATTCGTAGGTCTGCCAATGGTCAGAACTAGAGTTTTAAAAAACTTGTCTATGTGTCATATGGGTACGAGGCTCGGATGAAATGTCAGGCCTTGATAATGAGCGCCTAGCGACACTTTATTAATTTTTTTTCTTTTTATAAACCTTTTAGTAGCTTTAATTTTAAGTTTTTAAATGACTTTACATATACAAAATCAAAAAATGATAGTACATTAGAAAATTTCAAGTACGAGTTGTCTAGTTGAAAGTTAAAACAATGAAATTTAGTTTAATTTTGCATTTTGAAAACTTGAAAATTGTATAATTGACTAATTGTAGAAATTATTAAGTAAATATAGTATTTTTATAATTTTAGATGTTTGGTATGAATTATTTTAATTATTAAATAACTTTTAGAATGATTTAAAATTTAAAATAATTTTAAAAATAAGAAAGTACTTTTTTACTCGTAGGCTTAGCCTCTGCTGTAAAACATGAAGTTTGGCCTCAACGACTAGCCACACTTTACATTTTTTAGAACATTGGTCAGAACATTAAATGCGCCTAATCCTAGGATTGAGAGAATGATGCTTATGATAAGGCGCCTCAACCATTAGAATGAGGCTACATATCTTTTCATTCAACGATTATTATCTCTCCCTTTTTACTTGAAAAGCTCACATATTATGTCATTTGACGGTAATACAACCTTAGACACTCAAGTTGTAGCTTTTGCTATCTCATTACTCTCTATACCCTTTGGACCCCCTTTTACTAGTGGCTCATGTCTTGGTACATCCTACACTCAAATACTCACTCATATATAAATTGACTTGATCGTTAGAGTGTTCGTGGTCGCCTCCCTTATCATCAAAGAATGCCACATGCTCTATCGTTTTGTCCTAGTGTGCAAGAAGAGACTGTGTAGACATGAGAAGAAATGGGATATGTTAGCCAGGGCTGGTCCTGTTATGAGGCAAATGAGGCGGGGTCTCAGGCCCAAAATCTAAGGAGGCATATTTTTTGCCCAAAGAATTTTTTATTTTTTATTTTTTTGAGTAAATATAATGGATCCATTCCATTCATTATTTTCTTCTAGGCCGGATGGGCCTATTTTTGGCCCAATTTATTTATTAATTATTTTTTAATATTAAATGAGGAAAATTGGATTTTATATTTCATTCCTCCTCTCCTCTGCGATGAATACGACATCCGACTCGACTTTCGCCTCCAATCCAACTCCAAGAATCATTGGATCGGCGACGGCGATTCGACGAGGGCCTCATTTCCTTGGCCGACCCTACTTATCTTCTTCATGTCAATTCCCAAATCCCACTCCCTTCCCTTTACTCTTCACAAATCACAAGAACAAGAAATCGCCCATTTTCAACCCTAAAGGCCTAATTTATTGTCCTTTTTCAGTGTTTGTTACCTTTCTTTCTTGTGCTGAACTATCGATTGTCAATTTATTGTCTGTCCTCTTCAATTTGATCATGGTATGTTTGTTATGTAATTAATTTTTTCTTGCCAAGATTCATGACAAAATAAACATCTTGAAAAATTACAATTCCTATTACTTAGCTTGTGTATATGGTTTTATTTCAGGTAGATTGATGTTAAGAAGGGCTTTTAACTACAATTATCTCAATCAGAGTGTTGTTGTCTTGCTAATGAAGGTTTGCCTCATTTTTTCTTTGGTCGTGCTTCCCAACTCTTGTGTTTCTTCTATTTTATTACCATTGAAAAAATAAAAACATATATTGATTAGCAAAGACGTTATATGTCAATTAACCTGTTGCTAATGATATAATTGATGAACTACCAAATCCCAAATGGAGCCATAACATTAGTACATAAATCATA
>NC_036247.1:29448531-29549428 GCF_002742605.1 Olea europaea var. sylvestris | reverse complement strand
GCATGCTCACATGGAAAACTCTCCAACTGAAATCTCGTACAAGTGCACGTGTTATCAGTCAAGTCCACCATATATGCCGTATTACATGCACATTGCACGGAGAAGCGAAACTCATCTAGTGCTTCCACATTCAACTTCCTCGCAACCTCTGCCACCTTAAACAGTTTCTCCTCTTGAGCTGGGGCCAACACACTAGTACAACTCTGTGATGCCGCACGTAGGTCATGAAACCACTGTTGTAGTTTGTTACGAATGTTCTCAATCATTGCGAGAATTGGTAACTCTCGATCCTTCTTAAACAATGCATTGAGAGACTCCGCGTTATTTGACGTCATTATGTTGTATCGACGTCCTGGAAAGTATTACCACGCCCAATGTTCGATCCCCATCTTTGTCAGATACTCCAACGTCGGTAATGATTTACTTCCTATCTCGAGCATGAACTTATTACACTCTTCAGCACTGTAAACTTCGGCTGCTCTCCTGAACAATGAAACGATGCCTGTGCTCCGATACCTAGTCTTCAAATTACCTTGTATACGATATATGCAATACTCGTGATGTGCCTCGGGAAAAACTTCAGCGATACCGTTTATTATAGACTATCCTCGATCGGTTACAAAGGTAAGGTCTTCGACTTCCCCGATCACTTCCCTCAGTTTAGAAAAGAACCAATGCATGGACAGATCATTCTCGCTGTCGACTATGCCGAATGCAATATGGTAAATTTGGATGTTGACATCTTGACATGTAGCAATAATTAATTTGCCTTGATATTTAGCTTTCAGAGTTGTACCATCAACTAGAATTACGGGTCGTATTGCATTTCGAAAACCCCGAATACACTGTCCAAGAGTCATGAAGAAATACTTAAAACAATTATCGCCCTCCGTCTCAATAAAAAATACCGTGCCAGGATTAGTTGTCCTCATGTTATGACAATACCTAGCCAATTTAGCATAGCTCTCTTTAGCCGATCTCATTAAATCCTCCAACGCACATTCTTTGGCCTTCCACGCTTTCTGATAGCTCATGACCACTTCGTACTCTCGACGGAAGTCGTTAATGATGTCCGAAGGTCTGTAGATCGTCCATGGATCCTGATACTTGTGCATTATCTGTTGACCAATAAATCATGCTCGAGCTTGTCTGTGATCGTTTCGAAGAGTTCCCACTTCGCAAGTATGTTCCCGTAAATATTTGCGAATTACGAAGCACTCATTCGTGTCCATCTTAATTGCTCTCAAGCGCCAATTGCAACTGTCTTCGACGCAAGCAACTGTCAACAATGACTTGTTTGATTTCTTTACCTTGAACTCAAAGTTATATTTTAATGCTAGCCGGTGCACAGCTTCCTGCAAATCTTTCTTGATTTCAAACAGTTGCTCGACCTGCAAGTCCTCATCATCGGGAGCCACACGGGAAGAATTGGAGAACGGTCCACTTGTTTCAACCTGTGAACTCCCACCAGGCTCGTGTCTCTGTCGGGATAAAGCAATCAAATTCTCATTTGTAAACTCGTTTATATTTTCATTGTCTTCAACTGTCGATATAATTCTGCGCATAACAGCGACATCACGATCAGAAGCAACTGTCTCAGGAATACCCACATCATTCGCAGGAACTATCTCCACTGTCTCCCAAAAACCTCGATCATTGTTATCCGCCCTATCTGAATCTTCGCGTTTACCTTCGATAACATCCTTCGTAATTAAAGTCACACCAAGAACAGTCGGAGTCCGATGCATTTTATTCAGTTCTAATAGATAATTCAATTCAACATCATTAGTAACGAATACCGGTGGCATCGGAATGGATGAATCCCCATAACCGTTGAATAGATATCTCAATTGCAGATCGTATTGAGATTGATCGACATTCAGCTTATTTTGCAAATCGTGGTACATTTCTAAGTATGGTGTACTCTTTGTTACGAGAATTGCAATACAACCACGTATGTCACTCGTCCATCTCCATTCCCCCCGATTATTTTCATTCAATTCGAAATCATCAAAATAACACACGGGGATTATCATATTTGCATGAGGAAATGATTTTAATCAACTCATTTATTAATTATAAGAAAAAGGCCAACAAAAATCAGTTGCAGCCAATTGACTGTTTAACAGCCAAAAGCCGGCTGTTAGCTGACTGTTCGACTGTTTAACACCCAAGCAGTCGGAAGCCAAGCAGTCGGACTGTTTTCGACTGTTTGGCTGTTTGTTAAGCCAAAACACCCAGTTTGACGTAGGAGAATATCGTTCTAAAGTTGTATAATTTTTTTTGATAGGTAAGATCTGTTAAAAAAAATCTATGTCGACATAAAATTTCTCTATTTAAACGTATACTAATTTACTGAAAACAAAATTAAACATGCGTAAATGTACTTACCGATTTGAAGTAATTGATGTGAAAAAAATTTCCAGTTTCAACGTTCCAAAGTTCTTCTAGATTTTGAGGTTCAAACAGATGAAAGGATGAGAGTTTTTCCTGTGTTGGAAGCTCGTTTTGAAGTTTTTATAAGTAGGGAAATGTGTGGTTTTCAATTATTAACTAAAATGGTAGTATAGTTCTTTCAACAATATATTGTTTTGTAATTGTACAAAACATTTAAGGGCATCTTTCTCTTTTACCATACAAGAGGCCAATGTCATAATATTCATGATTTTGGAAATCAAAGTGGAATTTAGCTCCTTTGATTGGGTCAAACTTAAAAGTACCCCGTGACCATGTGTAGCATACGTGTTTTAGCATATTAGTTTTGGTTTTGATTTCAAAATTCGAGGGGTGAAGGGTAGAGAAGAAGATTAAGTTTTGGAGGCGGTTTGGGTGGACTTATCTCTTTTTTGAAAAAAAAAAAAATAATAAATATATATATATATGTGTGTGTGTAAAATTATCACTCTACAGTTTGAAAATTAATCAAAATATAATCAAATTCAATTTTTTTGGTCAACAAACGATCATATGACTGCAACCAATTGAAGGGTTTGAAACTGTAGATGTCACAAATAAAAAATTGGGGTTAAACCCACAAAATTTGGAATCGTAGCTTCCATTTTTTCATAAAAGATTCAGGACGAAAAAGAAACATAGACAATATAATGGGGACTGTAGTTATTTTCCCCTTCGATTTCCCATTTTAGGGTTAGACCTTGTTTAAGCGCTGCCACCCAATCAGTCCATAACCAAACGATGCTGTGTGTCAGCACAAGAGCAGCGTCAGCTCGCACACACTTCTTGTCGTCGTCCTTCACCGCCACCGCCACCGCGTCCTTTTCCGCCGCCACTCTCAAGCCTTTTTATTACAAACCCTTCAAATCCCGTTTCCATCCCTCCATTAAAATGCTGTCATCATCCAATTCCGATCCAAATCCCAAACCCAGTGAATTTGTCGAACACGTTGTGCTCTTCAAAGTCAGGCAGGATGCTGATCCTTCTGCAATCAACGCCATGGTCAACAACCTCAACGGATTGGCCTCGCTCGATCCAGTGCTCCACCTCAAGGCAGGACCAATTGCCCGCGTTAGATCCTCCTCACTCTCTTTCACCCACATGCTCCACTCCCGACACAGATCTAAACCCGACTTGGGATCCTATGCTGATCACCCGGCCCACATTAGCGTCGTGACGAACTACGTCAGGCCAATCATCGACGATGTCATGGCTGTCGACTGGGCATCCGATGACATCACGGGTTCGGTAATCGTCCCTCACGGGTCGGCCATGCGGTTCACGTTTTTGAAACTGAAGGAAGGTGTTGAAGAAAGTGGTAAAAACGAGATTTTCGGAGTGGTTAAGGGGATTAAGGATAAGTTTCCATCGATCGAGCAATTGAGTGTTGGGGAGAATTTTTCGCCAGGGAGGGCGAAGGGATTTTCAATTGGTTCAGTTGCAGTTTTCAAGGGAATGACTGAATTGGAGGCTTTGGATTCGGATTCAGAAGTGGCGAATGAGCAGAAGGACAAAGTGAGGGAATTTCTCGACAGCGTCTTGGTGTTGGATTTCCATTAGGGACGCAATTGGCTTTTCATTTTAACGTTATGCTGACAATAATAATAAAACCGTACTTTGTTTTTTTGCCATCTTTCTGCTCTTCAAATTGCATAGATAGTTGATTTCCTTAATTATCCATCTCATGTTTAGATGAATCTTATTATTGGCTTCTCGAATCGAGCCGAGCAGGCTCAGCCCTTGAACAACCAAGCTTGTCTCCGTGGGACAAGCCGGCTCATAAATTAATCAAATTAGCTGAAGGCATCAAGTATAAATCATGTGGAATCTCCATTTAACACACAATAACAAGTATTTCCATAAATGCTTAATCGATTTCTTCTAACAAAAAGAATAAATAAGATTACATTTGAACATACAATGGTTGCGTTGCCACACCATATCTGTCATCTTTCTGGAGACAAAAATGAAACCACCAAGCAAAACTGGCAGATTAACCTTAGGACATGACAAACACTGTTTTCCTCCCTTTCGACAAGAGGAAAAGCACTTCAAAAAATCACAAGGACTCCGGACTAGTTGAGGGTCTGATTTTTGACGGCATCTGGACAAATCCATGTATTCTGCCTCCAAATTTTGCGCTTGAATCCCTAGGTGTAATCGACATTTTGTCTAGAGAGTAGTCGAATTCATCAAAATGAGCAATGCCCTCATCATCACTAATATTATCTGCCATGTTGGTCCCAACCTCGTCAATATCTTCATCACTTGCACTTTCAGCCTCCTCGTCTTCATAGTAGCTACTTCTCACCATTGACCAATACACGAAATTTGGCCGTATGAATCTTCATGACAATTAATAAAGGCACGTTTAAGTTTGATATACAGTAAAGCAAAATTTGGTCATTTTCTTCTTAAAATAGACTTTTCAATTTGACAAATAATGGTTCGACTTCGTAAAGCCCCTGTTTGGTAAAAATTAAAATTAAAATTTTAATTCAAATCAATGTCAATAATTAATTTTAACCACATATTTCATCGAACCCACATAATTTCAATCACAATTTTCATCTACTTTTATCAAAACCTACCAAAAATCTGATTTTAATCCCCACCAAACCTGGGCAAAGTAGGCATCTACAGGCTTAGGGAAGTACTGAAGTACGATCGAAGCAAAGACAAACCTGTCAGATTTCCTTAACAAGCAGGGATCAAAAGGGAAAAACACATCGAGCCTTTCTACCCCACCAAAAGCCCGTGAAAGTTCTGATTCTAGCATACCATAATCTGCAAAGGTGTCTGGCACATCAAATATTTGATTTGTTTTTGCCAGCCGGAGAAATTCTTCTACTATTGATGGCAAGCATACCTGCTCCAGAAAATTGAAGCAATGAACCAGAGTTAACTGTCTACTAAGGAGATCAATACATATCCTCAAGCCAATTACGAAAATGGAATTAGAACAAATGATGACGCGCTAACATCAATACATGAGCACTCAAAACAGAGGACCCATCGACAACTATAGGGTAAACTTGACTAAGTTCATACTCATACAACATTTCACCTGCAATGGTTTCAAAGGATGCTTAAGGATGTCCTCAATATGCAAAAGAAGAAGTTGAGATCTGAGGCGAGGCACAGAAATCATTGATCTCATGCGAAAGCAAAGCACATACAAAATGGCCTGCATGCAACAAAAAAATCATTAACCAACCAAATTTCCAGCATATTTTTTGGATATTTGGAACAAAATTATACAAGTAGCCAATAAAATCATTATAGAAGTTACACTGGCGATACAGTGACATTTAAGTTTTTACAGTCTGCTTCGGGCCTTAATCAGGTGAAGTGTAAATCCACACATAATATGAACTGAAAAACAAGCTTATTGAGTTGCATCCTGCAAATGGTGCAGGTAACATGTTCCCATCAGGCAAAACCTATGCCTACAAACTTAGAGACACCACAAATAGCACATCCAAATGACAACACTCATTCCACCTCCGAAAGTACTCAATACTATTGAGGGAAACGAAACCCTAGTGAAAGATACATGCAATAATTATAATTGCCCAAAGATCACAACCTCTAAAAGATGCCAGGATTCAGGAATGGTTCAAAATCTTGAGATTCTTCATATTCAACTACATGTCAAGACTTTATACCTGGCAACCAGCATAGAAGACTTTATGAGCTTTGGGATTAATGTCACCATCCTGGTTATTGCAGTAATCAAAACACCACTTCACCAAACTGGAACCTCGCATAAGATAAAAGATACTCAAGTCAGACATTTAAATTCCATTCTCAGTGGTTTTTCTTCATCCACGATCAAATTGGATAATTGACAACCTTTCCAGTGTAGTAGCAACAAAAGAGGGAGCCACAAACTTTGCGCGAGACAAATAACTAGCAAGATATGCAACAGCACTCATTCTGTAAGAATCCCAAAAAGAAAAATAGATCCCTTGTTCAGTAACCTTGATAGGTTAGTATAAAGTATAAACCAGAACTTGACAACACAGCTGGAAAATAAAATGGCTAAGAAAATATAAATTTGACTTGGAGACAATTCTATAATTGACCACAAATAAATGAAACCACAATTTGTCGAATAATGCATAGACATTCTTGCCCAAGATAAAAAGGGAAAGAGGGAGAAGAAGAAATCAGATTGAAGCAAGTGATCCATGCAATTCTCAAATTCTTGGCGTTATATTAAGTAAAAACACAATGAACATATTGCCACATAGAACTAATTATAAAAGAGCAAGGCACAAAAAGAAAGGTATTAACTATTTCTAATAACACTTCTCTGAAACCAATAAACAATTTCATACTATTTTACACCATGCATGACGAAGTTTCAAGTCTCTCTGCATTCAGACATCGGATTGTTATTGTTACTAGAGAGGTCTTCAACACAAAACTTATGGTCTCATTTGAGATAAGATTAATATATATAGCCTGTTTGAACCCCATTTTATTGTAAGAATGCATTTTGAAATGATAAATTGATATAAGGAAAAATTTTAGGTTTGCTGTAATCTTATTTTATTGAAGAATATGTGGTTGAAAAAAAGAGAGAAAATATATTTTTAAATAATGGGGATCAAAAAAGGGCATAATGAAGTTTTCCAATTTAAAAAGGCATAACGTAATTAACATAACCATCTCATTTACATGCATAAGCTAGACTTTCTTGAGGAAACATGGATAAGTCTGTTCATATTTAAGAACAGAATTATGAGCCACAACAACATATTTGAGAAGTATTTATCATATTGCAAAAACCTATACATCATATTGTGTAGCAATTGCATTCTCTTATGTCTGCTGAGATCAAGAATGTTATAAAATGTAAAATGAAGCTCATCTGCTAAATCAAGAAGTGAATTCTGATACCGAGTGCATCATACATGTATACGCATGAGATGCACAAAGCACACACTTAATTCAAAAAGAGATCTTGATATTTACCTCCATGCAGGATAGACACCACTCACAAAAATATTCACAAGTGTGCTTGTGAACATCTTTCCACAATTTTCAGGATCCAGGGAGCAAGCATAGAACATCACAAACTACAAAAGATGCGTATCTTTGAGTAACAGAATGGTTAAGAAAACACACTACCAGTAAATGGGCCAGAACAAGAGCCAAGAGGTTTTGATAGAAAGGGAAGAACGAAAAATAGACACACAACAAACTAGGGCATGTTTTGCCATTTTACACAAGGCGAAAAAGTAGATACCTGAGCAAATTTTGATTTGTATGCAGTCAAAACAGTTTTCTGAAATGACTGAAGGAGTGTTTCAAAAACCTGAAAAGAACATGGTAGATAAACTATTTAAGAAAGCCAGGATAATAGAGCACCAAGTTAAGAAAGCATGATAATGGAGTTACCTGAATCAGACGGCCACTTTCTCTACAGGATTCAAGGTGTTCAAATGTAAGCACCAATAAACTATCTAACTTTTCGGCAACCAAGTTTCCACCAAAAAACCTTTGTATCACAGATTCCCTAGTAAGCTGAAAACACAGATTTGTATAAGCCTTTGAGAGATGATAGTATAAAATTGAAAACAAAAAATACGTCCTTGTACAGACTTAAAGATTATCTTGCTCCTAAAATTCTCACACCAACCGCAATTAAGCAAGTAAATGCTTCAACTTATCAATTTATATGAGTCTTGATGTCTAGAATTGAGGTCCTTAAAAATAAAATCTAGCAACGCTTGGTCCTCTTAAGAGTTTCATTTTCTGGCAGCACAAAATGCACAACTTTTTTTGTAGATACTATTCCCTGATAACTAAAGCAGCATGCTATCGAGAAATGAACTTGTTTTGCTGTAAACCATTGATTGAATAAACTTTAGAAGTAATGTGAAGAGGACAACAAAGATTTTGTCAATATGATATGGAAGATCATTAAAGTAGGAAAACAGTGGCATTCATTTAAGGTAGGAATCATGAAAAGAACCTCGTTGCCATCTTGTTGAACTTGATCTGAAAACCCCTCAAGGTCTTCCAGCTCCATATCAAAGATTCCTTTACAGAAATCATCCTGTAAAATGTCATCCCATGCAATTTCCACCTGCATCAAGACATATAAATTAGACCACTGAAAAGTCACTCTTCAGTTACTAACTCTGGTGCAGCCTTGAAAAACTCACATCTAAATCTATTAGCCTATCCATTATTGTGACGAGCATTGAACCACCAACAAGTTTACCTGCTGCACCACTCTCCAATCTTAACATGTTCTCCACATACATCACAATAAACTGCACAGAAAAATGAGTGTAAGATTGTAAGAAGTTCCAGATCAGAACAAGAGAGAGAAAACTGAAAACCAAACGAATTTAATGCAGCTTCGTACACCAATGTAATTCGCCCAGTCCAAATGGTATTTCAAATCGATGAAGGTTCATTCTACTGTATTCCTTCATTAAACTTCATTTTTAACAATTCAGAATGTGCAAGTATCTTGTTCGGAAGAAGATACAGAATAATACTTATTAAACTCTTAGTAACAATTGAAGAGACAGTAATTATTTTATTCTGAGTGGAAAACTAAAAGGAATAGCACGTCGTGAATTAACATGCAATGCCTTGAGTTGCCTATGCACAAAGCACAACAATATCTGACAGGGCCATAATACTTTATCGTGCAGAACCCACAACAGACTGCAACACTTCTCACAAGAATGACTTCTGACCACAAAGCAACTTAAAACAAAATTTGTACCGTGGCACTCATATGATCAAAGTGACAAAACTAATCACAAATCCGTTTGTGCAATCCACCACCAAGCAAACATGGACAAAGACAATGATCATGTGTGTGGAACACACTAATAGTAAGACAGATCATAATGGCAAACGAGAAGGGCCAATGCAACAAGATGGCTAACAAAAGGAGGAGCCATTTGTTGTCAAGACTCAAATAAGGCACTTTAGGGTGCCGTAAACAAAAGCCTACTAGTATTAACTACACAATTTTAATTTTTGTGTGTGTGTGCACATGAGAGAGAGAGAGACTTCCACGCTCCCTTGAGGTGGTAAGCTTGAATGTGAGGCCTAGAAACTGAATACAGACAATGATCATCAAGAAAACAGATAAGGGGTGTTTGAATTATGTCTTACAGGTTCTTTTGTGTATATGTTTGGCATTCTATCCCTGATTATCTTCTCCAACCTCAAAGGAGTAAGAGGAACTAAATTGGCAATATCTTGAAAAGTTGAATGGATGCGATCCAGAACTTGGCGCTTCTTATCAAGTCCCCGTGGTTGCTTCAAGAATTCTATGAAATGAGCAGATGAAGAAGACGGTGGCATGAAATTGGTTACGAGCATTTCCAAGCACAAGTCAACATATTGACCACTTGATGCAGCCTATATTATAAATTACAAATAGTAAGAAAATGGCACTGGATCAATTATTAAGTAACGTCCTTAATAACTAATAAAAATGTTTGATAGCATAATTGCAAGACATACTATCACATACCAAGGAGATTAGAAGTTCAACCAACGCATCCATCACATCAGTCCCATAATTCCACAAGCTCATTCCAAATATCTGAAGTTCCAACCACCAACTAAATCAGAAAATTACCAATTAAGTATGATAATGAACATATGAGTTCAGTGTTCATGTATTTTCGTTACTCACTGCAGCAAGAAGAGATCGATGATGAACAATGTGTATGCAAGAAACTGCTCCAGTCAGAGCTTTCAAACATGTCTGCAATGTGATAATATATTAAATTAGAGATATAAAGGGGCCAGGAAGCAGCTAAGCAAAATAAAGCAAATACTGTTTAATTATTTATTATGACAACATACCACAAGAAGGGCCACCTCCTCCGGAACAAGACGGTCTTTATGGTGTATCACTGCAACAAGCTGGTTATAAAAGTCACGGTCACCCTACAAAACCAAAATGATTATAAGATTTACACCATGTAATAAAATAACACTATATTTAATTCTAGATTGAGCCGTAAAACATCCAAAACTTCAGAGATTTGTATTTTTTATTATTTATTATTTTATTTTTACCTGGACAGCAGCTTTAAGGGCATTCCTTACGTGATAGTCCAGCTCTGAATCCGTGAAACTAAGTTCATCCATATCAGGTAATACTGTTTGTTGAGTCACCAACTCCATTCCCATTTGTCTCTTACACACTTGAATTCACTACACTCCGATTCAGGTCCGAGGAACAATTCTACAAACACTGTAAACAATTGAAACTTATACTGCACACAAAATGAATTAGGAATTACCTCACATGCTTAAGGATTTCAAAAAATAGGTTAAAGACTACAAAACATTCAATCGGTAACTAAGATTCTAGCACGATAGATGAGTACACCAACTCAACCAAAAATATTCACTCAATTGAAAACATATATATTAGCACAAGATTAGGATACTGACAATTAACAACTATACCTAGCAGAAATTGAACAAAATAAATTGTAAAAATGAAACAGCAAAAATCAGGTATATGACAGCATAAATACAATATATACGTGTATATATGGTTGTGGAGCCACCTGGGGTCAAGGGGGGTAGGAATTACCTCACATGCTTAAGGATTTCAAAAAATAGGTTAAAGACTACAAAACATTCAATCGGTAACTAAGATTCTAGCACGATAGATGAGTACACCAACTCAACCAATAATATTCACTCAATTGAAAACATATATATTAGCACAAGATTAGGATACTGACAATTAACAACTATACCTAGCAGAAATTGAACAAAAGAAATTGTAAAAATGAAACAGCAAAAATCAGGTATATGACAGCATAAATACAATATATACGTGTATATATGGTTGTGGAGCCACCTGGGGTCAAGGGGGACAGTTGCCCACCACTGCATTTTGGTCCTGGGTACCGATTACATAAAGAAAACCAAAAACAAAGACATCGAACAAAAATCAAGAGAGATGTTTCGAAACTCTCAATTGCGAAGGAAGATAATATCAAGAAACCACAATATTCAATCATTCACAACATTCATCAGGAATGCGAAATCAACATATAAAAGATCATTTTTACCCAGATAAATCTGATAATACCTTCCAAGTTTGATGATGAGCAAGTTGACTTAATCACAGCAACACTCGAAAAAATTGGTGGCAAAGGGTTATAAATACGTCTCCCTTCTTCCCTCTCCTCCACAGAAAAGGAAAAACCCTGAGCCGCTTGTCCCCTCATGTTACCCTAACAGGCCTGGGTTGGTTTTTAATTGGGCTTTACATTGCTTACAAGAAGAGGTAATTAGGCCCATTGCCCTCTAAAAATGACAAATTAGAAAAGAGGTAATTGGGCAACTCAATGGTATTCTATTAGTTTTCAAAATCCTAAAATTAAATTCTCTCCAATTTTAATTAATTTCGAATTACAATATGAATAGTTCTTTCACTATCGAATTGCGAATGTGACGACACAAATTTCAACATGTTCTTTTGACGCTAGAATCAAGTATAAAAATCACTTGTACATAATTTTTGGATTGGTTAAAAAATGTTGAATATTCGATGAATATGACTTTATTTTCGTGCTTAAAGTTGTATAAAAGAGTAATTTACTTCCGATATGTAACCTCAAAAGTTAGTGTAAATATGATAATTAAAATTTTGTCTAATTATTTGAATGTGGTCTTGAATTGCAATTTGATTGTAAAAGTCATGTATGAACTATGGAGTCATATTCCCATACATTTTGAAATTATCACGGAAAGCAACTCCATATTTTATGATTGCATTGTGAGTAATTGATTAATTGTGACCATCATTATTAGGTCAATGATTTATTGAAATATATTTACAAATAAGCTATTATAAATTTAGGTGACATATTAATACTTGATTGTAAACCTCTTTGTAATTGCATCATTAAATAAAATGCGTCAAAAATAGTATCCTTCATGATTTTATTTGAAAATTTAATCGTTGCTTAGAAGAGAAATTTATTTACTAAGATTATATCTTCAACGTGTCTTTCTACTTCAAATTATATTTCATAAATAAGTAGCAACAAATCATCTAGTTCAGTTACGGTGTTGGTTAATGACATTTAAAGTTCAATCATACTTGGTATATATCATAGCGTATATTAAGTTTTACACTTTACCACGTGACAAGACACAATTGGACGGTTTAAAAAGAAAAAAATAAAAATAAAAATAAAAAATTCACCAATCAAATCTTGACACCAAGGATGATATCAAACATGATGTACAAACATTACTGCACAAGTGGCATTATCTTTTAAGGTTTAAGGTACGAAAGAAGTAACAAATTAATTTAAAATTTTTCATCAGCGGAGTCGCCAAATCAACTTCGTTATAGTTCTTCCGTAAAATAAAATATTTCTCTAATAACTTTTTTTTATGTAAGGTGGGTTTATATAGTATTTGATAATACTAAAAAGTCCACCCTAACGGGCAAAAGGAAAAATAAATAAATTAATTAATTAATTAAAAATTCTAATATCTTGTCCATTAACTTGAAATGTTATATTGAGCATCGCTTACAAATATACTTAATAGTTTTCTGAAATACACGTTCAATGCAGGAACAAGTGATTTACTTTGCTAGAGTTTCAATAGTTCATGTCAACTCAAAGTTTCATGAATGTTAGCTACAAAGCATGCAAAAAATACCAAGTCTAGTTCCTCACTGGCTGCACAGATTGAGCTGTGGCTATCATTTGAGCCATGATACTAGCATACTGAACAGCTGTATGCTGTGCTGTATATTGATCCGAGAGGCCAAACTCTGCAAAATTCGGTTCAATATGCACAAAATGGCCTGGTAATGATCGTTTTGAGAGAGCTTCCTGCCACAAATCAAAGAACTCGCCCATGATTTGATGTGATTTTTCCCATGACGAAATGGGGAGATATTCCATCTGCAATAGAACAAGCAGATACTGAATACTTGTGGCTGATCGTTAAAGAACAGACTTCGATAGAAAGAGTCACTTTCCAGTTAGTTTTGTGGGACATAAACTCAGCGTTCAGGTCTAAACGAGGATCAAAGTTGTTCGTGTGATATGCATAACATTAGGAAATAGCTAGCCAAAAATAATGAGAGATTCTCATTGCTTTTCTGCCTACTCGTACTCATGTATGACAAATGATTCAGACCTAGAACTAGGTGATTTCCTTTTTTTTTCCTTCTTTTTTTTTTTTTTTTGCACATTAACAGGCACTAGCACTGTCACCATACGGTGAAACTCTTTATCCATATCTCAAACCGTAGAGAAGCTAGCAAGCCACGAGAATGAGGCTTATTGATGAGCAATTTGTAACGTTAGAATAATGGAGAAGCAGTCGAACTGTTACAAGCAAGTACTCAAAAATTGTGGATATGAATAATATGAAAGTATACAAAAGATATATAAAAGTTGAGAAATAAATTTTGATAATAAGCCGGTAGGATTCTACTTTCGAACGATGCACTTCAACACGGTAAATCTGATTCTAAATATCTGGGCATAAAATACTACCCCTTTCAATATTTTCCCATTTAGAGGCTATGTTTTTGAAATCAATGTTATGATGCACGAATAGAACATACACAAACCAACTGTTTTATTAACTCGGCCAACGAGATATGCACAAGAAACCTGGTGAAGTCTTGTAAATTTGTCAAAAAACATGATGATGCCTTGTCTGTAAACAGAAGCCATGTTTTGCTATCTCCATTGACAAATATAATCCACCCAAGGAGAAATATTAATTGGTGTTCTAGTTACATTATATAACGATCTTTTTTGATAAACTATATCTACCAACTTAAGAACCACATATTTGGTACCGTTTCTTTGAGCTGTTTTTCTGTGTGAGAACAGTAATCAGGCGTTCCAACACAAGTAGAACATTAGCAGCCACATGGTGAAAATTAAGATTGATTCATTTTTCTTCATTAGAACATTAGAAAATTACAATATGCATAAGCATGTATTTTTGGGGAAGATCTGTGTAGAGCACCTTTTGGGGAACATGGGAGTCGTTTGTTGAAAAGGTTTTACCAAGTTTTCCCTAAAAATTCCTGCCAAATCATTATTAGTTTTGCTGGCTTAAATTTACTTTTACATCCCTGACACGGATTTTGATGACTCGGTTTCCATAATGTACCTTAAAAATGTATAGTTACTTCTTAGGGATTGACATATTCTTAGCTGTCTTATGATTTTGCTTCCGTAACGTTTTTGGAATAGAACCCAAAGGAGAAAGGGCAGATAAGATTGAACATATCAAAATGATTGTATACCGTTAGACTAGGAACCACACACTCTCTCAAAGATACAGGAATACACATGTAAAATACCTTCTTTTTTTTTTTTTTTAATTCTACCTTATGACACCATTACACGTTCCCAACATGTTAAGAATATGTTGAAGGGCACTCTTTTTTCATCACAACATAGTTTTATAAACAGAAAATGGTTATAAGTGTAATGGGGCAAAATTTTGGGATCATAGAAGGAAGAAAATAGGAAAGAAACAGCTAGTTATACTTCAAACAATAAAGTGTACCACATAATTAACCTAGATTCTTGTACCCTCTAGACAGAGTCTTCTTCAGGAAAGAATTATGTGCTTAATACACTTCTGGATCCAACTCATTCTTGGCTGTTATGAAAGTTATCAGCTTTTCATTCATGCAAAGTCAGAGGTAAGAACAATGTTCACCAACTCTTCTAAAGTAATTTTTTTCATAAATCTAAAACTTCCTTTTACACACAATCTGTGTTCCCTCTTCAAATCCCTAACCTCACTACTAAATCTTTTCAAAATCTCCTTTTAGTTGTGATTGAATGTCTAATGTTTCTAAATTACTTTCTCAACTTACTCTGTTTCTTATTTCTTGAAACATTGTTACAACCAATTTTCTTGATTGAAATTTTCACATTCATTTACTACAAATCTAAAATCTATGAAGCACCAATGCAATGCAGAACACACATGACAAAGCACCACCAAGTCAACATACAACTTTTCAAAGTACATCAATGACATGTTAATTAAAATTCTTTAAATTCATAAATTTATAGATTATGTCACTATTTGAATACTCTTTATTTTTTAATACGATTAATACACTTAATGTAGCTTCAATTTTAAGATATAAAGGTAAATCTTTTGCGTACTACCAGGTATTTGTTGTATTAAGATAACTTCGATTATACTCTCTATTAACGGTGCCAACAAAATAAAAAATATTCATGTATTAGAAAGTGCCACAGTAGCATAAAACAACTTGGACATGAAGTCCATATAATATATCTCACGTGTTGACTTTTTTACACTAATATTATAATCTCCCTCATTTTATCTTCAAATATTCACGAAATGGGACTTGTGTGTCCTTGATGTGTCATGAAAATGTTCTAACATACATCTGGTGTGTCCATGAAGTTTAAACTTGTGTAATGTAACTTTAATCATTATCTAGGAATACGACGTGTAACATGATGTCGGAAGCTGTTTTGGACTGTCCAGGAAGCATCGGTATTAGATGCATGTTGAACATAAAAAATCCAGCCTAGGAGGAATGTTTTTGCTTCACATGCTACCATAAAATATTATTTCCATATCCAATGTAGTTCTAGGGTGTTGCATCCAACTTCATCGAGTGTTCATGTCATGTGTCTCTTTCTATATCAGTGCTTCTAGAACTCAAAGTTCCTTCCAAGCATTCATGGACATACAAGTTTGGATGGATTGTCTACTCAATGAGTACTGAAAGAAAAGCAAAGGTCTTTCATGTTTCCCCATTTGATACTTGATAGTCAATAGAATCAATACCATTAAAGCTCTCTTGTTCCTCCATCTCCTGAGCGCTGCATCGTATAGCACAGGGCATGGGATGCAACTAAGACTTATTATTCCCATTCCTCACCAAGCAAGCTAGTAAGTCCTTGGCAACATCCAAACCACATGTAACAGGTTGAATACTGGACTCTCCATATCAGCAGCCAATTCATAGTGAATAGAAGGATTGTTGACATTGCCTGGATTCTTGCATAGAAGACACCACCTGGCCTGCCTCAAATCATCAGCCCTCATAATAGGTTTACAGTTAACTGTCCAACAAGGGGACTTTTTATCCATGCTACAGATCACTCTCTAAATCAGCGACATTCCTGTTGAGCAAGCAGAAGTAGAAGGACGTCGTTTCAAATTTTCACTCCTCGAACTCCTCCAGATCATTTAATCATCACTATTCACTCACATCTTCGAGATACAGGTTTACAGCCTAGGATTTAGAAAATACATCTTTCAGTTGCAGTAAGCCCGAATCCTGTGAACACCTCCTGAAAAGGATATTCCAAGAGGCCACACTATTTCATAGTCCTCACAAAATCAGTAGCATGAGCCCATTTATGCACTAAAAGATTAAGGAGGTGGCTGAACTCCCCACCGGTATCACTAAATGTCTAGCCAAAAACTCACCTGTGTTCCATTTGCCACAATATAAAACCAATATATTTGCTAGATGACCCTTCATGGCAGAATGCCATAAGTTAGGGTATTTTGTTAGTCTACCCTCCCTACTTGCAAGTAAATTGCTCTCAGTTACCCTCCTCATAACATATCTCCAACAGCAAACCTCCATTGAACCCCATAATCTCCTTAATACTTACGCCAACACACCTCATGAGATTGTTAACTGCCTTCCACTTCACTAAATAATACCTACTTGATCACTGCACAAAACATTATTCATCACATGCTCTAAGATCTTAGAACTACCGCTTGAGGCGCAGAGAGAGAGAGAGATGATGGGGATAAAATGGAAGGGTACTCCTCTACAATTTTAACTTCTTTGTTAGATAGACTCTTGCCCACCAGCAAGTCAATTTTCAAACTTCTGAATTTTAGGGTGCCAGGAGTCCACAAGTTTATATGATGATCCCAGCCATGCCTGGAAAGAGAATAGGCAGGCTCCCAGTTTTACACCCCAACTCTGAGCCAGTTGCTTCAAATTGGGCACTTCACTCTGACATCAAACTAGTACCTAAAGACTCATATCTTTCAGAAAATCGTATTTTTTTTTTTTTCTGTTTAATTTATACAGACACTAGGAATCAAATTCCTCTATTTTAGATACCACATAAGATACTATTATGACAACACAATATATGAAGTTCGCAGAAACTTCATGGAACAGACAAGATCCTGTCTAAACAAATAGAATAATCAAGTAATACAGTAATTTAAAATTTTAAAATGATACATAGTAGACAAGATCTAATATTTATTCTCAATAAACCAAAAGTAATTAAACTTGAAATCTATCTAGAGCTTCGTACCTCCATCACGATTCCCCTCAAACTCTCAGAGTGCAATGGAGCCACTTTCCCAACTCGCAACTGGTTGCTTCAAATTGGGCACTTCACTCTGACATCAAACTAGTACCTAAAGACTCATATCTTTCAGAAAATCGTATTTTTTTTTTTTCTGTTTAATTTATACAGACACTAGGAATCAAATTCCTCTATTTTAGATACCACATAAGATACTATTATGACAACACAATATATGAAGTTCGCAGAAACTTCATGGAACAGACAAGATCCTGTCTAAACAAATAGAATAATCAAGTAATACAGTAATTTAAAATTTTAAAATGATACATAGTAGACAAGATCTAATATTTATTCTCAATAAACCAAAAGTAATTAAACTTGAAATCTATCTAGAGCTTCGTACCTCCATCACGATTCCCCTCAAACTCTCAGAGTGCAATGGAGCCACTTTCCCAACTCGCAACTGGAAGTCACCAAGTTGATACTGATTTCCCTGTATTATATCACATCTTCAGTTAATCCAACCAAAGTGAATTCACTCACTATTCTTTTCATTTTCTTTTTTTCAACTAAAATATTATTATAGTGGATCATCTCACCACAATTATCATTGTTTAGTACCCCAAATAACTAGTGATTAGAAAAACAAAGTGATAAATAACAAATACTAAACCAGTCTGCATATGTAAAAGCTCAATTACCTCAAAATTAAGGGCAACCCGAGTTCTATAAGACTGCAGTTTCTCCATTATCGTCTGAATACTCGACTCCGCTTCCAAAACAAGTCGCTGCCCTCTAATTACTAAGTAGTACTTACTGGGTAGCTCCGACAGCGAAATCCCCAAAAAGTCCCGCGGGAATTCATTGGCGTTCGCTTGTTCTTAATTATCAATCACCACAAAAAAAAAAAAAAAATTAAAAAAATAAAAGTTAAACAACCATATGACTCTACAGACGAAATTACTACGAAGAATTCAATTGTTTCTTGGAGCTGGCATCCAGCGGCTGCGAAATAAAGAACGAAACCACACACACGTACCTCTAGTAATGGCTCTATAGAAGCTAATGGTGGCTTTCCAGCGCCCTTCCTTGACGCCATTGATGCCCTCAGCGCACTGGGAAACTTCAGTGAGGATTTGGCTGTTGACCATTGTGCCTGCGTTTGGCTGCCAGTGTAAAATCCTACACACAAGCAACACGTATTGCTAAGATTATTGTACATATTCATATACATTATATAATATAAATTAGGAGAATCGACAAGATTACAGGTTAATTGAAAGCATGGAGTAAGAAAAAGGAAGCAAGTAAGCAATGGAAAAGGCGAGGATTTTCGGTTTTTCTCAACTTTCTCATTTATAAAAAAATTGAGTTACCATTTGATGGGCATAGCGTTGGTCGCTTGGATTTTTGCACTGTTGGAAGGGTGCCCGGAGAATGACTGAAATTTGCTTTTGGTTTTTCTTCCATTATAAATTTGGCATTGGGGTCCCAAACCCTTAAACCTTAAGGTCTTGAACTTTTGATTTCTAGCATTCTGATCCCAAACCTTTCAAACATTTGCTTGTGAGTTCAGTGGAAATAGTTAATTTGATCGTTAAAAGGTCGGTTTGTAAGTAAACTGCCCATTGTATGCTTGTTTGATGAGACATAGTTAAATAAAGAAGATAAAAGAACAAAAACACAAGCAATAAAACTCAAGAAAATAAAAATAAAATTGAGTGGGCATTTGTTTTTTATTTTTTGTGAAAATAAGAATGAAAAATATAATCATTACGGGCCCCATACAAGATATAGAAATTCAAATTTAGTAACTTGATGTGATGAATAACGATTCATATTTTTCGTTTTGACAGGGAAAGAATGGGAAATAAATAGGGCCTGAAACACTTCTCAACTTCCAATACTCCCACAAAATCCCTTCTCCGTTTATTTAACAAGGGGAATTCTCTAATTTTGACATTGTCAATGCTAGAAAAATTGGTGGCAAATTTAGTAATTATATTTATTAAAATACTTATTGATTTTTATCATCGGAATATTCAAACTTTAGTAGATATTTATTAAAAAATATATTTGGAATGAGAGAGTATTGATTCCAGGGACGAATCCAGTGGTCGAGTTCAGTTAAGATGGATTGCGAGCATTGAAACCTTACTATCGACGGCCAACGTCCGTGATAGCAGGGTTGTTTATTAATATTTAATTAAATAATCATACAAATTAGAATTAGAAGAACTAGATACACCTCTAGAATTAGAACTAAAAATAGATATGAACTTTCATTTTGGATAAAAACATCGTTCCATAATTTGTAAAATGCTCTAATTTATTTTTTAATTAAATATGCAACATATATTAACAAAATGCCAATATTGAGTTTACAATTAAAGTTAATTAAACAAATATTATTATATTAACAAATTGAAATTATTTATATGCTTAAATCAAATTTATGTGTTTATATGATTTCACTTTCTCACAATCGATTTTTTGTGAACGAAAAGTGGAACCTTTTATTAATTAAATAAGTTTTGTTGAAAAATTTCTTATGACACTAAAGTCAATTTTCCTACAAATTCATCCACTATTAATTGACCAGACTCTCAAATCAATTTAATAGATGAAAAAATAGAAAATAAAAGAAAAATGAAAATCAAGAAGAGGGACAAAGTACTGGTTAAAATGTTTTTACTTGCATTAAACAAATAAAATTTAAAAAAAATTATTTTGTTACATTATGTGCTAAAAATCAATATTTGTCATGATGATAAAGTGATCAATATGTTTAAGGAAGATAACAGGTTCGAATCACCATCCCTGCATTTGTTTTGGTAAAAATTGTTGAAATACAAAAATTATAAAAAAACAGTGCTCTTAAAGAGTTTCGAACACATAGCCTTCAATTTAATAATGGAAAGCCTAACCAACTAAGCTAATAGAGATGTTTGTTTTTAATATGAATTATCAAATATATAATCTAAAAATTTTATGTACTAAAAAAAAAAAAATTCTCTCCGACAAATCCAGCTAGGGTGGTTGCCCTAACTCGCCGACCCCTAAATTTTGTGGATTAAAAAAAATATATATGTCTCTTGAAGATAATTAATTACAAATATTGTAGATTAAAAAAATATGGTTTTTCGGCTGATGTTGTTGTAAAAGGAAAGGGGCGCTGAGCCTCCATATCTGTTAGGGGCGGAGCCGCAATGGAAAAAAGATTTTTTTTTTTTTTTTAGGGTTTTCAAGTATTTTGCAAGATTTTAGAGGGGCTTCTTCTGTAAATTAGGTAACTTGAAGCCCTTTGGTTGCAATTAAGGTTGGGGTTATAAAATTAAAGTTTCAATCCCCAACATTTAAAGTATATCCAAATTGGGCCTTTAAGTTTTGGATTTAATAATTCAATCCCTAAGTTTTGAATTGGTTAAGTTTTGACCCCTAAAGTTTTAAATTTGTTCTAATTGATTCTCTGAAGTTTTGAATTAATTAATTTTGGTCCCTAAAGTTTCAAATTTATTAATTTCAATCCTTAAAGTTTGGAATTAATTAATTTGCCCCCCTTAAAGTTTTGAATTATTAATTCTAAGGTCCATAAAGTTCAAAACTAAACAAAATATGCAAAATTGGTGATTCTTTTCTCAAATTTTGGTACTAAGGACTCTTTTAAGAGATATAATATTCGAAAGTTAGTTAATTGAAGCAATATGTTGCTAAAGCAACCTCTCATGTGGAAATTAATTAACTTAGAATATTAAAGATGTTTGTGCATGTGTTATTCATGGGAATATTGATCGGTCCAAAGAAATGTCAATATTCAGCCGAATACAGGTGTACCTGTGGTGATAAACATGTGACAATTATTTGGTTTAATGTGTGATAAATTGGTCCAAAAAAGGTTTATTGATTGACACATTGTTTTATCGTTAATATTTGATCACTACGCCAAAAGTACCGCTTCCATGTCAATATTTCTATCCAAAAACTAGATATTGATGTTGTGCTGGGTATCTTGTGATAGACCCTACCACTATTTGATATTATTATTATTTACATATTAAAGATATTCATGTGAGCTATTCGTAATAATCGTTCTCTAATTCAGTTTCAGGTTCTGCTGCTAATATATCTGCTAGCATCAATTCAATTCAAATGTTTAATGGCACAAATTTAAGGGCATGGCAAGAGAATGTGATGATTGTTCTTGGAGTCATGGATTTGGACCTTGCTTTATGAGTCGATCAACCTGCTACACTTACTGATAAGAGTACCTCTGATGACAAGGGGGAGATGAAAAAGTGGGAATGATCGAACCGCATAAGTTTAATGGACATGAAACGTGCTATTCCAAAAGCATTCCAGGGCACTATGTCCGATAAGGTGACTACAACTAAGGGTTTCCTTGAGAATCTTGAGAAGAGATTTGCCAAGAATGAAAAGGTTGAAACAAGTACACTTTTGGCAAACCTTATCTCAATGAGGTATAAAGGGAAATGAAATATTTGGGAGTATATTATGGAAATGTCTCACATTACTTCAAAACTAAAGGCACTCAAGTTGGATTTATCTGAAGGCTTGTTAGTGCACTTGCTTCTGATATCCCTTCCGGCACATTTCAGTTAATTCAAGGTGAGCTACAACTGTCAAAAGGACTCATGGCCCTTTAATGAGCTCGTCTCACACTGTGTCCAGGAAGAGGAATGATTGAAGTATGAGAAGATAGAAAGTGCTCATTTGGCCACCACTTCTAAGGACAAAGGAATAAGAAAATGAAGATTAATAAGGAAGCTGCTTGTACAGCATCACAAAAGAAATAGCATAAGAAACCAACTGAAGGTAGTTATTTCTTTTGTAGAGCTGCAGGTCATAAGAAGAAGAATTGCACCAATTACTACGCATAGCGTGTAAAGAAATGTATTCTTCTTCATTTGATTTGTTCTGAGGTTAATTTAACTTCGATACCTAAATATACATGGTGGTTAGATTCTGGTGCAACAACTCAATCAGTATGTCTATGCAGGGTTGCTTGAGTTGTCGAAAACTAAGTGATAGTGAAAGATACATCTTTGCTGGCGACGGCAAGAAGGTGGAAGTAGAGGCTATAGAAAAAATTAGATTATCATTAAAGACTGGATTTTATTTGGATCGTCTTAAGACATTTGTTGTCCCGTCTTTTAGACGAAATTTGATTTCTATTTCTGTTTTGGACAAATTTGGTTATTCTTGTTCATTTGAAAATGGAAAATTTAGTTTGGTTCATGATTCAAAATTGGTTGGTTCTGGTTCTTTATCAGGTTACGATAATCCTTATTTAATTGACACAATTACTTCTTTTAATGAATCCTTGTATGTAAGTACTTGAGGTGTAAAGCGAAAATTAATCGACGAGAATTCTGCCTCGGTGTGGCACAAGAGATTATGTCACATCTCCAAAAGCGGATTTGAGAGACTTGTGTCTGACAGGATTCTCGACCCTCTTGACTTCACAGATTATGATCTATGTGTCAACTGTATAAAGGGAAAACAAAACAATAAAAGAAGATTTCAAGCCAATAGGATTTCGGACGTCTTAGAACTTATACATATACATATGGATATTTGTGGACCATTCCTACGGGTTCTTGGAATGGTTAATAATATTTTATAATGTTCATAGACAACTTTTCAAGATATGACTACAAATGTCTCATTCATGAAAAATCACAATCAGTGGATGTGTTCAAAAACTATAAAGTCGAAGTTGAGAATCAACTCGGCAAAAGGATTAAAAGCATCAGATTTGACTGTGGTGGTGAATACTATGACAGATATGACGGTTCAAGTGAACAACGTCCAAGACCATTTTCTAAATTTTTAGAGGAATGCGGTATTGTCCCACAGTACATTATGCTGGGTTTGCCCACTATGAAGGTGTTGCTGAGAGATGAAACAGAATTCTTAAGGACATGGTAAGGAGTATGATTAATTATTCTACCTTGCCAGAATCTCTTTGAGGTGAAGCATTAAAGACCACAGCATATATACTCAACAGAGTTCCAATTAAGGTCACTGATAAAATCCTGTATGAGCTTTGGACGGACAAGAAGCCTAGTTTGAAGTACATACACATTTGGGAGTGTCGAACTGAGGCAAGGCCCTATAGTCAAATGAAAAGAAACTGGACGCAAGGACCATCAATTGCTATTTTATTGGATATTCTGAAAGATCCATGGGTTACAAATTTTATGATCCCACAATTAAGGCAATTTTCGAGATAGGAAATGTTCGATTCTTTGAGGACGTTGAGTTTGCGGAGGAAGAAAGGGTTACAGGCTTTGTATTTGAGGAGGAATATGTTGAAATTCTTCCAATTGCCATTAACAATGATCATGTTTCTATCCCTGACATTGTTTAAGAAGCAACTTTGGATCAAGACAATGTCATACCTCCCTCTCAAAATCAACAAATTGTTCTAGAAGAACAAACTCTACAGTCTCAAGAACCAATGCCATTAAGAAGATCCACTAGAGAGAAGAGAAGTGCAGTTTCGAATGATTACATCATATTTCTCCAAGAACATGAAGTTGACATTGGAATGGTGGAAGATAATCCGATCAACTTTCGTTAAGCCATGGAAAGTTCTAACTCTCAAAAGTGGCTCGATGCCATGATTGAAGAGATAAAGTCCATGAAGGACAATGACGTATGGGATCTCATTTCATTGCCTGAAGGAGTGAAACTCATTGGTTGCAAATGGATATTTAAGACTAAGAGGATTCGAAGGGTGATGTAAAGAGGTATAAGGCTCGCCTTGTCGCAAAGGGCTTTACACAGAAAGAAGGCATCGATTATAAAGAGACTTTCTCTTCGATTTTTTCGAAAGACTCTTTCAGGACTATAGTGGCATTGGTAGCGCATTTCGATCTTGAGTTACATCAGATGGATGTTAAAACAGCATTTCTCAATGGTGACATTGATGAAACAATTTATATGTTATAACCAGAAAACATTGTATCAAACATTTCATGTTGGTGAGTGAAAACATTGATCACAACAAGTAAAGGAACATGTTTCATGTTGGGCATGGAAAAGAAACACAGCGGATCAACTTGGTTTAAGAATCGGAGAAAGAAGCTGTGGAGTTACCCTATGCGAACCCATAATGTATCCATGCACGTGGCCGCATATGTAGATATCAAGACCAAAAATTAGATTTCATGTTGCCTACGCGATCGCACGAATTAACCTTATGCGGTTGCATAGAGCAAAATCGGGATGCGATTTTTCAAATTTTGCGTAATTTCCTTTTCTAGTTAAAACTCTATTTTATGGTATATTTTGGTATTTTTAGACTTTAATTCCAATTTAACTAGGGTTTTTATTAGTTACCTATAAATAGAACTCATTCTTTTCTTTGTAAATGACACAATTTGAAAGATATTATTGCAAGGCATATTTGCTTTTTACTCGTCTTCATTGAATTAATTTTCAAACTTATTAAGGATTAATTTCTTGTGGTATTCAACAAATCAAGCAAGATTCATAAGTTTTGTGATCATGTAGTCAAGATATTGTATGTAATTTCTTGGTTCTTTGGTTCCATAATTTATCGGGTCGAGCTTTTTCCAAACGTTGATTATTGGCTTTCTTGGATTTAATCTAATCTGTTGTGGGTTTCGTAGTTCAATTGCTACGTGGGTTGGCATCATTTGGTATCAAAAGCTTAGGTTTCAAAAATCAAGATTATATCATTTACTTTTTGTTTGAATTTTCATCACCGTTCTTCATGTTCTTTATGTTCTTCATCGTTTGAGTTCCAAAAGTTTAAAAGTTCCAAAAAAGTTCAAAAGTTTTTTTTGCACTAAATTAGTACCAAAATCAATTTCTTTTCAAATTTTTTGGCTCCTTGTCGATTTCTCACTCATTCAGTAAAAAAAAAAATTCAAAATTTACAGAAAATAGTAAGGAGAGGACATAATCAAAAGTGTCCAATTCGAATTCAAGAAACACCTTCTTGAATTTTCTCTTAGTGTCCATTTGAGTATCAATTTCTACTTGAGTTATCTAGAGTTAAATTTTCCTTACTCGATTCTTTGTTTGAACTCCACAAGGATTGAATTTTTTATTAAGATCAAATTAGTTCTTTAAAGTGTTTGCAAGGAAGCATTGCGTGAAAAAAGATAGAACGATGAGACTAATAGAGGAAAAAAGCCTGGTTGAGCGATACATGAGTGTACACACATGAGGCAAATGTTATAGTAGATTTAGGATGTCTGATAGAGATAACTCTACTTCAAACGGGAAGAAGTCATCATGATGGAAGAGATGATACTGTGATTTGAGAAGTTATTTGGAGATCTGGAGATAGGATGGAGAAGCAAGAGGCATGGATGGAGAAGCAAGATGCATTGTTTGTTAATCTACGTAGGGAATAACCTAAAGGAGTTCCTAACGCAAGGCGGCATGGTAAGCGAGAGGATAGAGTTGAAATTGGTGGTGAAAATGAAGTGGGTGGTAGGATTGATGATGATGCATTAGTGAAAGCTGAAATAGAAAGGGTGAAGAATAGAGGAGATGGGCATGATAGAAGGGCTAGAGATTATGATGGGGATGTAATTTATAGGAACATGAGCAATATTAAAATAAATTCCGTCTTTCAAAGGAAAGAGTGATCCAGAGGCATGTTTGGAGTGGGAAGAGAAGATAGAGCTTATATTTGATTGACATAACTACTTAGAGGAGAAAAAGGCAAAACTTGATGTCGTTGAGTTTACTAATTATACTATTATTTGGTGGGATCAAATAGTAACCTCTAGGAGGAGAAATCGTGAGCGGCATATTGAAATATGAAGAGAATTGAAGGCTATTATGACGAAGAGGTTCGTACTTGATCATTACTGTAAGAATCTTTATCAAAAATTACAAAGCCTCTATCAAGGATATAAGAGTTGGATGATTATCACAAGGAGATGGTTGCCATGATTATAGTGAATATTAAAGAGGATCGAGAAGCCACCATGGCCAGATTTTTGAATGATTTGAATAGAAAGATAGCTAATGTGGTGGAACTACAACATTATGTGGATTTGGAGAACATGCTACACGTAACTATGAAGGTGAAGTGGAAGTTGAAGAGAAAGAGAGCAGCTAAATACCTATCAAGTTCTAACTCTTTATGGAAATCGAAGTGAGATAACAATAAAGGTGATGTGGTTGTTTCAGAGAGCAAGTTTGAGCTACTGAAGGGAATAGATGAAGTTGCTAGCAAAGCTACACCAAAGGCGAATTCCCAACCTCCTAGTAATTTGAATATTAAATGCTTTAAGTGTTTGGGATCAGGACACGTTGTTTCTTAGTGTCCAAATAAAAAGGGCAATGATTCCGCAAGATAATGGAGAAGTGGTGAATGATAGTGAGGGTGAGTATGGTGACATGATGAAATTGAAAGATGCTAGTGATGGTGAGAGAGTGGAGTATACAGTGGAAAAGATGCTAGTCGCAAGGATAGCTCTTAGTGCTCAAATTGGAGTAGCAAATGGAGAACATACTTCATACCAGATGCCACGTCAACAACAATGTTTGTAATATGATTATTGATGGGATAGTTATACCAATGTGACTAGCATTGTACCTGTTGAGAAATTGGGATTAACCATGCTAAAATATCATATGCATTACAAATTATAATAGTTGAATGAACGTGAAGAGGTTAAGGTGAATAGGCGATTGTTAGTGAGTTTCTCAATTGGAAGGTATCGTGATGAGATGATGTGTCATGTAGTTCCTATGAACGTCGGGCACATACTATTGAGGAGACCATGACAGCACGATAAAAATGTGATGCATGACAGATACAAAAATAGATACAGCTTTACTAAGGATAGGAAATCTATTACTCTTGTGCCATTATTAGCAACACAGATGTATGAAGATCAAATCAAACAGAAAGTGAGAAAGCAAAAATATTGGGAAAAAATGGGAGCGAGATTGATTTTTTGCAACAAGAAAATAAGAGAAAGAAAAGTGAAGTGGCTAATTGTGAGAAAAAGTATATAACCACAAGAGAGTAAAGAAAAAGAGTCTTATGAGAGGAGAGAAAATAAAGTGAATTTCTTTATAAAAGAAAGTGAGTTGAGAGTAGTAGTTGAGAACTTACCCATGATCTTATTGGTCTATAAGAAATCATTCCTCAATTTTGAGGAATCTAAAACACTCCTGTAAAATTTAGCTACTTCTTTTTTTTTTTTTTTGTGTTGCTTATTGCTCATACATTAACCATTGCAAACAACTTTTTGCACTATTACCAAACATGAGAAGCATAATCATATAAAACTTTAACTATTGTGAGTAATTTTTTTGTAGGTCACTTGAGCATATTGTTCTTTTTCATTATCATGAAACTTAAGAGATTTGTTTCTTATGAATTGCAATTTAATTCTTTGTGTATTATAATCTTCATATATGTTACGATGCTGATATATGGAATAATGCTTTTGAGTTATAAGAAAGAATTTGTAGAGAACAATACATAATTAATTTGGTAACTATTTTACAGCTTAGATATGCTTGTGCATGTGCGGAAAGAATCTGTATGCTTAGTAAAATTCATTCATTCGGTTTCAACTATTAAATTCTCTAGATAATAGCTCTAAAGCTACATGGTCATATAGCATAAAAAGGCAATAGAAGGCCACTTTGCATTTTCTACGTGTACTTTTCTTGCTGATTGCTTAAACTTGCAGTGTCTACTTATTATAAATGAAAATTGTTTAGAGTTGTTTATGGATCAACTTATTGCGTTTTCATAATAATTGTTCGTATTTGTGCAGGACAAGAAATTAGTAAATACTGACATTTGCTACATTTCTTTGACAAATCTGAGGCCATAGTTTGTATGTGAATACATAATACTTCAAGGTCATAGTGAATGGTTAGGACCCTTAGTTTTTGAGCATTGTATATATTTCACTCTCATTCATAAATATTTCTATATATGTATGAAACTTGGGTTGAGATTAACTTATCATACAATTGTAGGATTCTCCAGCCATCTTCAACTGTCTCTAACCCATCTATTCCTTGGCCTTCGTAAGAATCTGATTCCTCAATTGAATGGGCATATTATAGCATACTGTAATTAGAAAAAGTACTAAGGAATTCTATAACTATAGTGTTGAAGCTGGCTCATTCATGTCAGTCATCTTCGAGCTATGAAAATGATATCATCTTTTACCATTCGAATGGAAATATTTGGTCCATGTATAAAACCATTTTCTCACACAATATGCCATTGGGTTCCCAAATCAAATAAAGTATATTTATGTAAAATGAACCCTAAAGTTTTAACATCATTTCTACTTTGAATATAGCTAATGTTGAAGTAATACAAGGTTCTAACATGCTGATAATTTACTTTATTCGTACGTGCAACTGTTGGATATAGGAAAAACTTTAGGCTTTGATTTACAGGATCAATATCTAATTAGCAATTTAAAAACTAATATAAGTGAACTGTTGATTTTATGTGTCATCACATATTCTTAACACGTCCTTGTTTTCTTGCATGTAGAGCGACTGATGGAAGTCTTTCCATTTTCTTTGTTTTTATGTGGGTACCAGAATTACTCTTGAGGGTGTATACTTTTGAATACATGTACATTTTATCGTCGAAGAGCAGACCATATGCTTATAATAAACGTGCCCTAATGCTCTAAAACTAAGATAAATCGGTAAAGAATTGTCGTAAAAAGATCATTCCATCTAATTTTTGCACTTTCTGATTAAGAATGGTGTATGAAAGTGAATGTCCTTTGGTTGGTGTACCTTGTTTCATGGGATCATCTGCAGTAGGTGAAAATTTCCTTTATCGTAAAATGTTGTAGATGCTTGAAACTTTTACCACAACCTTTTCTTTGAACCTTCGATTTGCACATTCTTGATTTGGTTTTTGTGTTCTGTTCCTTCATCTTTGCATTGTGCACTATCCGTACTTCTTTATGTTGAACCTAATACTGCATATGTTTTGCCATGTACTTTGTGATTTCATTTCATGAAAAGTTCAACTACGCCATATGAGCAATAGCTTTGGCAAATAAAACCAAAGCTTTTATCCCCAAGTACTATAGAAGGGAACAAGGATAGCGGTACTTCCTTAGGTTAAACTAGAACTCTTGGCTAGAAACGAGATTCTACTCCATCTCAAGATGAAGCCGTAACTCAGCACTAGGGCTAGTACCATACTCCAGTTCCAAAAAGAGTTGAAACTCCACTTTGAAACATAAGCTTTATTGAAAGTTTCAAAACTTCATTTAAAGAAGATCTCACTATTGGAGGCTACTAACATCATTGCTAAACCTAGGGAAAAACACTAGCATGTTGTCTAATGTCTCTTTGTACACTTACCTCTTGTTTGGTAGTTGTTTTATGTTCGAGTTGAAGTTTTCTTGATTTCTTCATGCTCTTGGGACGTTCTCCTATATTTTATAAGTGAAGTCATATGGAACTTTGCCTTGTCACATGAAGTTGATTTTGCTAACATCAACGCACATATTATCCATCAATCATTGACACTTAACACGCTAACATTACCTCAAAAATAACATAACACCGTGCATTGTACGGACAAAAGACTAGTCTTTGTGATATGAATGATAAATAGCATACTAGATTTTTAAAAATAATTTAAAGTAATTATTTTATCTACTAAATGTTGATTTATGATTGCATTTTTCAATGGACGAGATTTAAACATTCCATTGTCCTAATTACTTTATATGGTAATTAATAACTAAATTCTAAATGACAAAAAAATTGTCTCAATATATTCATTATATTATTTTTGTCCTTAAATAATTTGGGTATTATGATCCATTTTCCTAAATTGGCGTTCCAACTTTTGGATTCTCTCACAAGAGTCATATGTTTATTAGCACAAAAAATAAAAAATAAAGAAAGAGGATAGATGTCTGTGCCATATTGTCTTATAGAAATCATGGCCAATTTTCTATATTAGTACTTAAAAGTTGTAACTATCCTTTACCTTTCGATTTAACATTAATTGCATTAATTTGGTCAAAATTGATCATAGAGGAATTATGGAAATTTTGCCTATGTTAATTTTTTAGCCTTTTGATCTACTTAACTTTTCTTTATGGTCACACATTTTTAGTCAGGAAAGATGGATAAACAAAATGAATCATCTATTCCTGATAATATTCTTATCTTTAAACATCCCTTTGCCATCGCCATTCATTCTCTCTAGTTCTCTCCTTTATTTATTCCAACAAATCACTTTTAATATGAAAAGAATTTTGTTGTTACTTAAAAGTTAGAAATATATTCTCATCAAGTAGAAAACTATGATATTGATCTATTACTTTACATTCTTTTATTCATTTGTTAAAAAAAAAAAAAAACAGTTATAATAATCATGTATCACTAACACATATAATGTGTGGTATTATATATTAGCTCTTACAAGTTAATTATTGATGAAATTGTCAATACAATTATTTTTAAATATAATGTAAAGTAGAATTATAGGGAAAATTGTAGCAGAAGTCCCAAAGCTTTGAAACATTAGCAGACTTTCCACAAACATTTCATTTGTTGCAGCTGTCATCCCTAACCTTTTGAAACGTTGCATGTGAGGTCTCTTCGGACGGTTTCCGTCAAAAAATCGATTAGTTGACCATAAAAAAATATTTGACCATCTTTTAATCAATTTTACAAGGGTAAAATGGTACCTTTCTATTTATCACATTAAACAATTAAAAAAACTTAAAGAAAAAAGAAAAATGGATCTTCTTCCCCAACCCACTCCACTTAGCCACCCCATTCCACAACCATTGTCATCAACGCTGTTGCCGCCACCAAAATCACAACCACGACCTCAAATCCACACCCACCACCACCTCCTTCATCTCAAATTCACCTCCACCACCCGAGATACTTTAAAATCAAATTTATATACTTCGACCACCACATCAAATTCACAACCATCACCTAAATTCCACCACCACCATCACCACAATCAGCACCTCAAATCATCCACCACCTAAAATATTCCAAAGTTAGATCTATATACTTCGACCCCTAAATGCTGAAGTCAAAATGTGGTAGGCTTTGCAAAGAAGTAGGAGGTCAAAACGAAGATGCTACATGTGCAACTGTAGTAGGCTATGAAGGGATTGAGGTCAGATCTATGTCGCCGTCGAGAGAGATTGCTTGAGGAATTGAATTTGAATAGAGTAGAGAGAGAAATGGTATTTCTGTTTCTTCAAAGAGCGTAGAGAGAGAAACGATGCTTTCATTTTCCGAAGAGAGAGAATAGAATGATTAGAGGAAGATGGATTTTATTAACATTGAGCTGTATAATTGCTGGTCTAGATTGAGGGGAGGGGGTGGGGTTGGGGAAGAAGACCCATTTTTCTTTTCTCTCTGTTCTTTTTTTTTTTTTTTTAATTTAAGTTTTGTTAATTGTTTAATGTAGTAAATAGAAATGTACCATTTTACCCTTATAAAATTGATTAAAAAATGTCAAAGTTTTTTTTTTATGGTCAGCTGACGGATTTTTTGACGGAAATCGTTCAAAGGGGCTTCACATGTAACGTTTGGAAAGGTTAGGAGTGACGGCTGCAACAAATAAAAGATTTGAGAAAAGTCTGCTAATGTTTCAAAGGTTTAGAACTTCTGTTGCAATTTTTCCTTATATATATCTCTTAGAAACAAATTTTTTTTTTCAAGTTTCAGACAACCTTCGCTACATCCAGTGAAATATTGAATTTTTATAATAATATAAGTTTAATTGTCTTAAAAACATTCAAGGTTGTTATATTCAGCTCTCTTAGTACTTATGTGTTAATGCTATGATTTTATCTTCAAGGGGTACAAGTGCACTTATTTTCAACATAAAATTCATATATGTGTATATTTATATTTATATATGAGTAAGTAATTTTATTGGATTATAGTACAAATTTTCTATTGTATATTAATTGGTTTAAAATTATATTGTATCAAATAGAACTTAAAATGGTAAATATTAAACTGTGTCCTTAAAGGGTATATAGCATGTTAAATTAACATTAATGTGTACGCATTTCATGTCATATTAAATTAATTGCTTAGTTAATGAATTTAAACTTATTTGACAACTTTTTGTTCATGTTAGAATTTCATATAGTACATAGTCATGTTTAATATGCTTAAGCATTTTTGTAACTCTACGTTAAGATCATGGGACACTTAGACCGTGAGCAACTAGGGGATCACTCCATTTGCACCCTCTTAAATAGAATAGACAATAAGATTAGAATTAAGATAATGACTTTGGTTAACTTATTTGGAGAAACTACATAGTGGAAGAGGGAATATAGGAGAACGATGACATGATATGTGCCAAGTACTTGTAGTTATTTGGTATGTTTTAATTTCGAGATGCAATTTATTTTAAGGGGTAGACATTTGTAACAACACATTTCTCTTTTCTTAATTTTTGCAAATATGATATTGTCTAATGATATGTTTAATGCTTAATTAATTATTTATCGTAATTATGATTAATAATATTTTACAGTAAATTATACCTTGAACGTCCTAGAAGATTGACGTGCCAATTAATGTTGATTATAATTTGCATATTACTCAATTAAAATCGGAATAAATAATATGATATGTGTTATAAAATGAGAGGAAAAGAGAATAAAAAAAACTCAATAAACTTTTGTGTGTATTATTGAAAATCAAAGCCCTATATTTATAGGTAAGAATCAGAGATACAATGGTAATAATTTTTAGGGCTACAGGGGTACAAATGTCATTCACCAATAAATTTTAGTGGACTTTTCATTTACAACACTCCCCCTTGAATGACATATTACAAAATATCTGCCTCGTTAAAACCTTGTTTGATAAAAACTCAATGGGAAAAAAAATCAAACAAAGGAAAAGGAGTACAGTTATTTTGGAGTATTAAAATTAAATGCTGCCTCATTAAAACCTTGTTAGGAAAACCCAATGGGACAAAACCTAAGCGAAGAAAAAAGAGTACAGCTACTCCCCTCTAATGTTGATCACTGAAAATCTTTGAGTTGACGCATTCCAATTTCACGAACTAATTTCTTGAATGTAGATGTTGGCAGCGCTTTTGTGAATAGATCAGCTACATTGTCACTTGAGCGAATTTGTTGAATATCAATGTCACCATTCTTCTGAAGTTCATGTGTATGAAAGAATTTTGGAGAAATATATTTCGTCCTGTCGCCTTTGATATAGCCTCCCTTAAGTTGTGAGATACAAACTGCATTATTTTCAAACAAAATTGTTGGATTATCTTTTGTTGAAGTCAATTCACACGATGGTTGGATATGATGGGTCATATTCTTCAACCATACACATTCTTGCCCTACTTCATGGATTGCAATAATCTCAGAATGATTTGAGGATGTTGCTGTCAAGGATTACTTCACAGATCTCCATGATATAGTTGTTCCTCCACGTGTAAACACATATCCTATTTGTGATTTAGCTTTATGTGGATCGGAAAGATAACCTGCATCTGCATATCCCACTAAAGCAGATTCTGACTTTTGAGAATAAAACAATCACATATCAATAGTACCTTTTAGGTAACGAAAAATATGTTTAACACCATTCCAATGCCTTTGAGTTGGTGTAGAGCTATATCTTACAAGGAGATTTACAGAAAAAACTATGTCAGGTCGAGTACAATTTGCAAGATAAGTTAATACTCCAATTGCAATAAGGTATGGTACTTCAGGATCAAAAATCTTTTCTTCATCTTCAAGTAGACGAAATGGATCTTTTTTCACATCAAGTGATTAAACAACCATAAGTGATGGCAATGGATGTGCATTATCCATATAAAAGCGTCTCATGACTTTTTCTGTATAAGTAGATTGATGAACAAATAATCTCTTTGAAAAATGTTCAATTTGTAATCCAAGACAAAATTTGATTTTCCCCAAATCTTTCATCTCAAATTTATTTTTCAAATAATCTGCAATTTTGTTGAGCTCTTCAGGAATTCCAATTAAATTTAAATCATCAACATAAACTGTCATAATTGTAAATCCAATATTTGTTTTTTTCTTTATGAAAACACATGAGCAGATATCATCATTTTTATAACTCTCTTTCAACAAATATTCGCTAAGACGATTATATCACATGCGTCCGGATTGTTTCAATCCATATAATGATTTTTGTAATTTAATTGAGAACATAGTTCTCGGACATGTATCATTTATTCCTGGCACCTTAAATCCTTCAGGGACTTTCATATATATGTCACTGTCAAGTGAACCATATAGGTAGGCAGTTACTACATCCATAAGGCGCATATCGAGCTCTTGTGACACGATCAAACTAATTAAGAACCTAAAAGTGATGGTATCCATTACGGGAGAATATGTTTCCTCATAATCAATTCCCGGTCTTTGGGAGAAACCTTGAGCCACTAGTCGGGCTTTGTATCTTGTAATTTCATTATTCTCATTTTTCTTTCGTACAAAAATCCATTTGTGTCCAACAGGGATTACATTTTCAAGTGTTCGAACTACTAGTCCATACACTTTTCGTTTCTCCAAAGAATTCAATTCTGCCTGTATGACTTCTTTCCATTTTGGTCAATCATTTCTATTTTGACAATCATTAACAAACTCTGGTTCAGGATCCTCATTTTGCATAGTATCAAGAGCCATGTTAAAAGCGAAAATATTGTCTATAACAATATTATTCCGTTCCCATAATTTATGAGATATCATATAATTTGTTGAGATCTCATTATTTTCGGACACTTATGGTTCTTCAGGAACCGTACATTCAATATTTGATTGATCAATTTTTTCTAATGTGATTTCTTTTGAAATTTTTGGTTGGTTTTTCTCTTGTACTCTTCTTTTTCGAGGTACAGAGTCTTTTGAACCAACTGGTCGATCACGCTTCTAGCGTATTTGAGATTCATTTGCCACAACAGATTATCCTGCAGGGACATTAATTTTTGCTGGAATATTTTCTGTTAGAATATATGACTTTGTCACTTCTCTCATGTCAACAAATACATCAGGTAGTTGAATTGCAACTCTTTGCAAATGAATGATTTTTTCAACCTCTTGTTCACATTGATTGCTGCGGGGATCAGTTGTCTCATTTCAAGAAATTCTATCTTGTTTTTCAGGATGTAGTTTTTCTTTTCCCAAAGTTGGGAAAGTCATTTCATCAAAATGACAATCTGCAAAACGTGCAGCAAATAAGTCACCCATTAAAGGTTCAAGATATCTAATAATAGATGGTGAATCAAAACCCACATAAATCTCAAGTCTTCGTTGGGGACCCATTTTAGTACGTTGTGGGGGGTGAAATAGGAACTTGGACAGCACAACAAAAAACTCGTAGGTGAGAAATATCAGATTCATGACCAAACGCAAGTTGCAAAGGTGAATATTGATGATAGGCAGTTGGTCTTATACGAACCAATGATGCAGCATGTAATATGGCATGACCCCAAACAGAAGCTGAGAGTTTTGTTTTCATAAGTAATGGTCTAACAATAAGTTGTAGACGTTTAATAAACGATTCCGCTAAACCATTTTGTGTATGAATATGTGCAACTGAATGTTCAATTTCAATCCCAATTGACATACAATAATCATCAAATGCTTGTGATCTAAATTTACCAGCATTGTCAAGACGAATAGTCTTGATTAAATAATCGGAGAATTGTGTTCGCAATTTTATGATTTGAGCAAGTAGTCTAACAAATGCTACATTCCTAGTTGAAAGTAGGCAAACATGTGACCATCTTGTAGAAGAATCAATTAATACCATAAAGTAACGAAATGGTCCACATAGTGGGTGTATTGGCCCACATATATCTCCATGTATTCATTTCAAGAAAGTTGGAAATTCAATATTGACCTTTGTAGTTGAAGGTCTAATGATTAACTTGCCTTGCGAACAAACTACACATGGATAATCATTAGATAAAAGAATCTTCTGGTTCTTTAAAGGATGTCCATGTGAGTTGTTTATTATTCGACGTATCATTATGGCTTCTGGATGTCCAAGTCGATCATGCCAAAATATAAAACTTTTTGAATCAACGAATTTCTGGTTCGTAACATTATTTGATTCGACTATTTTTATAAATGTAAAATACATGTTAGACGGGAGTGCATGGAATTTTTCTTTTATCTGCTTCTTGCCAGATACAAAACAAGTGATGCAAAGATATTCAACATTATTTTCTTGTATCGTCTCAATGTGATATTCATTGTAACAAATATTTTTAAAACTAAACAAATTTCTTCTGAATTTGCTAGAATAAAGTGTATCGTCAATATATAATTTTGTATTATTTGGTAAAATAATACAAGCTCTTCCGGAGCTTTCAACGATATTCGACGCACCCAATATCGTGTTAACATTATTTTCAGCTAATATTAAGTCCAAAAAGTATTTTTTATCTTGAAAAATAGTATATGTAGTTGCACTATCAATTAAAAAGCTGTCTTGACTATCCATCATGAATCTATAAATATAACAAAATAAACAAAATTTAAAAAAAAAAACTTGGATTTAGATTTAAAGAAGTAAACATTACTTAATATCATGAAATAAACGGTGCATAATAGGGTTTTATTTATTTATTTATTTATTTGTGCAAAAAAGTAAAAATATATTTCAGACTGAATTTTTTTTTAAAACGAAAGAAATACTAGTAAATTAATTTATATCTTTATCACACCACCCCCAACCAAATGGTCAATATTTCCATTTGGATCAGTAAAGAAATCGGAGACATCCAAATGAGTCACATCAATTGGACCATCATAATCAGCAAATTTAGTCTCCAATTTTTCTTTTCCCTTGATTGATCTCTGGTAGAGATCCACAAGATGTTTTGAGGTACGACACGTACGTGTCCAATGCCCGCTCATTCCACATCTGAAGTAACTTTTTTCATGCTCATTTTTAGATTTGCCACTCTCGTTTGCTTTGTGCCTTTTGAATTTATTGTCTTGTTGTTGATAACTTTGTTGATTATTTCTTCCATGATTTATTCCACGTATACGTCTGTGTCCGTGTCCGTGTCCATGTCCACATCCACGTCCGCGTCCGCGTTCACATCCTTGTCTTGATATTGTATTTGCTTCAAACAATGTAGTACCATTTGCTTCAGGCAATGGTACAGAATCAGTTGGACGTAATCCATGATTTTTCATCAACAATTCATTATTTTGTTTAGCAACTAGTAGGTAAGATATAAGTTCTGAGTATTTTTTGAAGCCACGCTCACGATATTGCTGCTGCAAGAGCACATTCGAGGCATGAAAGGTGGAGAAAGTTTTTTTCAGCATATCTTCATCGGTGATTTTTTCTCCACACAAAGTCGACTTTGAACATATTCCGAACAATTCAGAATTGTACTCACTAACCGTTTTAAAGTCTTACAAACGAAGGTGCATCCACTCATAACAGGCTTTGGGGAGGACTATAGTCCTCTGATGATCAAATATTTCAATTAACTTTTTTCAAAGAACTTGTGGATATTTCTCAGTGAGATATTCAATTTTTAATCCATCGTGAAGATGGTGACGGAGGAAAATGAGTGCTTTTACATGATCCTGTAGGGATTCATTGTTCCCTTCTTTTATTGTCTCTCCCAGACCCTTTGAGACGAGATGGATATCGGCATTTAGTATCCATGACAGATAATTTTTACCAGATATGTCAAGTGCAGCAAACTCAAGTTTCGTAATGTTTGCCATTTGTTTAACTACACAATAAAAAAATACAATTAGTTTCAAAAAATATGATTAATCATCACATGTTAATCAAATAGTCAATATCAACATGACTTTAAGTTACGTGTTTTCCTCTAGAGATAAACACTAATTTGAAATAATATGTTCTTCGAAACATATGCTACTTTTGGAGCACATTATATTTTGCTATTATTTCTTCAAGTGCAATATATCAATATCCTTTTGGAATATTGAGAGTTATAATTTATACTCTTCAGGAGCAAATAATATTTTTATAATGTTGTACTACTTCTGGAGCAACAACGAATAGATCAATGATTAATATTCTTCTGGAATATTAATTATAATGTTGTGTGCTACTTCAGGAGCAATAACAATTAAAAATAAATTTAATGTAATATTTCATAACTAAACATAAAAAAATGATAATACATCCAATTGCTCACCATTAATTAATATACAAACACATGTAAAATATTATTTTGAATTAATAACGTGAGTCGAGTGAAACACACAAAAAAATTGGTGACATGTAGAAACCTATTCACATATTATGGCACGAAATTCTAATTATGTGCAATTAAAATAATTGAATTAGTATTAACCAATTAAAGCATGAAATTTGCAGAAACCAATGGATTTGAGAGAAAAGATGAGTTGGGTACAGTTATTTGTTAATTGTATATTATATATATATTGAATCAGCCAAAATAAAGATCTAGAATTGAAGCTTGCTTACAAAGAACATTGACCAATTAAACCAAAAATAATTATAAGCATGTGTAGAACGTAAATGACTAATCTAAATATAAGGAGGGTATAGAAACATGAATTAATGCATATCAATTGATTTAACATAAATATATCTCCATAAAAATGCACGTGGATTGATGTAAAGGAAAAAATATTAATTAATTCAAAGAGAGGTACAAAGAAAACATAATGATCGAGAAAGATGAGATCACGTATTGCAGATTCAACATATGTATATGTAAAATTCACGTATTATCAAATTAATTTTGATATACGTGATAGATGATTATGAAAAAAAATTACTACCTTCTAAGAGTTTCGTGCTGATAACGTATTATAAAATGAGAGGAAAAGAGAATAGAGAAAACTCAATAAACTTTTGTGTGTATTATTGAAAACCAAAGCCCTATATTTATAGGTAAGAATCAGTGATACAATGATAATAATTTTTAGAGTTACAGAGGTACAAACGTCATTCACTAATAAACTCTAATGAACTTTTCATTTACAACAATATGCTAATTTTATCTTGTGTTTATAATTTTATAACATACCATAACTTGACCCTAGATATCTATATACCTCCACTTAATAGAATATAGCCTTCATTTACTATTCATTTGTGTCTGGTTGCTTCACCCCGAGCTAGTTTCTAACTGGTTCTTCCACTGTTGATTGCAGAAAGGGTTTACTTTGGTGTGACCAGACATGGATATTGAATTTGGTCCAGGTGTGTAGCTGTATTTATTCATGGTGTTGGTAAGTGGGACATATCTTTTTTCTCAATTTGACTTTTATACTAGAATAGCAAATAACTTCCATCTCACACTATAAAGTGATGGATAATTCTAGGAAACTAATTATTAAAATGGGCATACTGGTGTTTACAATAAATGTAGTCTGGTAAAAGGACCGTTTTCTCATAAATTGATTGTACCATCGTCATTTCTTAATGTCGTTCTTTATTTCATTTGCTTTCTCATTTATTATGAAAACTTCATTCAACACAACAATGCCTGCCTCTACCTCTTCACTTCACATTCTCTCCTTTACCCCTCGATCACTTTCCCATTCCAACCATTCCTCTCCTTCTTCTCTTTTACATCCAGTTCCTTTAAATCTCTCACAAAATCTGTACTATCACTGTCTTACAACAATAATTTCTCACAATGACCCATATCTAAGTTTGTACGCAACGATTCATTTTCATCTGATTTTGGACCACGTGGAAGAAGATGAGGTTGTAGCTATTTTCTATCTTCGTTTCACCATACAACTCTTGTAAACATTGTAGATTCTAACATACTTTGGTTCTTTTTCAGTATACGTTTTTGATTCCGAAGTTCTTTTAAACAATTAAGAAAGTCTAGCTGCTTAATTTTTATCTATTTATTTTGATTCATTAGGAAATTTTTGACAAGTGAATAGAAGGAAAGCATAAACCCAGATACTATTGACCACTACATAATTTCAATGACATGAATCACACGTTTAGTAAGACAAACTCGACGATACTATTGACTACAAGATATCAGACATGCTTGTTATATCATTTAATGGATGAACCAAACATTGTTCTGTTTGTGTAGATCTTTTACTAGAAGGGAGACAAGGACTTTCAAATCGTGAAGAGCTATCTTTTAGTAAAAGGATTCAATGTCGGTTATGTCATAAATGGTGAGGATTGCCCTTCAATCAATATGATGTGTCCTTCATGCATTTATCAATGATATATTCGGTCCTTGCTCGGTGAATAATGATCACTTGATGACATAATTGGTAAAGAGAATAGATAGCTTTAAGAAAGAAAAAGAAACAAAATGTTTGTCAATTGTATTGTCCAATCTTGCATATCAAACATACATTTACAATTTAGTTTATATATTCCTTATTCATCTTTGCATTATAACTTAAAGGCTTGAAGCAGTTGAATAGAGTCCATATTGGATATATTACCGGAACTAGAACAGTAAGCTTCTAACCCTGAAGTGGCTTATGTTAGGCGTTATGAAACTCATATGTGACTTTAACGTTTGTCGTGCTTATTGGACCTTTTCTTGTCAATTCATTGTAAACATGCACTTACAATTTAGTTTATATGTTCCTTATGCATCTTTGCATTATAATTTAAAGGCGCGAAGCAATCGAATGGAGCCCGAATTGGATGCATTACCAGCTCTGGAACAGTAAGCTTCTAACCCCAAAGTGGCGCTTATGTTAGGCGTTATGAAACTCATATGTGACTATAACTTTCGTCGTGGTTATTGGACCTTTTCTTGTCAATTATGAGTAGAATTATTACCATTTGGCTCTTCTTACTTTTGTACTTGTTAATAAGTAAGATATTTGCTTGACCCTTGCTTTCCTAATTTAAAATAAAGAACAGATCAATGCACGGCTAGTTCTATCTTCCTATATATATATATATGTATATTCTGTCTAGATTTGATTGTTATTTATCTCTCAGGCTGGTGAAAATTTTCAAAATGCTTTATGCAACGCTGAAGCTCATCAAAGAGAATATGCATCAAATTAGGGTGGTGAAGAATCATTTGAGAAACCACTATTATAAAAGCAGGTACAAGTTTCTCAATTAATCTTTTGATGCACAAATATCTTTCGTCATTTCAAATAACATTTGGCACACTAATATTACCGCAAAAATAACACAGTTCGTGCATTGCACAGGCAAAAGTCTAGTCATGTTAAAAGACTTTATTTGCTTCTTGTTAAGTGAATTTTATGCAATTTAGTAAAATCAATAATCTGTCAACATGTTGGAAATTTGGTCATGTAATTGAGCAAAATTTGGAGCGTTGAATTTCTTTGGCATTGGAACTATAATGAGTATATTTAAATTAGCATAAATGAATTCATAAAGATTGGAAAATGAAACTTTCCTAATTTTATAATTTTGTTATAAAATAAAAACATTCTTTTACTTTAATAATGAGAAACCGCCCAACCACTGGTCTTTCCCATTCCTATATTTTTCCATAGCCGAGGGATTTTCACAGCTTAGTTATCATCTTCGAAGAGACGTAATATGTGTTTTTTGTTAAGGTTAGCCTTTTTCCAATTATTCTATTATGAGTGATATTTTATATTTTATAACTTTAGATTATGTTGATTTCTAATACTTTGTTATTTGAAAATAATACAAAGTATTTATTATTTATCATAGTTAAATACTTTGTATCATTTTCAAACCATTATTCTAATACCAGGTCTTTATGTTAATTTAGTATTTAATTAAATTAAGTATATAAATAAATGACGTTGCAATTTGTTTTAGAGGAAAATTTTACACAACACATTAAATAGAGTGGTAATAACGTGATTTTAATTATTATAAATATTATCCGTGAAGCATCATTTTGACTTGTATAATCCATAATCAACTAGATTTATAATATACATGCTTAGTTTGAGCCGCATTCTTTCAAAAAAAAAAAATACATTTTTAAACAGTAATTTACCATCATTTCAACAACACATTTTTTAATAAAATAATATTACATGCAAATTCAACCACACATTCTCCATTAATTTACTATTCTAAAATATATTATTTCAAAATGACGTGGCTCAAACATATATATATATATATATATATATATATATCTATATACACAACAACACTTGTAACCACATATAATTTAAGTCAACACGAGTTGGGTGGTTATTGATTTGTTTTATTTATTCTTGTCATGTTTTTTAAGTGACGTAATTGATCACTAAAATTAAAAAGTAAAATAAAACAAATAAGCAAGCACATGTTGAAGTTCATGAATATTTGATGATAACGACTTAGGACTATTGGCACGTTGACTTCGTGGACGATCTAGGACAATTTTACTTGCAATCAAAAGTGATAAGCCAAAAATTAGGTAAGTAAAACTTCCCCAGTTTTCACGCATGTTATATGGTTAAATGTATAAATGCGTTATTATATTTGCCCTTATATTAACATGATATTTGATTATTATGTTTTATGTCATAAATGTTTCTCATTATATATATGTACATGTCAATGTATTCGTAAGCATACAAGAAGTGAATGTAAATGATTGGATTGATAACGTGTGGCAAAACGTAACGATATGATCATAAAATCTTTACGATAAAAATAAGGAATTAGCGGGTAAAAAGGAGGGAAAATGGTGCGTGGTTTGCTGAAAAAACAATCAATACAATTGAATTTATAAAACACAAACTACATAATATGCTATCCAAATTTATAGTTCTATATATATATATATATATTTGGCTGGAAGGGGGAACGAGGGAGAAAAATGGAGAGAAGATGAGTGAGGCATGTTTGTTATGATGTTTGGGAAGGAAGACCTCCTCCCCTTATATATAGGGTGCCGCCTGATGTTGCATTTGACGGGTCATCCTTTCTCTATCAACTGTACAAAGTGAATCAATGTAGCTCAGAAATGAGGGTCAACAACTTCAAGCATAACACTTTGTACAGTTGTTAACCCTCTAATCTGAGCAGTATTGATTCAATTTTTGATAGAGCAAGTATGACCCGCTAGATGCAATATCAGGTGGCATCCATATATATAGGCATAGAGGGTCTTCCTTCCCAAGCATCATAACAGATACCACTCACTCTTCTTCTCTCCATTTTTGCCCTCCATCCTCCTTCAGCCAACTATATATATAGATCTTTTTTCCTTTTGGAAGATACAGGAGCGAAACAATCAACCTATTGATATTGGAAGACCCAACAGATTCTTCCAATATATCATTCTGGGTCCAATGAAATTCATGGATATAGGAAAAAGCCCTCTCAAATAGTATATGTGTGTGTGTGTGTATATATATATATATATGTACATATATATATATATATGTATATATATATGTACATATGTACATATATACATACATATATATGTATATGTACATATGTACATATATGTACATATGTACATACATATATATATGTATGTACATATATGTACATACATATATATATATGTATGTACATACATATATATATGTACATACATGTACATGTACATATATGTATATACATATGTACATACATGTACATGTACATATATGTATATGTATATGTACATACATGTACATATGTATATGTATATGTATATGTATATGTATATGTATATACATATACATATACATATATGTATATACATATATGCATATATATATGAAAAAATATATTTTTGCATGTCTACTAGTCAAGTGGATTTCCAAGACAAAAAGGTATGTTGTTTCTTGCTCAAGAAATTCTCGATAGACTTAATTGATATTGTCGAAAATACTATTTTGTTTTATTTTCTCTAGATTAGGAAGAAACCTGTTTTGATCTAGCAACTTCAATTTTCAGAAAATATCTGAGCCCTCCTAGGTTCTTCATTTCAAACTTAGAAGCCAACTGCTTTCGAAGCCTTGCTATCTTGTCTGAATCATCTCTTGTGATGATCATATCATCTACATAGCCTATTAGGGCAGTCAATTTGCCATGTTGTGTTTTAGGAACAAAGTATGATCGGAGTTACTTTGCGGGAACCCATACTTTCTCATTGCTGTGCTAAACCTCCCAAACTAAGCTCGTGCAATTATTTTAAGCCTATAGAGTTCTTTGCAACTTGCAAACAATATTGCCTTCTACATTGGCTACATACCTTGGGAAAATATTCATATATACATATCTCTTCTTCTATATCACCATGCTAAAAAACATTCTTCACATTGAACTGATTTAAGGGCCAATCAAGATTTGCTGCAAGTGACAATAGTACTCTCACTGTATTTAGCTTGGCTACTGGCGAGAAAGTCTCCTGATAGTCAATTCAATATGTCTGAATAAATCTCTTTGCCACAAGTCTAGCTTTGTAATGCTCTACTGTTCTATCTACCTTGTATTTGATTGAAAATACCCACTTGCACCCTACTATTTTCTATCCTTTAGGTAGCGTGATCAGGACCCAAGTCTCATTTTTTACCAGTGCTTCTATCTTCTCCTTCATAGCCTGGACCCACCTTGGGCCTTTCATTGCTTCTTCAATACTCGTAGGAACTGGGTGCGAGGAAATTTCGTCCGCAAAAGCCTTAAGGGTTTTGAGAGGTCTCTTTGTGGATACATAGTTGGTAATTAGGTATTTAACCTCTTGATCTTCCAAGTCGAGAGTATATCTCTTTAGTGGCTTTCCTCGATTGTGCTTGTAAGGTAACTAATAACCAACTAGAGTATCATTAGCTAATAGAGGTGTACTTGGAGAGTTTGAGGAGCTTACCATAGGAGTATTCTCAGGAGATGGTCTGTGGATACTACAGAGTGAGGAGAGGTACTACTGCTTCAGAGTTATGCTCTTCTTACTAGTCTCTAGTAGTGGAATACTAGATTCTGTATTATCTGTAGGTTCTGAAACAATGGGCTCATTAATAGTAGGTTCTATAACAATTACAATGGGTTCAATAAATCCAGGTCATTCATACAGTAGCCAATTTGACTCTTTACCTCCAAACTCCTCCTAGAGAGTATAAGTGGATGGGATTGGAGTAAAAATATTTCGATTCCAAGAAACTGACATCCATCGTCACATAGGTATGACGGTTAGTTGGATCATAACATCGATATCCTTTTTGATACAAGCCATATCACGAAAACACACATCGAACTGCACAAGGATCAAGTTTGGTGCGTGATTCCTATGTAAATGAAAAAAGGTGACACAACCAAATACTCGAGGCTGGAGCATCAGAGTTGTAGGAAGAGAAATGACAGCGGATAGAGCCTCGAGAGGAGTTCAAAATTTGAAAGCCCTAGAAGGCATTCGATTAATAAGATATACCGCTGTAATGACAACATCAGTCCAAAAGTGATTAGGTACACAAGAACCAAGTAAGCCAGCGCGAGCACCAAGTGATTAGGTACACGACCAAATCTAAGATATGCCGATTTTTCCTCTCGGCAACGCCATTTTGCTATGGAGTTTGAGGAACATCCTTTATTTGGTTATCTGAAACATATATTTCCTACTTTCTTTTTCGATTTGTCAGGTTTGAATCTTAAATGTGAAACATGCATAAATATCTTGAAAAAGGCAAAAAATGGGATAGATCAGAACAGCACAATTTAACCCCTTCGTGACATGACTTACTGATAATAATTTATGAGACAATGATGACATGAAAAAAAGTTAATGTTAAGGAGAGGGTTGGTGAAATCATCACTGTACCAGCCCCATTTACCAAAGATATGTCCCCATTAGCATTAACAATACTAGTAAGTCGAGGGGAGGATCGTTTAGAAAAAATCACTTGCATCATACGTCATTTGTAAGTTACTCTTGAATCAAGGATCCAATCGTCATAAGATTCAGATGTATTGGTCCCGAGAAAATCCATACCTGTATCCAAGTCAGCTACTGCCGAAGGAACAAGTGACAATTTGGACTGAGTAGAGGCTATTGCAGCTTTGCCCATGCTGTTTGCTACACTTTTGCTTGTTCCATCATCATTCCTATTACCATCTTGTCGCCTCTTGGCTTGTAATTCATGCCACCAATCCGAATAGCCATGCTTTGAAGCATGTGTCTCGATTATGTTTCAAACTTCCACAATGAGAATATTTAGTTCCATCGGATGGGACTGTTGATTTAGGGGCCGAATTGAGTTTTCCAGTCAATGACAAAGAGTTAGCGGAAGAGGAGAGCCCATGTTTCAAGCTTCATGATGCCAACACTGCCCCAGCCGTGTCTTCTCCATCATTGGTTTTCTTTACTAATTGTCGAACAGCTTCTCTTCAAACATGGGCATATGCTTGCTCTAGTGTGGGAAAGGGCTAAGCTGTAATATATCACTTCTAATATCCAATTCATCATCCAAACCATCAAGAAAAGTATATTCTAGATCCTCCTGCAGCATATTGTTATAATATTTAATATCTTTTGGACATTTCATTGGGTTAGGATGACGGAAATCAATCTCACGCCATAAGCCTTGGAGATCATTGTAATACTTTTCCAATCTCCCGCCGCCTTGCCTAAGTCGTGCCACTTGCCGTCGGAGTTCATAAACCTGGGGTGCTTCACTTCTATCAAATTAAGTGGTTGCAATTGCATCCCAAACCTGCTTTGCTGTTGGAAATCTGATGAAGTTGCCACTAAGGGATGAGTTCATCGAACCAATCAGCCATCCCTTTACATTTGCATTTTCAGTCTGTTACTTACAAAAGAAAGGGTCGGTTGTTGGTGGCTGAAGGAAGTCTCCATAGAGGTAGACAAGTTTATCTTTGCCTGCTACGTACATCTCTACGACCTGTGACCGGAGGGCGTAATTTGTACCATCCAGCTTGATACCGATCAATACAACCATTAAGTCAGTGTTTGGAGTAGGTGCTTAAGCTTTGCTTAAAACTTCTGCTATCTTTGTTGTCAAATTAGATATCATCGAAGAAGAGGTTAGATGGTCAGATTCCAGAGGGTGAGATTCACCAGAGTTCTCATCAAAGTGAAGATCCATGTCTGCCATGGAAGAGGTTGAGTTCTAGTTTCACGGATTTTGGTGGGGATCGGAACCTGGCTCTAATACTATGATGGTTTTAAGATTCCAATCTGTCTATTTTTATTACAATACTCAAATATATATAGATACAAAGCTTCGCTATACATAGAATATAAAATTTACTTTTATAATTCCTAATCTATTGAAGGAATCTGTAATTAAGGGATTGTGGTGCATACTCCTCCCATAATATCCTAGATTTTCTCCCTTAATTGCTCAACTCATGTCAACACTAAACATTTCATAGCGACTTGTAATGGGTAAAAAACATGTTGGGCGAGGAATATACCGGTTTTGGAAAATTCGATTAGACTGCCCATCTCCATCTCGCCACCTTAATCCCTCCTGCTTGCTTCTCCATAATAAGCTTTTCCAGAGGTAGGATGAACAACTTTTATTCGTGGCTAACAGAAAATCACCAGTTCCAACTTTCAGCGTGCTTACCACTAGTGATTTGTTGCAGATTAAGCTCCAAGCCTACTTTGCCACTAATACTTGATTGAATGGACCAAGGCGTCGAAACACCAGATTGCCCTATCCTTTTTGAAGAAACATGTGTTCCCATTTAATTCAGGTTCTTTTACGTCTTTCAATTGTTCGAGCTCTAGAAGAATTGCATAATGTTAGAATTAGATCGTGTCTCAAATTCTAGTAAGTATTTTGATTAGAAATACTGTTGGAGTAGAATCCATTATTTTCATATTGCCCATATTTTCATTTTCTTTAAATTATTTAGCCGGATTTTCAACAAATTGATATTGAAGTTGTTCCACTTTAAACAAAGTAGTTTTAGATTTTGTCCAAATTATAACACATCATTAGAGATTTAATGTCGATGCATAGAGATTCTGGTACCCTGAATATGCTCATGTGATAGGTTAGGATTGTATGTATAACATATTAACTTTGACTAACTATTTTTTTAAAGTAATACAGTTTGCATCAAAATAAGAGCTTGTGTAATATTGTTAAAAACTGATAAAAGCTGGTATGTCTCATGATATGTATGGTTAAAAATAAAGTTTGACCAATTTTTTAAGAAAAAGGCTTTACTAAACAAGTGCCAAATAGCATTGTTTTTTCACTTTGATTAACAAGAAAAAGGTTTTAATTTAAAACTTATTTACCTTTGAGACCTTTGTTATGTAGGTGATGCTTTTGGATATATACTAAGAAGTATTGATGCTTATAAACTCATTACGTATCTGTATTCGATACATATCCAAATTTGGATACTCTTCGATACGTATTGAATACATGTTTTTTTTAAATATTTTTTAATTTTTAAATTTTTGATACTTATCGGATACATGTTTTTTAATTATTTTTGATACGTATTTGATACGTTAGCATACGTGAAGAAGAGTGTTACTAATTTTAAACTCTTTTAAAACTCATTGTTGTTAACGATAGATTGGAAAAGTTTTTTTCCGCCTTTATTGACTGTTAATAATATTTATTGGAATACACAATTAGAGTTTTAAATTAATTAATAACTAGACTTTTTATTGGAAATACACAAATTATTTAATCTTTTAATACATATGAAACTGTGTTAATAATTGACAAATATATTTTTATTATTGAAAGCAAATAGTAACTAGTATCAATAATTGGGGTACATACATTTTTGTGTACTTCATGAGAGGGAATAACTCCACAAAGAACTGAAGATTTCGTTTTCTTTCATAGTAATCTACATCTTTTATCAAGAAAATTATATCTTTATATAAAAGGAGAATCCAAAATATGAGACATTGTTGGAGACTTATTTGATACTCTTGAAATTGTTGGATTGCTTGATATTGTTAATTTATTATTAGATGAATCAGTGTTGGAAAGTGCTATTTTTAATAATAAAGAAGTTGATGTTGAAGAAAATGAAGTTGGGATAATTAAGGACTAAGGTAAATCATTTTAGTATTTTATTTTATTTCTATTATTATACTTATGTTTTAATTTTTTTATTTTAATGACATTATGTTAATTTAAAAACACGTATCCAAGTTTCCTAATTTTTTTTAGAAAGTCGTATCGATGTACACATATCGTATTCAAATTAAATATCCGTATCCATTCTTCCTAGGATACATGCACAGAGATATTGAAGTGTGATTAAACGTGTCAGAAACAAGTTATGGACAAATATTTATGAACTCTTACCAGGTAGTTAAATAGCATTTTCTATTAATTCTGCAATGACATTTGCAAGTTCATCGAGATTTTATTTTTGTAATTCTGTTTTCATAATTTGATTTCTTTTTTATCTTTTCTTAAAAGGATAGCCTTATTGTCTTAGTTTGGGAATGGAACAGCAAAGGGTACATTTGCTGATATGGCTACTGCAAATTTGTAGAGAAGATGAATATTGAGAAATAATAATGTTAGTTCATTGATCTGGAAATTTTGTTCAACATTCATACAATGCTAAAGAAAGGAAAATACATAAATTCAAATTGACTCAATCAAACTCCAAACAGACCCATCAAAACTAAACAACTGAATTAAAACATCTGAAATGTATTCAACGAGATTTTTACTCGAAACGGATTCAAATATCTCAAGTGCTAATAGAGTTCAAGAGATATTGCAGGGAAATATCTACTAACCAAAAAGGTCTGGACCATAGGTGGATTTGATCATATTGAGGAGGGGAGGAAGCTGCAGTTTGATAAAGAAGGTCACTGGTGCGCAAGTTATTGTGATTATTGGTACAACAAACATGGGATTCTTCTTAGCGTACACCAGAAATATAGTAGTACTAAAGGCAACCATTAGAGATATTACAGAGAAGAGCAAGGAAATTAGGCCGATTATCAATCTGCTGGGCAAGGTATTAAGAAAATCATTAACTCCAAAGCGGGAAGTAAAAATGGATAAGAAGGATAAAACAGTAGTAATAGATGAGACAAGTGCAAGAGAATCTGAAGTGGCAAAGATTAAGAAGGACGTCCGGTCAGAGAAAATGGGGAGGCCACTACTGTTGTCGTTCCCTCCAGGTACGGTGATTGCAGCAGCAAATGCCACTGTGGCAATGAGTGATGCTACAACTGAGCATGCAGTAGCCATTCCTGTGATCCATTTTATTTCATTTTCAGCCATGCGAAAGTGCTCTTCATTGAAGATGGCTAGTGGTGTTTTCCCTTTAAAATTCTTCGATTTAATTTCTTTAGGCGATACAATTCTCTCCAATTCCTGCATCAAGCAAAAAAGTTTTATCGTAGATCAATTTTTGTATTCAGAGAGGCAGCAAAAATGAGAAATCTCGTCAATGATTCACTTTAAGTGCTAAATGATTCTAGGTGAATGCATTTGCTGGATGCAGGTAAAAAAAAGAGCAGAAATGTTCCAAAAAATTTGATCAGAAACCCTTTTAAGCATTTTATCTGAATTTTACTGACATCAAATTGAAGTGGACCCAGACACAGGTACTGCCTACCAGCCTGGATATAAATAAATATATGAAGAGTAAGAATATATTACCTTAAACCACCTGAGTTCATACTGCATTTGAAGAATCGCTCCGCGATTAAGATCGAGTAAGTCTTGACGGGCTAAGTATCCCGCTAAATGCAGTATATTATTACGCTTATTATCAGTTGAGAACTTCTTATCCTGTTCAACATTCTTCTCTTGAAGAACCTTAAAAACCTTTTCACGACGGTACATCACAGCAAGATGAAATACAGAATGCTTCTCTTCATCTGTAAAGTTTATTGAGGCAGGAAAGGAATCTAGAATTTCAGTGACTATCTCTTCTACTCCATTCTGTACCCCTAAAAGAAATGACCTTTTAAGTACTGAGGAAGCTTCATCATTTCCAGAAGTTCTAATAGTTGAGCATATACGTGTGACTAGTTGAAGGGCTTGATGATGCATCAATTTTATGTGATGAACACGCTTCATATGTGGTACTGTAGTTGCAAGAAATCCCATTACTTCACAGCTAAATAATCTTTGTATGTTAAAGTCATAAGTGATTGCCTGAGCATATTTCTTACCTAAAACTTCGAGTATTTTCCATAGTCTTCCTGGTGTCTCTGGGCACACTGCAAAAGAAAAGAAAACCAAGCTTGTGAAGACTTTAAAAAGTAAACTCTTGCTAAACATGGATTGCTATGCTGAATATCGATTAAGGTAATTGTACAAAACAAACATATTAAGTACTTTCCTCTTGGAAATTGATTCTTGGAACACCTATGCAGTTTAGGAATAGAAAAATTTGGTATTTTGTCATGTCCTCATTTTGTAAACTATTTGGCATCCCAATCAGCATCAATATCCATTGGCTGAAACATTAGACCCTTAGCAGTTTACTTTTCCAGGCCAATGACGGAACAGGTTTAAAACATTAAATAAATAAAGGGCTTGAAAATTATCTAATTAGCCGACCCATTAGACCCTTAACAGTTTACTTTTCACTTTTCCGGGTCGATGACGGAACAGGTTTAAAACATTGAAAAAGCATCAATATATAAAGGGCTTGAAAATCATCTATTTGTTTCGGGTTCTCACATGAATTCATTATAAATGTTTTGTTACAACTGAAAAGCCTCCTCTGGAAGTCCACATCACACCCTCTCAAAGAGAAGATCAATTTTATTGGGTGATTATGTCCTTTCTTGGTGAGAGTGTCGATGATATTGGTCATGTTGTAGACCAATCTCATAGAATCAAGTTATTTCATGTTCCTACTCTGATAAGTGGCAAGAAGCCATGAAGGACAATTCGATCCACGGCTCAAAACGAAGTCCTTCAGCTGTAATTAAATAGAAATAAGAAGACAGTACTCTACCAATGAACAGATATTTGATAATGATTAAGTGTGTGATGGAGACTAACAAGTACAGATTAAGGACTCCCAAATGCCGAAGTATGTTCCACTTGGGAAAACAGAAGGGTCCTCGGCCATCAGCTCCAATGGACAGATATCTTCCCATGCCAATTTTGGGTCGAATTGAAGCAATTGGAGAGCCAAATCTACATGCAAGAAACAGTACATCAGTTTCAAAATTTTTCATCCCAGAAATATTTCAAGATTAGACAAACATTTTGTTTGCGAAGCTTCATATGTTCATTAAAAATTGATCATCGCAACATACATCAGCATACACAACCACAATACGATGGCATTCACCTTGTACTTGGGAAATTGGGAATGGAGTTGATGTGATAATTGGTTTGACTCAAATTAAAATTAAGGGTCCATGTAAAACATAACAAAGATTTGGAGGACTATTTATATAAATATATGAGATTTTTCATTCGGGCATGAAGCACCACCGCACTCGTGTAAGAGTTCGGTGGCTGGTTGGCTGAAGAAGGAAATGAAAAGAAGTAAAGTATTGAATTTACCAACTTACCATGCCAAAAAAATTGAAGTTATAAATCAATGCAATATCCAGGATGAAGCGACACGAGCTGTAAAAGGAATTCGAGGAGAGAGGCAGCCAAGGAGGGAGGAAAAGCTAAAGAGAAAGAGGTCGCGTTGGTGTGCAGGGGCAGTGAGTCTATTAGCTTTGTCCAGCAATATGGCGACACACGAAAGAGAGTTAAGAGACTTTCGATTGTAGGGAGAAAAAATTAAGGCAAGATAAAATAGAAGAAACGGACTGGTATGCTCGGGTAGGCGTATGTTGAGCTTTCCAATTTGTGTAGAGAAAGTTGAGTGAGAGAAAAAAAATAAAATAAAATAAAATTTATTGTCTCGTTTTCAAAGTATTAAATTTATGTGTATGCTTTTTGTAGTGGGATATTTTTCCAACAACTCTATCTATGTATGAGCAATAACTTTACGTACTCACCACAATATCTTGCATTTACTAAAGATTGCAAAACCCTCGCTCCATGTGCACCATTGAGTAGACTAGAATTAAATTCATCTGTCATGCTGATAGTTAACAAGTATGAAGTCATCTCTTTACGACCTCGATTTGCAGCTACTTGGATTGGCAACAATTGATCATTGTTGAGAAGACTTAGCAAAATGCGACTTTTGTTCACGAGTAGGCAGGCTGTTTTGACATTTCCAAGCTGTGCCACCGCATGAAGAGCTGTATTGCCGGAGTTGTCCATCTCAGCCAGTAAGTCTGAAGGATATATTTCAATCAGCTTCCTGATAAAGAAAAACCCTTGTCTGTGCCGTCTTCCCTTGATGGCCACGTGAAGTGCTGTCTCTCCAGATGCAGTTAGCTTGAATTTGAATGCTTCTTCGCCATGCTGATGGAAGAATCTCTCAACATCATTCCAGCTGCCATTCATTAATGCGTTGCGCGCTTCTTGTATCCCTCTTGGTCTGTCCAAACCTGCTTTCATATCAAGGGAAATGGATGCTTACATACATCTTCATTATCAAAGTTAATAAGCAAATATTACAAGCGCTTAACAATGCCCATCACTCACCATTTCTACCCTGGGATCTCGACACGATCAGCTCCATCGTCTTCACAACTGATCTCTCAACTGCAGTTTTAGCTCAACACAAACTCCAGATAAACTTATGTTTTATACTTGAATTCAGACATGAAAAGTTCCTCTATGGTTGTCGCCTTGCGGTGCCAACTTTAAAGATGGCTTACATATTTTTCAATAACTTGGATCATTCTTCTCCTATCCAAGTTTTATTTTAGTCCTCCAACTTTATTTTATTTCAATTTGATCCTTTTCAAAATTATGTTTTTATTGCAGTTAACACTACGTCCGACTCCATTAGTTGATCTAATAGAAATATTAAGCCCATGTTGACTTTCATTTTTTATAACTTGTTTTTTTCATACTCATTTCCAATCATATATTTCATCAATTTTTATCAAAATTTACTAAAAACCTAATTTTTATCCAAATCAAAGGGGAACTAAAAGTTTTTACTTGTTAAAGTGTAAAATTAAAAGCTTGTTTGAAAAGCGTTTATAATTGGTTCTGTTTTTAAATAAACATGAGTGGTAGATAAATAAGTAATATTTGTGAGTCTCACAAATGTATAGATAGGTTCATTAACAAAACATAGGCAAAGACACTGCTCATGCACACAGATTTTAAGTGCATGTTTGGCCAAGCTTAAAATACTTAATTTTCACTTTTGGCTTGCTTTTGCTGTGCTTGGTTTGGGATTCCATTCCCATTTCCGAAGGACCCGCTATAAGTTCAAAGATCGATATATTGGCATAGGTTTGTTGGGAACTTCTTCAATACCTTTAAGAGCCAACAAACGATATGATTCATAAGCCTTTGGGCCTCATTCTTTAAACTCGTTTTGACTTGGCCTTTGCATGGGTTTCTTTTATAAAGTGAAAAAATAAAAATAAAAAATTAATACGTATTTTATAGGATCTATAACTGTTATTCATTTATCCATTATTCATTTTTATCAATTTATAATTTCAGTGAATAAAAAGAAACTTAAATATATGCTTATTGAAATCAAGCTTAATAAAAATAAAAATAAAAATAAAAATGGGCTTATTACTTGAAAATCAAACCTTAGACTGTATGCAACATTTGACGGAGAAAAAAAAAGTCCTAATTCAATGAAACGTTTTATTGACTTGATGGCTATTTTTCGTCATAATGTACTGGATGCTGTAAATTTAATGCTGTTAGACAACCATCATGTGCCTCCTTAAATTATGCTTCCAAATTTCGTACTTCACGTTAATCACAAATGTTCATGGTCTTTGTTTGGGTTATATTTTGTAAATTATGCAATTGATTCTATTAATTCTGTATATAAATTTATTGAAAATGTTGAACCCCAACCTTGAGTGTCCCTTACCGTCTCGTCCCTGGAGCATCTTGAAGGAGGTTAATCGTGAGATGTGTCCCAACAGGCTAGAGAATAAGAGTTTGCTCGTACAGTGCTACCTACAAAGAGTTCAATTCCATATCTCAGGAATCGAACCCTCACAACGGGGACTGTCAGCAAGGTTGAGAGTACCTCACATCTGTTTTTTGCATCACTGAATTATGCCTGAGGGGCATGTATATAAATTTATTGAGTTTGTTCAGTGGATTGTCTACAGCTACCTGCACATAAATACAGTCAACTGTATAATAAAGAATATAAAAATGTAGAGATCCTAAATCCAAGTCAACTTTACAATCCAAGTCAATTTATAATAAAGAACATAAGTCAATTTATAATAATAAAGAATACAAAAATGTGAGGATCCTGCATTGGTAGTAGAACCTGCTTGTGAACTGTCAATTCTCTAATTAGATTCCCAACTAACCCGTGATCTTATCGTCGATGTCTCGTCAATCTGTCACATGAACGTTCATGTACAAGTTGAGGTTAAACCTTTGCATGAAGAATAATGTCAAAAGCAATGCCAGAAATTTAAGTAGTAGGAGGTGATTAGATGAAAAATATTAGGGTCGCGCTTCACGTACAGGGGCAATTACAGAGGTCAGTCAAGACAAACACAAGTGCGGGATCCGCACAAATTTATTTATTTTTTAATGAAAGTCGGTGGGACCGACCTACAACTACAATGAGAGGGCCTGTAAGCCTCTTGTAGCACAATGCCGTGTACGCAGGGCATTGTTCAAAATATTATTGTATTATACACAGACCAATTATTTCAGGTGGCACTGTTCAAAATATTATTGTATACACAGACCAATTATGTCAGCCGTTATTTCAATTATTCTAAAATTGTAGCATGGTTCTACAAGTTAAATCTCTATTATTAGTCCGCATTTGCCTCAATTTTTAATTTTTTTTAAAATTCATTTTCAATCAAAATTATTCACATAGACTCGTAATGTTTTGTTGTCGATTTTTTTATCCCGTCAATAAAGGAACTGTAACAAGTAATATACTGGATCAAGAAGTCCAGATATCGTTTCCACAAGGACTACTATCTAACACTTTAATTTGATCGAAAACAAATAATAATGTTTGTAAGTGGTGTCTAAATTATTCTATCTAAAATAAATTATCTAACATACACAATTTATCGAATTTGGGTTTTAAAAGTATGAATGTGGATGCTAAGACTTACAATTTACTTATGGATCCCTTTTAATTCGTCAATCAAGATTCATTATTATTATAGTGTTCGGTCGAATTCTTTTAAAGTATTCAATTTATCCGTCTCGAGTTCTCATTAAATCTATTTAACTAATTCAATTTTATATCTCCATGTGAATCAATTTTAGTTAAACGCAATTATGTTTTACGAATCCATGTTAATGACTACATTAACTAACATAAGTATCTCTACTTTTCATACTAAATTATCGAATTTCACTATATGATCTAAATCTAAAACCAACCTTTCGATTTGTAAGAGATTCACAAAAGCTTTGAATAATTGGTCAAAGATTTCAAAGCCTTAAACTCATGAATAAAATCAACACATATGCATTTAAAGAACTAAAATCTTGAATAAAAAAATAAAAAAATAAAAATAAAGTGTCATACATAGATTATATTGTTTGCGATAACTATGAATTTAGAACTCATAATAATGAAAGAAAAACAAAAAGTATAGAGTTCATAACCCGAGCTTCGAAATCTTGATCATGGAAAGAATTGGATTTGTACTAAGAATATTCTTCAACCTCAAAAGTCTTCAAATCATAGCCTTTGCTCTTTGATTTTGATGACTAAGTGTTTTTCTTTCCCCCAAATAGTGTGTTCTAGAGTTGTATTTATATTTTCTTCAACTCTTGGAAGAGTTTTAGTTGAATTAGGCTTTTAAAAAGATGAACTACACTTCAAAACCCCATTTGGTGACGTGCGAAGCCTACATGACGCCATTGATCTGCCCTCTATTCCTAAGAGTGGGCATCTCGACCCCTGCTTGGTGGTGCCTCGACGCCACTTGCTTCTCCAACTTTGCGCATTATTCAATATTTTTATTATAACTTTTTATTTTAATATCTAATTAAGGCAATTCAAAGTGCGTTGTAAAGATAATTCAAAAGGCTATAACTTTGTTAGAGATAGCTTTTTTCCAATTCGATCATTTACTATATGAAACAGGTCTCAATGTCTAACTTAAAACCTGGAATATACTCGTACAATTGAAAATTGATTTGTGAAAATATTTTGATTACATTTCAATTTTTATTTATTTATTTATTTATATATTATTATTATTATTATTATTATTATTATTATTATTATTATTATTATTATTATTATTATTATTTTACTTCTATTGCATCTAATTGACCCCTAGCATTCTAGAATCTTTATCATGAGGTACGATATAACTTTTAAGTATTTACACTTTAGTCCCTAAACTTTGGATCTTGCACATTTTTTTCAATTCATTTTTGCTTCTTTCTTTCAATTCCATTTTCTTCTATCGAGTTTTACCTAATAAATGAAATATACAATAAATTAGGGTATAATTGTTTAAAACAACTATTAAACGTCTATATTTTTAAGTCCAAATAATAGTGGGAATCATGTTTCTTTTACTTTTTAAAAATAATAGTGGGAATCGTGCTTTGTACGATGATTGTTACAGTTTTAGAAGTGGTTTTCTTAATATGTCCTAAAACGTATAGACACTTTGTAGTGATTTTAAAAGAATGGAATTGTACAATGTTACATGATAATATCTACTCAAAAAACGAATATATTGCTTCAAGTTTGGTCGACTTGTAAAATAACTAGTCCAGTATGCATTAGCATTATCTACATCTATAGAAAATCAATTGGAAAACACTTTGTCTAGATTTCTATCAAAAGATATCATTATTCTCAATGCCTCTTCCAAAAAAAAAAAAAAAAAAAAAAAAAAAATTCCGATAGGAAAGCAAAGAAGCAAAAAAAATAACTTGTTAATGTGAATGAATTAGTTTGTCCATTTGCTTGAACCAAGACTAAGCATATTGATATTGGAAGTCATCACCCATCATCAACATCATATGATTGGTTTGAGTCACGTGGACTTGTGTAACAAAGGCCAAATGATTATCAATTGCAGACGCAGTCTTAGCTTCTAAATGCATGCACTGTTCAATAAGAAGATTCAGGCCCGTTTGGGATGGCTTTTGAAAAGCCAAAAGAAGCTTTTGAAAGTCAAAAGCCGCTTTTGGACCGTTTGACTATTTTTGTTTAAAGTGCTTTTAGAGGTTAGAAGAGCTTTTAGAGGAAGCTGATTTTTTTGGCTTCCTCCAAAAGCACTTCCGGAATGGGAAGTGATTTTAAATATTAATTTTCAAACAAAAATTAAAATAGCTTTCTCCAAAAGCTCTTCTACAAGAAGTAAAAGTCAAAATAAAAGTCGTGCCAAACGGGCCCTTAGTAACTGTTAAATTTAAGGAATAAGAGAAATATTGGAATTCAATTGAACTGTTGCAGGAATGATAAAATCATTAATTTGTGTGTCGACATTGAAGTCAAAAAGATTGTTGGGACTACATAATGTTTGGTTGAAGATAGAACCTGGATTGGAATAGAGTCATTATCTATTGAAAAATAAAAAATAAAAAAAATTGGATCCTTCAAGGACAATGGAGAAGAAAATCAATAGAAGTAGCAAACACTAGAAAATAGCTTGAACGCGTAAACTAAATTTGCCCTCTCTAGGATTATTTTTTATGCTTAAAAGGATCCATGGCATTCATGGTAAATGGTTTATAGGATTTAACAAGCCTTAGAAAAAGAAAGATACCAAGCACTTGTATTTTCTCCTTCGAACATGAAGAACGCTTAAACAGATGAATATATTAAGAAACATTTGTAAAACTCTCTATGAATAGAATGATCGATTGTTGGTGATGTAACAATTATGTAGAGGAATGAAACCTATCTCATATATATAGATTCTCAATCATACATCATGAAAATGCCTCAAAGGTTCATGAAAAGAAGCAATTTTTTCATGAAAATGTGTTTAAAAACGAAGAAATTTCGAACTCAAATTTGCTTGGTCAATCACCCAGGCCAAGGTTTTGGTCTTGAGTTATTGAAAGCGACGTTGGGCACTCGCCCAAGCCAAAATTCTAGCTCCTCATTTTTTCCCTCTACTCTACACACTTACATGGATGTATTATCATGTCAATATACTCTTCATTATAAATTGAACACAAATTACAACAATCTTCCACTTGTTCAACTAGATAATGATACACATATTCAAAGTAGTAACATTTACGCATACATATTAGATATCTTTCAATTTGAATATAATGATAATATGATTCTCACAAATTATCATCAAAATTAAAGGTAGCACGATAACTTTAAACTAGATATTCCTTGTGATAATACCAGTAAAAACACATACACAAATTTCATGTGTCTACAAGTTTCTCAAACTCGCTTAACGCTAATATAACATTGGGCTCATCCTATTCGTTGAACTTTTAAGAGAGAAACTCTAGCTCTCTATTGAGGCAGTGCCATTTCGAAGTTCATGTGTTTTGCTAATGTGGCTTGACTTATATATCTAGACTTCCCATTGTATTCCTCATTATATGTCTTTGCTAATGTGGTTTGACCATCACATATGGTAGATATCAAAGATGTATTCTTCAAAAGGTATCTCATATAACATGTGTTTAGCCACTCAACTTTTTTCCTGTTATCTAATAATGCCATAAATTCAAATTCCATGGTTGAATATGTTATGCATGTTTGTTTCTTATATTTCCAAGAACTACACCTCCTCAAAGAGTAAACACCAACCAGTCTCTCTAGTGGAAGATATTCAACTAGCATCAATAAATTCTTCTAACATAGCTGGGAACTTAGAATATTGAAGACCTAAGTTTTTTTTATTTTCTTTAAATAACCAAGAACTCTCCCAATGACCTGACAATGTTCCTTGCTCGAGTTACTAGTAAACCTACTAAGTTTGCTAATCACAAATGATATGTCGGGTCTTATGCATTGAACCCCATACATTAGACTCCCTATAGCACCTACATACTCCAATTGAGTGATTACTCTTCCATCATTCTTTATAAGCTTTGAACTTGGATCAAGAAGGATACTATACTTTTTTATATTCAAATATTCGAACTTATTTGTTACATTCTCAATATGATGTGATTGAATCAAATGTAACCCCCATTAATTTTAGTAACTTTAATGTCTAATATGATATCCACCTGTCCAAGATCATTCATCTTGAACGTGGAATATAGAAACCTCTTCTTTTATTCCATCCATATGATTATTCATAATCAACGCTTCATATAGAATATTTATCACATACTTTCAAGTATAAACACTTATTCTACACTAATATGTACGAAAGCCAAATGAAATAACTGCTAAGTCAATTTTTCATGTAATTTCTTATGTGCCTATTTTAAACCATATAATGATTTTACTAGCTTGCACACCTTGTATTCATTTTCGGGTAAAACAAACCCTTTAGCTTGGTCCATATAAGCCTTCTCATTGAGATCTCTATTTAAGAATGTCATCTTGACATCCATTTGATGAATATGCATGTCATATATGGAAGCTAATGAGAATAATATCATAATTAATATTATTTTAGCTATCAGGCATAAGTATCAAAATAATCTATTCCTTTCCTTTGTTCGATAACCTTTATTTACTAATCTAACTTTAAAGTTATTAAGAGAACCATCTACATTACATTTTCTACTGAACACCCATTTACAACCTACATATTTAGACCAAGGTGGGAAATCAACAAGTTCCCACTTATTGTTTGATATAATTGAACCCATTTTATCCTTAATTGCATCTTTTCAAAAGATGCTATCATGAGAAGTGATATCTTTTCTATAGGTTTTAGGATCGATTTTCACTTGTAAAACAAAATTTATTGTTCTTACAAAATTCTTATGATTTCTCTCTACTAAATAAAGTGAAATAAGTTAAGAATCAACTTCATCTGTTCCTAAAAGTCTTTTTTATTCAAGTTGTTTTACTTTTTCAGGGCTCACTAGATTCATTAATATCTTTAAAAGATATCTTGTGTTCCACTAGAGCTAAGAATCTCTTTATGAGTGTTTCTTTTAACTCGTCATCCTAATATAGTTAATTCTCCAAAAACTCCATGTCATTTGATTCAATTATAACATTGGTCTCCAAATTTAAAAATCTATATGATTTGCTATTACTAGCATATTCAACAAAGGCACATTTAATGCCTATTAGACTTAACTTAGTCCTTTTAGGATCCGTGTTCTTACAATATGCAAAGTAAGGAGAAACCTTTGTAAATTATGAAGGAATTCTATTTAATATTCTACATGTACTCAACAAGGCTTTACCCCACAAATTAAATGGTAACTTAGCATATGTTAATATTGCATTTATCATTTCAATTAATATTCTAATTTTCCTTTCAACCAAGCCATTTTTGTTCAGGGTATCTTAGGTGCAGAACACTGATGTACTATGCTTTATTGTTCACAAAATAAGTTAAAATAAAAATCATTAGAAAAATATTCACCCCCTCTATCACTTCTTAGAGTTTTTATTTTCTTATTTAAGTGATTTTTAACTTCATTTTTATAAGTCGTAAACATATCAAATGTTTTATTAAATAAACATAAGTATGTCTAGAGTGATCATCTATAAAGGTAATAAAATACTTATTTCCTCCTCTAGTTAACATACCATTTAGTACACATATGTCCGAATGCATAGGTTTTAAAATGTGAGAAGTCCTATTCACACTTTGATAAGGCTTCTTAATCATTTTAGATTTGACAAATGTTTTACATTTATAGGCTTTTTTTACATCATACTAAATCATGTTACAATTTAACATTTTTTTCATGGTATTAGCTCTTATGTGACCTAATCTAGTATGCCATAATGTAAAAGAATCAACCAAGTAAGCAAAATCAACTTTGTTATTAACATTGTTAATGGTATACAATTTGACCATTCATTCACAAGAATAACATTTTTCAACAAATTTTACATTTAGGGATAGTACAAGTTTTTTGACTCATAAACACTTTTGGTGTCCCATTTTCCTACAAGACCTGCACTCACTAAATTTCTATTCATTTTAAGAACATGTAGTTCATTGGTTAAAGTAATTATTTTTTTGGGAAATGAAGATAATATCAACATTTCCTTTCCCAATTCAAGTTGCTAACATCATGCAATCATATAGTATATGTAACAATCTATTAGATACAAATAATATTTAGATAATCAATGTGAATGATGAGTGGGCCCCTTTTGTTACCCTAATTAATTTTCAAATTATCAATAAAGTGAAGAAATAATAGATAAGAATTTATTAGATTGAAGAAGTTTCTGGTTCTTCATTGAATATCCATTTGAACTTTTAATTTCACATAATCATTAATCTAGTGATGATCCAATTGATCATGTCAAAAATTAAAATTAAATTGAATTGCTAGATCAACATAGTGTTTGTTTCAATTATACCGCACATTTTAGAAACTTTATATGTTTTTCTTTCATTTAGTAGAGAGTAAATTACTATACATTGTAAAATTTTATTCTCCAACATAATGCATTATTGACTCTTTTAAAGTATCAAAACAATATTCTTTACTGTATACTTGGTTATGATTTTTACTTTATATTCTTCTACCAGTGGAATACTGAGTTTCTTTCTTTTTTTTGGGAGGGATAGAAGATGTAGCTCACCGCATAATTCTATTTACTTGTGTATATATGCAAGTTATTACAATAATGGGCTCGAAATTAATGAGCCCTTAATCATAGTTTAACTTCTTACAATGGTCCCTTTTAAACTCACAAGTTAAGCCTTCCAGAGGAAACAAGAACAGGGATATTTTAATGACAGCTATAGAAATACAGTAAGAAAGAATAAAGAGGGATAAGATGAAAGCCTTTATTTCTCGTTTGTTCTATGTGTTCCAGCTTGGTTAGCTATTTGTCTCTTTTTTTCCTAGGTCTCTTGATGTATACATGTACAATTTTGGGAAGTTATTTGATATTCCTAATATGAAAGTTAACTATTATAACTCATACTTTTCATGTTCTGGTAGTGGCAAAGCTATTGTTGCTTATCTTGAGATTTCTAGAGCATCTTTGATAGAATTGTTACTCAATAAGTTTAACGAGGTAACGAACTTAATTTTGCCCTGTTTGACAACCATTATTTTCAAATTCTTTTTGCTACATATATATTTTCAACCACACATTCATACATTAAAATATCCCCACATAAATCCAAAATTTTTTTCCCTATTATTTAGCCATATATTCTTCTAAAAATCACTATTCAAAACATTCTTTTTCGAAAATAGTAGTTGTAAATTAGGGCTTTAATTACATGGTACTTCTATTTCTACTTGCACTTTTTGATAATTGCTGCACTTGTAGTTATTTTATTTGGTGCTATGATTACTCTTTCCCTTGTCTCATCATAATGTGTGCTTGGTTGATGTCAATGAAATTTGGTTCACAACTAGGACAGTATGCTTACCTATTCTGGCTAAAAGTTAGGCATTTCTTAATGCATTAATGCAAAGTCCTTGCATGTATTTTCCTAAGTAAACTTCTTGTATTGTTAATAGTGGCTATTGTTACATTGACTAATTTTGGAATGAGTCAGTCACTCCTTCAAAATTAGAGTCAAACACTCATTCTCCAATTATAGCCTTGTGCTAGTTGTAGAGTCAATCACTCCTTTATTTTTTTTAAATTGTTAAACTCTTATGTATTTAAGGATATCAATACAATAGTTTTGGTATCTTGGCCAAAACAATTCATCTTGTTATTGATTCTTTCTTGGTATCAGAGCAAGAAATAAGCTATCACCTTTCTTTTTCCTGTGAAACTTCTACACTATGACTACCTCTCCAAACACCTACACAATACAAGCTAATTCTTTAACTGTCTTAGCCAAGCTCGAAGGTCCAAATTATTTTTGATGGAAATCCCAATTTGAACCTTTCATGACCTAATGGGGTATGTAGATGGTTCTATTCGCACTCCCAACAAACCTCTTATAGATGATCTTCTTAATCCTGCATATGAAGCATGGTACCGCAAGGACCAAGCCTTGCTCAACATTATTCTTTCCACAATTTTGGAGAAACTACTTGGTATTGTCTATAGCCTTAACAGCTCCAAATCTGTTTGGCATGCTCTCCAATCATGCTTTTCCAGCCAATCAAGTTCTAAAATTGCTCACCTAAAACGTCAACTCCAATCTTGGATGAAGTTTATATTATCCTATATCATTGGAGGTCTTAATTCTGATTTTATCTCATTCATAACCTTCACTCTTTAGGACTTTAATCATGAGACCTAGGTAGATGCGCAGCGAACCTCTCTTATTGCTCAATCTACCTTTGCATTTCTTGCCAACAAGAGAGTTCCTCCAAAGAAGACAAAGTCCTCAGGTCTCCCTCCAACAGGACTACCTGCTGCTCGTTCCATACCTAATGCATTAGGTTCCTTTGTATAGCACACTAGATCATAGCCAACCCAATCCTCTAATTACGACTAACTACTTTGTCAAATCTGTGGAAAAACTTGTCACACAGCCATTGATTGTTATCATAGGTTTGATTATTCCTTTCAGGGGAGACATCCACCTACTGAACTTACTGCAATGGTGGCTGAGAGTAATGCAACATATGAGCATCAGATCTGGTATGCAGACAGTGGAGCCAACACTCATGTTACATCAGAAGTTGAGACCTTGACTCATCAGCAGCCCTTCAATGGATCAGACTGTTACTATAGGTAATGGCTCAGGTTTGATAATAAAAAGCACTAGCTCTACCTCTTTGCAAATAGGACCCTCCAATTTCCATTTGAATAATATCCTACATTGTCCTCATGCGTCTACCAATCTTTTGTCTATAAACAAATTCTGTTTAGATAATAATTGCTACTTTGTATTAACTGGCTTTGATTTCACTGTGATGGAAAAAGTGACACATAGAATATTGCACCAAGGATAGGTTGAGAATGGGCTTTATCCTCTTGCTAGTAGAAAGAATTTTCAATCCAAAGTTCATTGTCCGGTAGCTGCTGCAGGAGTAACCACAACCATTGATACTTGGCACTCTAGACTTGGTTACCAATCGAAAGTAGTCTTAGATCAATTGTTGAATTCTAATTCCATTCCTCTCAAAGGTTGTAAGAATAAAAATGGCATTTGTTCCTCTTGTCAAGTAGGGAAGTCAACCACTCCATTAGAACTTGTTCTTTCAGATGTATGGACATCCCCAGTAATATCAATTAGAAAATGTTGATGCTATGCTATTTTTATTGATGATTTTACGATATTTACATGGTTGTATCTTCTTTCTCTCAAATTTGAAGTTTTTTCAACTTTTGTCAAATTCAAAACCATTGTCAAAAATTTACTCTCTTGCAAAATAAAACAAATCCAAACTGACAATGGTGGAGAATACATTTCTAAACAATTTCAAAATTTCTTACATCAAAATGGGATACATCACCGCTTAAGTTGCCCTCGTACATCTAAGCAAAATGGAATTTCTGAAAGAAAACATCGACATATACAAGAACTTGGGATTACTTTACTTGCTCAATCGCATCTCCAACAACAATATACTTATCTAATAAATAGACTGCCTACCAAAGTTCTGTCTGGCCAAAGTCCTTACCAAATTCTCAAAGGACAAAAACCTAATTATTCTAACTTAAAAACCTTTGGTTGCTCCTGGTATCCATGTTTCATACCATATAAACCACACGAATTAGCCGACAGAAGCAAGTAGTGTGGTTTTTTAGGATATTCTAATGCAAAAAAGGGTACAGGTTCTTGACCTCGATAATGGCAGAGTTTACATTTCCAGACATGTGAGCTTCGATGAAAATTCTTTTCCAGCAGCTGATAAATCCTCACCCTCAAAGTCCTTGGAAGGTATGAAACATTCTGGTACTTCCTAAGTTATTTCTCAGCCTAATTTGCCAAATAATAATTTATTGCCTATTGATCCCTTATCTGACCTTTCCTCTGCTCCTATAACGGTATCATTCCCAGATATTTCAAATGACTTGTCTACTTCTACAGAGACCTTCAACACAATACCTCCTTATATTATATCTCTGCCTAAAGCCGTTGAAATCCAGCCTTCCTCACCTTTTTGTGATTCAAATGATCAGTTAGATACACTACTCCCAGAAGCCATCTGACCACTCAACCAGCCATATTTTCCCACTCTTTCCACCACTCGAGAAATTATGACTCGGTCCAAGACTGGTAATCCCACACCTAAACAGTTCCTAGACTATAAACTCTTTTCTACACTTCACCCTTTCTGCTTATTATTAGCTGTACACCATGAAAAATAGCCAACATGTTATAAAAATGCAATGTCTCATCCAAAGTGGCTTGTTGCTATGGGAAGAGAGTTTGATGCTTTGATGGAAAATTGGACTTGGTCTTTATGTCCTCAACCTTTCCACCAAAAGGTCATGTGCAACAAATGGATTTTCAAACTAAAACAAAAATTAGATGGGAGTGTCGAACGTTATAAGGCCAGATTAGTTGCTAAAGGCTTTGATCAAATTTTTGGCATAGATTACCAAGAAACTTTCTCCTCTATCATTAAACCGACCTCGATCAGATTGGTTTGTCTCTTGCAGTGACTTTCAACTAACCAATTAAGCAGTTAGACATATTCAATGCCTTTTGCACGAATTTCTTGATGAGAAAGTATATATGGAGCAGCCAAGAGGCTTTATTGATGAAGCTAATCTTGACTTTGTTTGCAAACTTCATAAATCTTCATATGGCCTAAAACAAGCTCTCCATGCTTGGTTCAGATGATTATCCAAGCAACTGATAATTTGGCTTCCTTGAATGTTCTGATGATTACTCATTGTTCACGCTTCAAACTACTAGCTTGAAAATTTATGTTCTAATTTATGTTGACGACATAATAGTTACATGTTCTGATCCTCAAGCTATCGATCAGTTCATCAACCATTTGAAACAAACCTTTCAAGTCAGAGATCTTGGTACATTATATTACTTTTTAGGAGTAGAAGCAGTTTGTTATTCATCTGGTCCTCACCAACGATCTTAAGAACAAAACTATCATCCGACAATGGGATTTTACTAGATAATCCTACTGAATATCGACAAGTTGTTGAAGCCTTACAGTATTGCACAATTTCCAGACCTAACATTACTTACACCATTAATCAATTATGCCAATTAATGCAACAACCATGTCAACCAACACAGGTGTATAGTCAACCGGTTACTGTGGACCTTGGTTTATTCTATAGACGTTCTTCTTTTCATATTAATGCATACTGTGATGCCGAGTATGCAGGAAGTCCAGATTATAGATGGAGTACTACTGCTAATGGCGTGTTTATAGGAGAAAATCTGATTTCATGGAGTTCTAAAAAGTAATATGTTGTCTGCAGATCATAAACTGAATTCGAGTACCGTTCCATGGCCATAGCTTGTGCTGAATTATATTGGATTAGGATGTTGCTACGTGAATTAGGAGTCGCACTTTCTACACCACCTACTCCCTGGTGTGACAACATCAGTGCTATTGCCTTAACCTCAAACTTGGTGTTTCATGCAAGAACCAAACATATAGAGGTTGATTACCATTTTATTCGTGAAAAGGTGGTGAACAAAGTCCGCCATATTGCTACACAAGATCAATTAGTTGATATATTTACTAAACGCCAGACAGTTAACCGTTTCGAAGTTCTGCAGTCCAAATTGATGGTCATTCTCCTCCCTTTCAATTTGCTGAGGGGGTGGAGGTGTTAGATCGACTAATTCTGGAATGAGTTAATTAATCATTTCCCAATTATAGCCTTATGTTAGCTGTAGAGTTAATCACTCCTTTAATTTCTGTAAATTGTTAAACTCATGTGTATTTAAGGATATCAATACAATAGTTTGGTATCTTGGCCAAAATAATTCATCTCATTATTGATTCTTTCTGCTATCTGGTTTTACATCTTTCAAATAACAATGCTCTATCATTTGCCGGACATTCTAGAAATCTAGTTGCTTTAGATTTGTCTTGGTGCCTCAATTTGAACAATGAAGCTTTTGGATAGATCGTGGATATGTTAGTCCCAGTTGTTCAAATCTTTTATTCGTTCGAGTATTTTTCAGTAAAATACAAAATCCAAAAAGTGTAGAAAAATTATAAAACAACACAAAGAATTTTCGGCCAAAGGCCCCGAGGTTCGGCGACCAACTAACGCCTACATCCCCGTTGAGCATCCATACAGACTAAGCTCGAATCCACTATCAAGATACCCATATTAGGCAAAACCAAGTTACAAACATATGAGACTATACTACCGTTTCTCCTAATCACAAGAGGCCCTCAGATTTTATACACAGATCTCACACAGAGATAAATCTCAACAATTCTTTAAAAGGATTTCACACAGAAATCACAAAGTAAGCCCACAGAAAAATGGAGAGTTCGAAAAGGAAGAACGGCAGTCAAGAAAATGAAAAGTTAGGGTTGAACAAAATATCTCAAACCCTAGTTATATGAGGCGTCTCCCATAAACCAATCCAACGGTCACAAATATGCCACGCGTAGGAGATCCAGCAGAGGACGCATTTTGGAGTTAAATTGCGTTTCAAGAAAATACGACTTTGTCAAGTCTAGAACCTTCAGTAAGTGTGTTAAAATCATTAGGCCATGCAAAATGTCAATTGGACTCAAAGATTTTAGCAGCCCAAATCCTTACAATCTCCACCTTGCTGGAATTTTGAAGCTAGTTAAGTGGATTCGATCATAAACTGTTTTTCATTTGCTCTTTATTACCTATTAACAAAGAATAAAAATTAGTAAACTTCAAGATTCAGAAGTTTCAAAAAATCAAAAAATTTACTGATAGGTATTACCTTTGTACCTAAATCTGCAGGATTGACCTTGGTAGAAATTTTAACCAATTTTATATCACCCTTTTCTACAATATCCCTTATAAAATGAAACTTAACATCTATATATTTTGTTCTATCATGAAAAACAGGATTTCTACTCAAGAAAATTGCACTCTGATTATCAGAACAAAGCTCCACCTTATTTCTTATAACATCTAATTCATTTAACAGACCGATTAACCATATTCCTTCTTTTACTGCTTCTGTGGTAGCAATATACTCTGCTTCTGTAGAGGATAGGGCCACAAGTTTCTGTAGCTGAGCTTTCCAACTAATACATGTATCATTTATCACATAGAAAAATGCAGTAGTTAACTTTCTATTGTCAGAATTTCTAGCAAAATCAGAGTCTACATAGCCTTTCAAACTTAAACCATTTTTATTAGTTTTAAACATAAGTCCTAAATTTTGTGTGCCCTTTAAGTATTTCATTAAGTTTTTCATGGCTTCCCAATGAAGTTCACCTGGGTTGCTCATAAATCTACTCAAAACACTCACAGCATAGGCTATGTCAGGTCTAGAACATACCATGATGTACATTACAGATCCAACTGCATTAGCATATGGTATGTGTAACATTCTTTTAAATTCAATTTCATTTTTAGGTGATTGATCAATAGACAATTTAATATTTGCAGATAGAGGTAAACTAACAGGTTTGGCATCATGCAATGAAAAACGTCTAATTACCTTTTCAATGTACCCTTTTTGAGTTAAAAACAATTTTCCATTTTGTCTATCCCTTTTTATTTCCATTACTAAAATCTTCCTAGCAGGTCTTAAGTCTTTCATCTCAAATTCAGACTTCAATTTTTCTTTTATAGAGTTCAATACATCAAAGTTATTACCAGCTAGGAGCATATCATCCACATACAAAAGCAGATAAAAGAATTCAGATCTCTCATTTCTTTTGAAATAAAAACAGGGATCATATTCAGATTTTCTGAACTTAAGTCCTTGTATAAAAAAGTCAAACCTTTCATACCATTGTCTTGGGGCCTGTTTTAGGTCATATAAGGACTTACTTAATAAGCACACTAAGTGTTCTTTATTTTTAACTTCAAAGCCTTTTGGTTGTGTCATGTATATGGTTTCATCTAAAAAACCATACAGAAAAGTGGTTTTTACATCTAATTGTTCAAGTTCTAAGTCAAATTGAGCAACAAGGGCAAGAAGTATCCTAATTGAAGTGTACTTCACTACAGGTGAAAATATTTCAGTGTAGTCAATGCCCTCTCTGTGTGTAAAACCTTTAGCAACCAGCCTAGCCTTATATCTTTTGTCATTTGAAGTATATTCTCCTTCTTTTATTTTGTAAACCCATTTACAATCAATTAGTTTGCAATCTTTAGGTTTTTCCACTAAGTTCCAGGTTTTATTTTTATACAGAGAACTCATCTCTTCTTGCATTGCTGCAACCCATTTAGCAGAATCTTTAGAGATGATAGCCTCTTCATAGCATTCAGGTTCCTTATCTAAGAATTTTTTATCTACCTGGTTAGACACATAGTCTGCAAACTGGTACCTAGAGGGAGGTCTGATAGTTCTTTTTTCACTATCTCCGGCTAACTGATAGTCCTGCAGGTCATGTGCAGGTTCTAATTCTTGAGAATTATCTACATTCTCATCATTAGTGTCTGACTGGATCTCAACCTGAGGTGTCTCCACCTCAGTATGTATTTGTTCAAGGGAATTTTGGCTTTCAAAATTTATTTCAGTCATAACAAAATCATTATCTGTAATTTTGTCTTCATTGTAGTCACCAAGACATGGGAAAACATCTTCATTAAAAAACATAGACCTACTTATTATTACTATAAATCCTTTTACTTCCTTCAACCAGAGTCTATAGCCTTTTACCCCTTCCCTATATCCTAAGAAAACACATTTCAGAGATCTTGGGTCAAGTTTTGAGTCAATTTGGTGAACATAAGCTGCACACCCAAAGGTTTTTAGATGAGAATAGCCTAGAACAGATCCTGACCATATTTGTTGTGGTATCTTATTATTTAATGAAGTGGAAGGACACAAATTTATCAGATAGCAAGCAGTTTTTACTGTTTCCCCCCAAATTTTTTTTGGTAATCCTGAACTAATCAACATGCACCTAGTTCTCTCAAGAATGGTTCTATTCATTCTCTCAGCTACACCGTTTTGCCGAGGAGTATAGGCGACAGTCCTATGTCTTAGTATGCTATTAGTACTACAGTACTGATTAAATACAGTATTGCAGAACTCCAAACCATTGTCAGTTCTTAAAACTTTGATTTTCCTACTTGTTTGATTTTCTACTAAGGTTCTCTACTCCTTAAATACTAAGAAGGTGTCTGATTTTGATTTTAGTAGGAAGATCCAAAGTTTCCTGGAGTAGTCATCAACAGTAAGGAGGTAATATCTATATCTAGATGCAGTGGACATAGGTGCAGGGCCCCATAAGTAACTGTGAATGTATTCAAGTATATTTTGAGACTTATGAGTGCCATGATTAAAGGGCATTCTATTCTATTTTCCCATAATACAATGTTCACAGAAGGTTAACTTCTGAACATTGTCATTCCCAAAAACACTAGCTTTTGAAAGTGTCTTTAGACCTTTCTCACTAAGATGACCTAGTCTTTTGTGCCATAAATCAGAATTATCTAGTTGTGTCATCAAATTCACAGCAGCATTCTGAATGACATCATCAGGATTTAGGATATAGATACCATTTATTTTGGGTGATTTGAATATAAGTGACTGATTTCTATTTAATTTTGTGAAGCCATCCTTAATTTCAATTTGATACCCTTCATCATCTAAGACCCCAAGGGATATAAGATTCCTTCTAAGTGCTAGGACATATCTAGTATGATTTAGTCTTAGGTGTTGACCATTTTTCAATTTTAAAACAATGTTTCCAATTCCTTTTACTTGACAGGAATCATTATTTCCCAGTTTTACACATCCATCACTAAGGTTTGTGTAATTAGTAAACCATTTAATATTAGGGCTCATATGAAAGGATCACCCTGAATCTAGAACCCAGTCATATTCAGATTTCTCTAATGAGTGCACATAAGTTACCCCAATATCAGCATCTTCTTCCCTTTCATAGGAAGCAGCAATGGCTGAAGCGCCATTTTCTTGCTTAGCGCCATTTCCTAGGTCCTTAGCCTTTTTGAAGCAGTCTTTTACCAAATGACTGGTTTTACCGTAGTAATAACATTTTCTATTGTTAGCCTTTCCTTTGTATAGCTTCTTGTCCTTTCCTTTATTATTTCCCCATTTCTTCTTAGAGAAATTTTTATCTCTACTGTAGTTTACTTGACTAAAGTTATTTAAACCTTTTATGGGAATTTTTGGATTGGACATTGATTTTTCAACATTTAAGGCAATTTTATGTTCAGATTTAAGTTCTAGATCTCTAGTCTTGAGTGAGTCATGAATGATTTCAACAGTTAAGTCACTCCTACCATATTCTAAGGCATTCTTAATGTCTTTGTACTTATCACCCAAGGCATTTAGAAGACCAACTACTTTCTGGTCATCAAAGATCTTCTCCCCACAATTGGTTAAATTTTGTGTGATTTTATTAAACCTGTCCATATTTTCTTCTAGATCTGCAGTAGGGTCAAATTTACGACTGAAAAATTGTTTCCAGAGGAAGCACTTATTTGGGAGAGACTTAGAAACATATTGTTTTTCTAAAACTGTCCACAACTCAACAGCAGTAGTCATTCCTATCTTTCTAATCACAGAGTCAGATAGATGAAGAAATATTGTACTCCATGCCAAATTTAAGATATGCAAAAATTAACATAAATCGCAGTACATAGAAAAATTATGCCCTAATGGATTTCTTCACCGTTCCTTAATTCTCTCAGATTCAAGGGTTCTCGCATGAAACTCTAGACAAAGGAAAATTAAGGGGGTTCGAAGAAATCCCTAACTTAACCCTAATCAGGATTCAATAAATATTTAAATTTGGACAAGGTATAGATTTCACCCGATCTGCAGTTTATTTCGAAGGGTACCAATCTGTTTCCACAGATCTGCTCAAGATTCAGATTGAAGAGATTTCCTGTACAACAGAAACAGATCTATTAATTTTTTATAGTTCTAAGTACAGTCGTGTTAGAGAATGCAAGATTTGAACAATAATATTTTGAAAAACGAATTTTAATAGTGGCTCTGATACCACTGTTAGTCCCAGTTGTTCAAATCTTTTATTCGTTCGAGTATTTTTCGGTACAATACAAAATCCAAAAGTGCAGAAAAATTATAAAACAACACAAAGAATTTTCGGCCAAAGGCCCCGAGGTTCGGCGACCAACTAACGCCTACATCCCCGTTGAGCATCCATACGGATTAAGCTTGAATCCACTATCAAGATACCCATACTGGGCAAAACCAAGTTACAAACATATGAGAGTACACTGCCGTTTCTTCTAATCACAAGAGGCCCTCAGATTTTATACACAGATCTCACACGGAGATAAATCTCAACAATTCTTTAAAAGGATTTCACACAGAAATCACAAAGTAAACCCACAGAAAAATGGAGAGTTCGAAGAGGAAGAACGGCAGTCAAGAAAATGAAAAGTTAGGGTTGAACAAAATATCTCAAACCCGAGTTATATGAGGCGTCTCCCATAGACCAATCCAACGGTCACAAATATGCCACGCATAGGAGATCCAGCAGAGGACGCATTTTGGAGTTAAATTGCGTTTCAAGAAAACACGACTTTGTCAAGTCTAGAACCTTCAGTAAGTGTGTTAAAATCATTGGGTCAGGTCATGCAAAATGTCAATTGGGCTCAAAGATTTCAGCAGCCCAAATCCTTACAGGTTAGTTGCCCGTCATTGGAAGTGCTCAAATTGTTTGGATGCACTCAAGTATTTGGTGAATGATTGAAAAATTATGTCAAGCAGTAACATTTCGCTTCTACTTAACCAACGAGTCACTTTTTGGCCATTCAAGTTTGATGTGTTAGTTGTTTTCATCTTTTACTATTCTTTGCAACACTACTACTTGCATTGCAAATTATTTGGTGGCTGGAGCATATCTGGTATCTGTATATAGAATCCGTCCTTTAATTACTGTATGATTTTCCATTGTTACTTTTCCCTTCCACAATATATAATGATTAACCATCGCACTACTTGGAAGTTCTTTTGTGTGGAAGAGATGGATTATTTAACTTTAATTGATGCTCTGGTTATGGAATTTTCTTTCCTAAGAATTCACTGATGATGACGACGTCAGATCTTGCATATTTTTCTTATGGTTCTGGTTTCTGCTCTATGATCCTTTTAAATGACGAATTGCTTGCTACTTTATCTTATCAAGATTCAGGTTCTTACCTAATTCATTTATTTATGAACTCTCAGCAACGAACTTCTCTCTAAAATTTCCTCTATTAAGCCTTCTTAATTTGGAATTTCCCCAACTTTTTCTTAAGGGAGTGAGTATGATATGGTGAAATTGCAAGTCGCAAATATATTTCTAGATGGCTACTCTAAGTCTCTAACCCACAAGTATAAATCATTGAACTGAAGATGAACCAGGTATTCGAACATATCAACGAGCCAACTTTCCTGTAAGACCTGTCTTACCTGTTCTCATCAAGGAGAAAAGGCTTGAAGTTTTAGTCTGCATGATATATATCTAGACGTTTTCACTGGACATTGAGAAATTTCTTGATGCATGAGAATTTATAGCATGACATGCATCTAATCTTGTCTAGTTTCTTTGCGTTTTCTGCATTGAAGTCAAAACAATAGACACTATGCGTATGCTGTTGTGGCTCTTATTTTGCAGGCTGTTTCTACTGTTCGCTAAATATGTTTAGTCGTAGTCCGAGTACAGACTTACTGTCGAAATTTATCAAATGGGTGAGACTAGATTTCAATTAAGCATTTAGATTAAAAAAAAAAAAAGTCTTTGAAAAACCTTAGGTAGTGATTGGTTTGCATTTTCATTTTTCGTTATCATTTTCAAAACAATTTTTAGTTTTCCCCGAAAACAGCCCGTTTTGAACGTTTTCGACATTTATAACTGAAAACGATAAAAAGTCGTTTTGCATTTTCAGTTATAATTTTTAATTTGTTTTCGAAAATGCGTTTTCGAAAAAAAGGACCAAACGCGTTTTTCGCATTTTCGAAAACGGAAAACGAAAAATGGACCGAAAACGGCAAACCAACCATGGACTTAGTTTTTCTTCTTATCAAATGGGTGAGACTAAACAACATATTTGATGTTACACACAAGATAAAATGCCATCGAAGGAGATTGAAAAGGAAGGAAAAGGCAAGCAAGCAATTCAAATGCTTTTGATGTCTACGTTCATTGGAATGACCAAAGATCCATTGAACATGACCGTTGGTAGAGAAACAACACGGTTGGTCCTACTAGTTGCGGGGGAAAAAAAAAAGAAAGAAAAAGAATCATGGTTTTTTTTTTTTTGTGAAAGGTTTGGCATTGATCCCTACCATGTTTATTAACTGGAACAAGGGAAATTCGCCAGAGATATCCAACATTTAAAAAATGTGCAGTTGAATTTCAAACATTAGAAATTTTAGTACCTACTTATCAAACCTTCTTATAATTGTGTGCCGGAAAGATCTCTAATGATTTTAATCCAAATTTTTTTTAGTTGATCAAAATCCAAACTTGTGACCTTAATTTGATTAATTTAATGTAGACTAAAGTGATTTTTTAATATTTAGTTAATTAAAACAATTAAAAAAGAAAAAAAATATTTAGAGAAATAAAAAATTGTTTAGTGTTGGATAGATTCCATTAATGTCTTTTTTATTATTATGATGCTGAGTTGGTTGTATAGAAACCAGGATAATGATGAACATGCTTTAGTCCTTGTTGGGTAGAAATTAAAATTAAAATTTTAATCTAAGTCAAAGTTAATAGTTAATTTTTACCACGAATTTTATGAGACATATAACTTTTAAACCACACATTTCATCAACTTTTATCAAAATCTACTAAAAATATGATTTTAATCTCCATCAAACAAGGGCTTAATGTTTTTATATTAATTTCCAATTTTTTATTCTTAGCCCTTATTTGACACCATTATTTAGGAGAAAATAGAATTTTGACTATTGATTTTTAGGAAAATGTGTGATTAAAAAAGAAAGAAATTTTTTAGATTTATGTGCAGAATATTTTATTGCGTGAATGTGTGGTGAAAAATGAATATGTAGAAAAAATAATTTACAAATAATGATTGTCAAACAATAGCTTAGTGTTTGTTTTTGCTCTCATGATCTCATCGAATGTTCTTATGATTTAATATATCTTAATACGTTTGCATTTGAGATAAGAAATATTTCCAGTTATATGTGATGATAATTTTCTTTTTTCTACTCGGGATAGATTATTAAATGATTTAAGAATATTGATCTTCAAGTCCTATTAAACGTTGTCAAAGCATCTTGCTATTAATTGGCCAAGTAAATCTGATAGATTTAATACCGATCTTCAAGTCCTATTAAAGCATCTTGCTACTGATTGACCAAGTAAATCTGATAAATTTAACTAAGAAAAATTCAAAACCTTTGCCTACTTATAACAATGCAATTTTTCTTCATTCATATTTCAAAAAATATATCAGATGTTGTTTGGAAAAAGTCGATATATTTTATATATGTAGGGGATTGTTGGAAATTGTTTATTAATTAGTGAATTGGGTCAACTTTGAGCTCCAATATTAGTGGGATCCATACTTCAATTTTAACTGAACCAACCACATTCACAATCTACTCTACGAGATGAGTAACATGATATATTTATTTATCGAAAACTATTTAGAATTTAATGTCAAAGTAACATGCTTGAAACTATAAACTAATGAAGAATTTGATTTATTGGAAATTGTAAAACACTTATCCCACGAAGAAAAGTTAGGAAACTTTGGTATAATTTATATAGCGGAAGCTTGGTAATTGAGTTTGGGCTCGAAGGGGTACCCATAATTTTTGGAAGGAAGAAGACCTATATCTAATTGGGTTCCGTCCCAAGTCCACATGTGCAAGCGATCATCGCAGTCCGTTAGACCGCTCGGCTGGGCACGACATGGCATGAACACGTGCTTGTGTTTAGATATTGGTGGGTTCTTGTATTATATTATATTTTTGGACAAAATTTATTTAAAATTTTGGGCCAAATTATAATTAATCAAATTCTTGGGTAGTTAACGAAATTAATTTTTGATTTGCTCATTTTCGAGTAATTTTTTGGTTTGGATTGTCTATTAACCGACATAACGGATATCTGTTAATAGACTTAATGGATATTGTGTTTCATTCTGAGCAGTGATGTATGTTCTTGTTCGAAGGGTTTTTTATCAGTGATGACTATTATGGAAATGCTTAAGGATATTCGAATGCCCACAAACGAATCTATAAATAGCTTGCACCATTGCCATAAAACTTACACAATTTTAATTGCAAACTTTTCCTACTTTGAATCTTGTTCTCTCTCTTGTTCTGATATTGTTCTCGAAGTGAAAAACACTTCATTAAGTTCTTGGACCTCTTGCAAATTGCAGTTATGCTTCAGTAAGGACGAAATTCGTTCGATCATGGGAGAAGATTGTTGAACGCCTTTAGCACTTTTGAAGGTAAAAAATTCATTTAAAAAAAAAAAATATCGTGAAATCGATGGGCTTACGCTATTCAAATTACATTACAGTAATTCTATTGGTGTAGTATATTCAGATTGATTGAATGAGATATTTATACTCTAGGAACAATAGTAATGGGTATAAATGATGTTGGGAGAGTAAGGCATCGGTCTTGTAAAATTCGACTAAACTACCTGTTGCACCCCACCCATTTTTAGTCAAAGTCAAACAAAGAAAATGATCAAAGTCAAAGTCAAAGTCAAAGTCAATAAGGACTTAAATTGAACAAATGAATTTTATGGGGCTTAATTTGTAATTACAAGAACCTTAGGGATTTAGTTTCTATATATTGGAATTAAAGGAGTAAATGGTATATTACATGAAGTGTGGGGACTTGAATTGCAATTCTATCATACTTATCCATTTAAAACCTCAAACATATCATTTTTCTCTCATTTTTGGGGCCAAAACATAGAGAGGAGGCAGAGAACGAAATTGGAGAAAAAGAGGGAGAAAAAGGGAAGGAAAAAAGAAAAGAAAAAGAAAAGAAAGGAAATGAAAGAGGTTGATGATTTTTGTAAGTTTGGGTTCTTCATTTCTTCAACTTATCCTTATTTTAAAGAGGTAAGTTAATTAAATTTCTAGAGTTTATAAACCATTCATTTATATTCGAAGTTTAGCAAGAATTAGAGATTATTATTGTTATATTTTTGAGGTATTAAGCAAGAATATATCAAAGAAATGTTATTAGAGTATTGAAATTGAAGAAAGTTGAATTTTGAAATGGGTTTGTAATTTAGAGCTTGAATCTTTGATCTATTGTGTGTATATGATATAAAACACCTTATTTGTGATTAATTATAGTGAGATATGAAGTTAAGATTAGATTTTGGAAATTATAAGCAATTTTCGTGCAAAATTCATGTGCAGTTGCCAATTCTGAAAATCTGCCCAGAATAGTGCTAATTCTGTCAAAGGTTTTGCTGCCAGATTTTGATATTATGGGGTTTTAGTGCTGTTTTTGTCAAAACTCTTATTTTCAGATTTTTAAAGGCTCGAATGAAGTTATATGACAAGTGTTGAAGTTCATGTATTGGAATAAATTATGTATAGAGCTTATATATGTATAAGTTATTGATTTTAAGGAAGTGTGCGTATTTTAATGGAATTGATAATGAATGGTGATTAGTTGATAAATCATTAGAGATGAGAAAAGTTGGAAAATTGGAGATGTAAGAGTAAATATAGAAATTAAGAAGTTGAGAGGTAGAATTGTGTTAATTTAGTTGCCTGATTTTAATTTGAGAAATTATGCCGTTATTTCAGGTAGAGACATGAAAACTTGGAATGACACGTCAATTTAGGCAGATTTCTATTCATGGATTTGTGAGGGGAAAAATATAAATATTTTTAAAATATTTATGAATTAAGTATATTATCAAAGTATGTGCAATTATGTGTTCGAATTATATGGTTATTATCGAAATATCTTTTATTATGATACATATGGACTTTCAAAGATTGTATACAGTACATTGTGAATTATGTGATCTTGAGATCGACCAGAAAAGTACCCGTAATTATATATTTCTTCTAGTTCACTGAGGGGCCTTGGTCGTGTTCTATCCTACACAGAGGGTCTTGACCTAACATTGGTCTTGATCGTGTACATATAGTTCACAGAGGGGTCTTGGCCGTGTTCTAGAATTGATTATGAGAGGTCTTTGAGATCGACTTTCGTTCACGGAGGAGGCCAAAGGCCCGTGATGAAAGTTTTTAGCCCGAGGGGCGGATTATATATTTTAGTCAGAGGGTACGTTTTTGGTGGATCACATGTGATATGATTAGATGATGGTATAGATATCAGCTGATGACTATATCGTGGATATGAGATGATATTTACGTAGTTATGAGAATGTCTCATTTTTTTGCTACTATCGTGTGAATTACTAAACGATATGAACTTATTGTTGGATAAAAATGTTTAAATGAGAAAATATAATTATTTTCAAACTTTTCCACTCACTGAGTTATAAACTCATATATTTTTCCGTAATTTTCCTACATGTGGAAATTGATTCTTTTTAGTTGAGAGAGCCTAATAATTTCGGAATGAGAGCCACACGACATGTTGAGTGTTATAATTCATATTGATGAAGTACGAAGTAAATAATTTGGGCCCACACATTATATTTTACATAAGCATTAGATTTTTATGTATTTTTTTGTAACTCATAGTCGGCCTTGGTGATAGAATTAACATCTAGTCAGCATCTATCATTGGCGCACGTCACGTTTCGAGTCCACTAGGGTGATTCGGGACGAGTCGTGTCACTACCCTTCTCCATCTTCCTGTCACCTTAGTCCACTCTCCATAATAAGTTTTTCTAGAGGTAGAATGAACCATTTTCATTCTTGGCTGCTAGAAAATCACCAATTCCAAAATACTTCCCTTTTAGTGTACATACAATTAGTGACTTCTTGTTGCAAATTAAGTTCCAAGCCTGCTTTGCTACTAATCTTTTTTTTTTATCGGTAAATGTAAATATCACTGATAAAAAATGTTCATATACAAGTACATCGGGTATACTCAGGCAAAACAGAAACCAATATCACATCCAGTTACTTCGGGCATACCCGGAAAATACAACAAAAGTGAAGTGCATAAAAAGTCAATGATCCAATGCCAAGGACTCGAAATGGATCAAGACATCCGGATAAAAAGAGAACATAACTTTGTATACGTGTGTCTTGATCCGTCTCTCAATGGAATCCAAGTTGGGTGAAAGGTCTTCAAAAATCTTCCTATTACATGTCAGCCAAAGGCAGTAAACAATACTAGCAAGTGCAATTTTGTTAGCCTTGCTTCGCCATGATGTCCCACGAGCCTCTTTCTTCATCCACTTGAGAGAGCTAGCAAGTGTTGACATAGAATTTTTTATGCCAAGCCAATGTCTAATATTTCCCCATACAGCCGAAGTGAAAGAACATTCAAAAAATAAGTGCCGAACTGGTTCCTCCAAATGTCCACAAAAATCACACTTACGATCAATATCCTAGAAATGCAGTTTGTCTTTAGTTAGGAGGTTTGATTGGGCCCCTAACCAAAACAAAAATGAGTGTTTTGGAGTAATGTAAGGCTTCCAAACGTCGACTGCCCAAGGTTTCTTTGTACCCCTTGACTTGAAGAAATCATATGCCCTTTTTGTGTTGAATTTATGGCCAGTTTTCCCAACAGAAAAACTGTTCGGAATTCCCAGATTTGGGTCCCCGTTTTGAGCAGTCCGAAAACCCAAAAAACTGTCCAGATTTTGCTGTTGTCGGACTGAGATTTCTGTCGAAATCAGCTCAATGTTCTATTCATTTTGCGGGCTGTGAAAACTATCCAGATTCTCATGTATTCGGTGAGTTGTTCCTCCCAGATTCAGCCCCTGCTTTGAGCATTAGGCAGATCCAAAAATCTGTCCAGATGTCGTCCCATTTCCTGTGCAACAGCAAGCTTATGAAGCAGTATATTTCTGATTTCCAGCAATTTTTTAAAAAGTGGAGAGTGATCTTTTCTATGATGAACCTCCCAAATGCAAGCCCCTTTAAGATACACTTGGTGAACCCAACGAATCCAAAGTGTGTCCTTTTTATGATTTATATTCCAAAGGGTTTTAGCAAGTAACGCTAAATTCCAACTCTTCAAGTCCTTCAAGCTGAGGCCTCCTTCATCTTTTGGAAGACAAAGATCATTCCACACAACCAAAGGCTTCTTTGATCCCTAAAGGAATTTCTGACAATGGCTAACAATCCTTGATATAATTGTAGTTGGTATGGGGAATATTGAAAGCTAAAAACATTCAACTCCTTGACGAACTGCCCTAATAAGTTCCACCTTGCCCGCATAAGATAATGAAGAGCAATTCCATGCACCAATATAAGTTGTAATTTTTTCAAGAAATGGGGCATAACAACTTACTTTAAGTTTTCTCGAAGCGAGTGAAATGCCTAAATACCGAAATGACATACTACCCTTCGGGATATTTGTGAGTTGCAAGATATCCTCAAGTGGTTGTCCATAAATCCCCACCGTATACAAATTGGATTTGAGGATGTTCAACCTTAAACCCAATACCAAACCAAAATTTGAGAGGCAATCCATGAGAATTTTCACCGACATGACATCTCCCCTAGCAAAGAGCATCAAATCATCCGCAAAACCTAAATAGGTGATCTTTAGGGGGTCACATTTAGGATGATAGTTGAAATCACTATCATTCGTTGTAGCTCTAAACATTCTTGAGAAGTATTCAATACAAAGCACGAATAAAAAGGGGGAGAGGAGATCACCTTGCCGGAGGCCTTTCCTACCTTTGAAGAATCCATGCATACTCCCATTCAAAGCTACGAAATATGTTGGAGAAGTAACACATTCCATGTCCCAACTTACAAATCTCGAGGGGAAGTGGAATCCTTCAAGAACATCTCTAAGGAAATCCCAACTTACCGAATCATAAGATTTTGTAAGATCAATTCTTAGGAGGCATCTTGGAGCAACCATTTTCTTATTGTATTGCCTCATGAGTTCTTGGGCAAGATGAACGTTCTCCATCATACTCCTACCTTCCACAAAAACGGCTTGTGCATGGTCCACAATATTACCCAAAATGGGTCTCAGTATAGAAGTAAGGATTTTTGCAATGGCTTTGTAAGTAACATTACAACAAGAGATCGACCTAAAATCCCCAACATGTGGTGTGTGACCAAATTTTGGCACTAAAGCAAGGATCGCGTGATTGATTTGTTTGAGAATGGAACCCGAAGAGAAGAACTCCATGATAGCTCCAACAAAGTCATCACCAATAGTCCCCCATGCATTCTTGAAAAACCAAGAAGTATAATCATCCGGCCCGGGAGACTTATCATCTCCAATATCAAAAAGTGCTTATTTAATCTCCTCATAAGAAATGTCCCGAAACAAAGAGTTACCTTGTTCCAATGAAACCAAGGGATCGTTTGTAACAAATTCCATGTCAATAGGCCAAGTTGGGCAGTTTTTTCCAAGCAAAGTATTGTAGAATTTTACAAATTCCGTAGCAACTTGATCTTGTGATGTAGTATACGTCTCATCCTCTTTGAGTATAGTAGCAATAAAATTCCTCATAGAGTTCCTTTTAACCACCTAGTGAAAGAACTTTGTACATTTATCACTTTGCTTAAGGAAAATGCATTTTGTCTTTTGATAATAAAAACTATGTTCCGCTTCAAATAAACCAACGGCAATCTTCCTCAATTTAGCAACCATATGTTGAAAATTCTCATTCATAGGCTGATTGTGTAGTTGTAATTGGGCAACCTTCAATTCATTTTTAGCCTTATTTGCCATAGTCGACATGTGGCCAAAATGCTTAATATTAAGCTCCTTCAAAACTCCCTTAAGTTTGCTCAACTTCTTGCAAAGGATAAATTGCTTTGTCTCCAACACATTAAAGTTCCAACAAGTTTGAATAAGATCACGTAAGTTCTCATGCTTAGTCCACATGTTAAAAAACTTGAAAGGTTTTTTAGTGCCTCCAACACGATCATGAATGGAAACAATACAAGGGGAGTGGTCGGAAAGACATTTGGATGGTAGAAAATTTGCATCAACACATGCTCCATTTTGCACCCAAATATCATTTACCATTGCCCTATCAATTTTGGTCCAAACTGAATTATTAGTCCACGTATAATAACAACCAATGGAGCGCACGTCGGTAAGACCCACATGAAGGCAACAATTTTCAAAATCCTTAATTTTATAAGGAGTAACATCCGCCCCATTACAATTCTCATCAAATTTGAGGACATTGTTGTAGTCACCAAGAATCATCCAAGGTAACGAAACTTGAGCATTGAATTCCATAATGTTATTCCAAAGTGATCGTCGGTTAACCAAAGTATGAAATCCATAAACAAAATTAACGAGAAAGGTATAAGATGTTATCTTGCAAGTAGCTTTACAATGAATGATTTGTGGATGAACCTCCATCACATCCAAAAATATTTTGGATGGATTCCACAAAATCAAGATCCGTCCGACTTTATGAGTGCAAAAGTTGTTTACATGCATGAAGCCATCAAATTTATTTCGTAAGATTCTCATGAATTTTTGATCAACCAACTTCGTCTCCAAAACACCCATAATATCAATGCAATGTTGCTTGATAAAATCTCAAATCCCATTTTGTTTAAGGGGTAGATTCATACCCCTAATGTTCCAAGAAGCGATCTTCTTGATGTTGAAGCAAGGGATGTACCCTTCTTCTCGTCACCTTTTGATTTTCTCCTCGACTTTGCCCCTTAGCTTTTCATTTCCATATTTACTAGAAGCTGCCTCGTTGATATTGGATGATGAATCTGCCCCAGATTTTGAGGGCCCTTGATGAGCAGATTTTTTCACCGCAGCAGCCCTGTTTTTCTTGCCAACAACTTTCACAAACGGTGCCTCAACCTGGTCCGGATTTTCCACCTGCTGGTCATCCACATTTTCAACAGGTAACTGCCTAGATTTTCAGCTAGTAAACTGCCTTTTATGCCCATCCAAAGTCGAGGTTTGTTGTTCTCCAATTTCTTGCTCACTACAAGCTGTCTCGATAGGAGAATTCGGGAATTAGAGGTCGATTTTCCACCCAATCCATTTTTCTGTTGAGTAGTCCCCATGGTTTTCCTTTTCCTTTCTCCCCCTACCATGTTTTATATTGCATCCATGAGAAGTATGACCGAAGACTTTACAAGAACCACAAAGTTTTGGTTCATGTTCAAAAATAATTTCTTGTTCCCTTAACGTGCCATTTGGGAGTCTAATCTTAACCTCCCACACAAGTTCAATAGAAGCATCAATTTCGACAAGAGCTCTTGCATAGGAAAGTCGGCCTCTAGTTGCTATACTTTTATCGATTGAGATGGGTTTCCCAACCTTAGACACAATTTTGCCCAAGGCATTTGTATTCCAAAATTCCAAAGGCAATCCCGTCAAGTTTATCCAAACCGGCATAGTACTCACGTCCTTATCATCGAAGTCAAAATAATGTGGCATAACTTCAAGCATTAGCGGTCTCCCAAACACCAAATATGGACCCCCATACAAAACACTTGGTCTATCTACATTCGTTTCGAATTTGAAGACGAACCAACCATTTGCATGCACAAGATATTTATAATTCACCTTCCACGAGTCACAAAGTTAGAGAAGAGCCACTTTCCCCAGAAATCAACCAGCGAAATATTCAACAAGCTCATATCCCCACGAATTCTCAATATTGTCTTCATCCAATTCATCTAGGACAACTTCATCCGATTGACTTTCAAAAGCCTTCAACTTTATATTTTCTTCCATTTTTCGATTGTCTTTAAAAAGATTAACCCATGGGGCTTTCATATTTTTCACAACCTCATTTCCAGCAACATTAATATGTTTTTGTTCCTCCAACTCCACAAAATTTGATTGAAAATCTGAATTTTCATATTCCGTATCATTTTCTTCAAGTGTTAATGATACACTAGGTGAAGCCAAACTCACCTTATTATTTTCCGCAACATTTATCTTAGAAGAGGCGACAATATTCATTACACCATCAGCCGGTCGAACAGCCGTGGGCTTGAGGGGTGCCAAGCCATTAAAATGGCTTACAGAATGGTTTTTCTTTCCCATGGAGAAACGTGTACTGCTAGGGAGCAATACGGGAAGCAAGGGAGACCAAAGGGAGAAACGTGCAGCCCACAAAAATTAAAGATGAGCGGTCGAAAATCAGGCCCAGCAAAAGACCCGTCCACAGGAGCAAAAGAGGAAATAAAAACAGCCCAAACATAGGCCCAAAAGCAGATAGTGTGAATGGACCGTGATCTCGTAACACCAGACCACCCAATCCTTTTGGAAAGCAGATGCGATCTCGTTTATTCAGGTTAGTTTACATCTTTCATTGGTCCAGCGAGCCCCACTAGAATTGCATCATTAGGGAATGAATGTCGGTGAATAGAGATTCTGGTACTCTGAATATGCTCATGAATAGGTCGTGATTGTTTGTATGACATATTAACTTTGACTAACTATTTTTTTTTTTTTTAATTCAGTTTATAATAATACTTGGCGTTCAATAATTTTGACAACATGCCACTTAGCATATTGTCATTGCACAATTTTAAAAATAATTCATCTTTCCCACGAACACTTTTTTTGACAAATACAACATTGTTACAAAGTGATTGTACAAATAGATTTATTCTTCAGGTTATTTCCAAAATCAGAGCTTTTATAATGTTGTTTGTGCAATGTTGTTAATTGTTAATAAAAATTGCTGAGTCTCATAAGCTATACGATAAAAAAGAAGATGAAAAGCATAAAGTAATTTCTTTTTTAACTTTTACTAACAAAAAAGGGGGTATTTGGTTTAAAACTTGCTGATTTACTTCCAAGGATTTTTTTATTTTTTTATTTTTTTTTTGTCAAAGGACCTTTGTTATGTAGGGTATGCTTTTGAATGCATAAACAAAGGTATTGACCTTGGATTAAACTTGTCGAAAATGAGCTATAGAAAAACATGTATGAACTCTTACAAGGGTAAATCGATAAGATTTTCCGTTAATTCTGCAACGACACTTGCAAGTTCTTCACGAATTTATTTTTGTAATTCTATTTTCATAATTAGCTCCTCCCCCTCAAAGCATGGTCTTCTTGCCTTTATTTGGAAATGGAACATAAAAAGTTGCATTTACTTGTATGGCTACTGCAAAGTTGAAGAGAAGATGAAAATAGAGAAATAATTTTAGTAAATTGTCAAAATGCGGAAGTGGAATTATCTGAAAATTTTAAAAAAAAAATTATTCAAGAAACAATTTCTCTAGATGTTTACATGTATATTATATCAAAAATAAAATATTTGAAATTCTACTTAAATTTGATGATTGAACTTCTAAATTAATTTTGAATCACGAACTTCCCAACTTTTTGAACCACGAGCTTCTAATTTTTTAATTCTAAAAACTTGATGCTCCAATCCTCTAAGTCTTCTATATTGTTCTTCAAAGTTAATACTACATCAATGGGTGGACACCTTCACACTTTCTTTAATTAAATCGAAAAAATAATTATTTGATTGAACAATTGAATAAAAAAAAAAATTCCCCTTTTTTGTTCAAATTTGAATACTATGAAATTATTGATTATACTTTATTGTGTTTAATAAGTGTCCAAGTTCCATTTAGTCTCTTTATAAAAATCAAATAGTTCAAATCTGTATACAACAAAAATTTCACATTCAAATTGAAGTTTTAATTAAAATCCAGACACAATTAGTTTAATTTAATTACATGTCCTAGAATTTCAATTTCAATTACAATTAAGTTTACAACTTTTATAGATATTATAGTTAAGTATAAAATTTTATTGTGTTTACAATCAAGCTCAAAACTTTTATAATAATTATAATTGAGTTTCAATGATTTATAGAGCTACACCATTAATTGAACATATATTATCTAAGTTCCAATAATTAGATCATATCCTAGATCGCTTAATTTAATTATTAGTCTTTATTTTTTCTACTAAAGACAAAAGACTTCCCTTTTGAAATATATAAGATCACAGAACCAATGTATCTGTAATACTTTCTTCTAACTTGTCGTATATGATTTTATCTCCATTCCATAATTAGATATGAGCATAAGTAATCGTTTTGCCCTTCTAATTATACTCATTAGTTTAAATGTTATTTTCTTCAATGATCTTGTGAGCTAATATCAAATATTGAAGTTTAACTGTCGCTAAATATTGAACTCAAATTTTAATCGTTTAATAAAAAATACTTGATAATCATTCCACACATTTTTTAGATCGATGGTTTCTGACACGAATTTATGTTCTCTATTTCGCTCGTTCTCAAATTTTTAACTCGTAGAGATATTTGACCAATTTAATTGATCTCACTCATTGGTGGATAAAAAAATCATTAACATTAAAAAAAGATATATATATATATATGATAAAGACAAACGATAAATTTGGAAATGAATCGATCAATATTACGACCTTTCAGTACAAGGTACAAACCCTCACACTTTGGCTGTGAACAAATTTTTTATGATCAAAATATAAGTTGTATCATATCATACTAATCAACCCAAGTATCCAACTTATATTATTACAAACATTCTCAATAAATAAATAAAATCACAATTTATTTGTTATAAAATATTATTTTACCATAGTAAAATATACCATATACCATATCAAAATATAAGTTTTATCATATTGAGAAGGGGAGGAAGCTGCAGTTCCATAAAGAATAAGACTGGTAAACAAGCCGATATGATTATTGGTATGAGAATCAGGGGATTCTTCTTAGCAAACACAAGAAATATAGTAGTACTAAAGGCAACCATTAGAGATATTACAGAGAAGAGCAAGGAAATTAGGCCGATTATCAACCTGTTGGGCAAGGTATGAAGAAAATCATCAACTCCATAGCGGGAAGTAAAAATGGATATGAAAGATAGAACACTTGTAACAGATAAGACAAGTGCAAGGGAATCTGAAATGGAAAAGACTAAGAAGGACGTCTGGTTAGAGAAAATGGGGAGGCCATTACTGTCGTTCCCTCCAGGAACGGTGATTGCAGCAGCAAATGCCACTGTAACAATGAGTGATAATGCTACTGAGCATGCAGTAGCCATTTCTGTCATCCATTTTATTTCAGTTGAAACCAAGTTAGTGTGCTCTTCATTGAAGATAGCCAGTGGAGTCTTCCCATCAGAATTCTTTGATTTAATTTCTTTAGATGTTACAAGTCCCTCCATTTCCTGCATCAAACAGGAAAATTTGATCGCAGATCAATTTTTGTATTCAGTAAGGCCGCATAAATGAGGAAACTCGTCAAGTATTCATCTTTAAGTGCTAAATGGTTCCCAAAAAACCTTCAATAAGAAACCCTTTCCCAAACATTTTATCTGAATTCTACTGCTTTCCAACTGAAGTGGACCCATAAACAGGCAATTCTTTCCAGCCTGAGATTAAATATATGAAAAGTAAGAATATATTACCTTAAACCACCTGATTTCATACTGCATTTGAAGAATTGCTCCACGATTAAGATCGAGTGAGTCTTGACGGGCTCTGTATCCCGCCAAATGCAATATATTGTTACGATTATTATCAATTGAGAACATCTTATCCTGTCCAATATTCTGCTGTTGAAGAATCTTAAAAACCTTTTCACGGCGGTACATTACAGCAAGATGAAATCCCGAATGATTCTCTTCATCTGTAGAATTTATTGTCTCAGGAAAATGATATAGAATTTTAGTGACAATCTCTGTTAATCCATTCTGTGCCGCTAAAATAAATGGCCTCTTCATTGCAGCGACAGCGGCGCCATATGGCCAAGTTATAATAAATGAGAATGTGAGTTTGAATAGCTGACTTGCTTGATGATGCATCAATTTTATGTGACGAATGCGCTCCATAGGTGGTACTACAGTTGCAAGATATCCCTTAATTTCGCTGCTAAATAATCTATCTATTTGTATTTTAATTGATTGCTAGAGCATATTTTCTTACCTAGAACTTCAAGCTTTTTCCAAAGTATTCCAGGTGCCTCTGGAGACACAGACACTGCAAAAGAAAAGAAGACCAAACGTTGTGAAGACATTAAACTCTAGCTAAACATGGACTGAATATTTGTATCCAAACTTGAAACGTGCCTCAGCAAATTCAGACAATGGAAAATATACCAAGGTTGCAATGCTGAATATCGATTAAGGTAATTGTATAAAAGTACTTTTCTCATGGAAGTTGATTCTTGGAGCACCTATGCTGTTGAGGAAGAGAAGAATTTGGTAAATTGGTCATTCCTTCATTTTGCATACTCTTTGGCATCCCAATCAGCATCAGTATACACTGGTTGAACCATTCGACTCTTTAACACTTTATGTTTTCTACGTCAATGACAGACTGAGGTTTAAAACATAGGAAAAAGCATCAAAATTTTAAAGGGCTTAAAACTCATCTATTTATTTTGGATTCCCACATAAATTTATTATAAATATTATGCTCCAACTAAAGAACCTCCTCTAGAAGTCCATATCACAATTCACACACAGATGCAGAGAGAAAGGAGACCTATTTTATTGGGTGATTATGTTCAATCTTCGTGAGAGTGATATTGGTCAATTGTAGATCAATCTCATAGAGTCAAGTCATTTTATGTTCCTATTCTAATAAGTGGCAAGAATCCATGAAGGATAAGATATGATATGTGGCTCACAACCAAGTAGGAGTTCGTGGAACCTCCTGGTTAAACCCATTAACTGTAATAAGATACAACTCAAGACCTGGAAAGACTCTAATGGAAATGTCGAATGATACAACGCAAGTTTAGTGAATAAGAAGAAATATGACAATGAATAAGAGTGTGAAAGGGAGACTAACAAGAATAAATTAAGGACCCCCAAATGCCGAAGCATGTTCCACTTTGGAAAACAGAAGGTTCCTCAGCCATCAGCTCCAAAATCCTTCCACTTCGGGAAACAGAAGTTTTCATCAGCTCCAAATAAGAAACATTCCCACGTACCAACTCGGGGTTCTTTTCAAGCAACTTTAAAGCCAAATCTACAATTTAAGCAAAAACCAGTAATAAATTTCAATATTATTTTTAGTAGCATTTAGTTTGCGAAATTAATAAGTGATCATAACAAAAAAGCCCACCTTCTAAAATGGAACCCAACAAACAATAGGTGAGCTTAGGAAGTTGGGAGTAGAGTTGATGTCACTCTTGTTGGGTTTGACTCATATTAGAATTAAGGGTCCAAGTAAAACATACCAAAGAGTTGGATCATTGACATAAACCATTCAAGTAAGAATTCGGCGGCTGGTTGGCTGAAGAAGGAATTGAGATTCTTTTGTAAAGGAAAATAAATATTGTATTACTAACTTATCATGCCAAAGAAATTGAAGTTATAAATCAATGCAATCATCAGATCAGGCAGCAAAAAGAGCAGGGCAGCGAGTCTATTTGCTCTGTCTAAAAAAATGTTGAGCAATAACTTTACATACCATAAAATTTTGCTTTTACTAGAGATAGCAAAACGCTGCCAGCAGCTTCATCTTCATGTAGATTAGAATAATTAGTTTTCAGGCAGATATCGAGCAAGTATGAAGTCATCCCTTTGTGACCTCGATTTGCGGCAACTTGGATTGGCAACAAACCATCGTTGTTGAAAAAACCCCGCAATTCACGATTTTTGTTCACGAGCAGCTCAGCTATTTTGACATTTCCGAGCTGTGCCGCAGCATGAAGAGCTGTATTGCCGGACTTGTCCTTCTGAGTCAGTAAGCTTGGGCAGCATGACGGCGTCTTATTAACCATCTTCTCGATAAAGGAATACTCTCGTCCTACCTTGACGGCCAGGAGAAGTGCTGTGTCGTCAGATTCGTTTATCCTGATTGTGAATGCGGAACTCTGCTCGAAGAATCTTTCGAGACTAATCCAGATGCCATCAATTACTGCGTGACGCACTCCTGAGTATCGTGACCAGCTTGGTTCATCAACTGCTTTCACATCGACAAGTAAATGAAAATGGATGCTTCGAAGTTAATAAGTGAATATTACAAGCAAAATCAAATACCAATTATCAACACACCTGGCCATTTTTTAAAGATTAAAATGGTGCTCATCACTCACCCTCTCTCTCCTGGGATCGTGATGTGGGCTGCTCCATCGTCTTCACAACCGATCTCCCAGCTGCAACTTTAGCACCACACGCACTCCAGATAACCTTATGTTTTATAATTGACAAGTTCCTCTATAATTGAAAGGCCAACTTTAAAGATTTTTACAGATATTTCGAGGACTTCTTAATTTTTTATTATTATTATTTTTTAGTCCTGAAAAACACTGGTGATCGTTATGTTTCAAGCCAAGTTTTATCAAAGTCCTCTAACTTTATTTTATTTCATTTAATCTTTTCATTTGTATTTTTATTACAGTTAACACTGTATATCAGTCATGTAACATTAAATGTTTTTACTTGTTAAAGTGTAAAATTAAAAGCTTGTTTTGTATGTGATTGTAAATAATAAAAATGAGTGATAAATAAATGCATAGTACTTATGAATCTCACAAAATTTGTGAATAAAAAATAATTTGACCGTTAGACAATAGCCAAACGAGGCTAAGACTCCACGCTAGTTCAATTGACCTAAAATACTGAATTATCATGTTATTGAAAACTAAGTAAATATATATTAAAACTAATTAACAATGTCTCCACACAAAAATGACTCATAAGCAATATTAAATTGGCATATGTTTGGGTCCCTTTTTAGTTATTAAAGAGTACTTTTAAAATATAGTCATATTTTTCATCAAATCATTTTTTGCCACATAGGATTCTGTCAACCCTTATATCATAATTTTGCAGGCTAGGGAGTTTAATCCTTGAATCAAAATAAGAGCCTGCATAATGTTGTTGGTGTAATGTTGCTAAAAATCGATAAAAATTTGTAGGTCTTACAAAATGTGTGATGATAAAGAAGATAAAAATTACGAAAATAATGAAATGTATAGTTAAAAATGAAGTTTGACTATCTTTTAACAAACGCTTTACCAAATAAGTGCCAAGTAACTCTTTATTAACTGTGATTAACAAAAAAGGGGTTTAGTTTAAATTTTTTTTTTTAATTCTGAGTATTTTTTTCAGTTGTGTAAGTGATGCTTTTGGATGCAGACATAAAGATATTGATGTGGGATTAAACTTGTTAGAATCGAGTTATGGACAAACATTTATGAACTCTTAGCAGGGTAGTTAAATGTAACAATCCTTCGAGAATTTATTTTTCTTAAAGGCATGGCCTTTTTGCCTATGTTTGGAAATGTGATGCATGAGGTTTTGAGTCAAGTGACGCCGAGTTATCAGATATCACATTAATGGAGTTAAGATATCATGAGTTGGTAGATCGGCGCAAGGCTGGCAACTGAACGCGAACTTTTCTTAATTGATGCACTTTTGAACACACTTTGATAATTTGTCCATAATTTTGGCTACGATTATCAAAATCGTAATTATGACCCCGATTCGGAAAGTTCTTTTCGGTGCCCACGTCATGGTCATCGAGTTATGCTTGGTGGCTGTCAATTTCGAGATCGAAATCAGTTGTTTTCCTTTTTGATTTTCCATTTTTTGTTTTTTTTAATTTTTGGTAATATTTCAGTTGTCGTTTTTGAGGTGATTACGAACTCGATTTGAGCCAGATTTTTGGCAAAATTTTATTTTGACATGGTTATTGGGATTTTGCTATTTTTGGTGAAATTTCGATAATTTCGAATTTTCTTAGCTACATAATCCGGCTTGTAGGTTATTTTTCGTCATTCTGGAGTTTAATAAAAATTGATTCGTATTTCAGAGAATTCTCTCCGTCTTTTGGTTTTTTCTTCGTATTCTTTCTTGTGAAACATCTGTTGCAACTAGCCGTAGGATAATTACTATCATGTTCGAAGTCAAAATGGAACAGAAAAGGTACATTTATTGATATGACCATTGCAAAATTGTAGAAAAGATGAATACTGGGAAATAATTTTAGTTCATTGATTGGAAGATATTGTACAATAGTCGTACAATCAAACTAACTCAAAACTACAAAACTAAATTAAAACATCTGACATTTATTCACCTAAAAGAATATTATATAAAAGAAATAGCTAGAAAGCAAATAAAAAAATTGAATTATTCTTTTCTTTCAGATTTATATACACCACAAACCTATGAATATATAAGAAGAAAGAAAAAATTCTATAAAAAGATAAAAAAAAATACAAAAATACAAAAGACAATATCAAGATAGAAAAAAGTACAATATTAGACCAAGTAGGATATATTATAAATAAATTAAAAAAATTAAAATAGATATATCAAAAAGCCAAGTAATAAAAAGAACTGTAAATGTTATATTTGTGAAAATTCCAAACACTTTGCTAACAAATGTCCCAACGAAAATGAAAGTAGAGAAAATAGTTAAATCTATGATAATAAAATAAATTCAGTGTGACATTGTAGAATTATTTGATAATGAATCTTGTAGTTGTGTATATAATATTTATACAAATGATGAATTAGACAATTTAGAAATAATAAATAGTTTAGTTCTGAAGATAGTTATAGTTGTAACACCCCAAACTTTCATAAATTTGTTGTGTTTCAAAAAATTTTCTTTTCTTTTTATTATTTTTTTCCCTTTTTGTAAGAGTGAGTATTTAAAAATAACCAGTAAGATACATATGCATTTTTCATAAACAATGTATAACAATAAAATTTACGCTTCATACCATTCTTCTCTTATAGAATATATCGATGATTGAACGTCACATCCATGTTAAGTCCTATTAAATTTTCGAAGGACTATATATCTCTTTTTAAAGAACCCGAAGGTCCACTGATAATACATGCATATTTAATTGAATATACAAGTATGCAAAAACAAATAATTTGCACAAAAGTATCTTACCTCATTCTGAAAGTTTGAAAAGAAGAAAAAATCTAGTGCATAAAAATTCTTCTATGATTTTTCAAATCTTTTCTCCCTGTTTTTCTCTCTACCCTGCTCTCTTTATTTTTGTGGTAAAAAATAATGGGAATTATTGCCTACTTTATAGTGGAAATTATCAGTTGAGTTAATATGCTACTAGAATTGAAAAACTGTAATACAAGGAATTTGAATAAGAGTTGATTTCAAATAATAGAATTTGAATTGTATTTCAAGTAATGCTTTCATTATATCAAATAAAAATCACGTGGGTTAGGAATTAAAAGAGTGAAAGGATTTTACTTAATTAATATTGCAAGCATTCACAAACTCTATTAACCTGTTATTCTTTTAATCAGGCTTAATTTGATATAATCTAATCCAAAATAACATTTTCTCGTGTCGAAGTCTTCTAATTACTTTCGAACCAAAAAAAAAAAGAGTCAATATCAATACACTTATTTTCCCTCTATCAAAATCTGATTATTTGGCAAAAATAAAAATAAAATTAAACCATTTCACTTTATTCAATCAACTTTTAAAATATAAATATATAGTAAATAGAACAAATAAATTGTATTTTAAAAAATTTTCGGGACATTACAATCGCCTCTCCTTAAAAGAATTTCGTCCTCGAAATTATATCTGTTAGTTGAAAAGTTTTGGATACTTGTCTTGACATACTTGTAATAGTACATAACATGAAGTAAGAAAACTCATAATGATGTCAAAAGAATGACATTTCATTTCATATCTTGGATCATTTGGAGAGTAGTCGAATAGTGAGCATCGCATGCCAAGAATTCTTTATATCATAACATGTTTAAGACTTCAAAAATTTTACATTGCCCATAAATCTCTAATATTTTATTTAAGAAAATTTCCTAAAATAGGATTTTCTCTAAATAAAATTTTCCAAAAAGAAAATTTTGCTTAAATTTGGAATGATTTGAAATATTGTTTTTCATTTTATTATTTGAATAACACGCAATCAAAAAGCTTCTAGATGATGAGGGGGTCATGAGTGGATCGTTTAAATTTCAAGCAATTCTTAAGCAGTTTAGATCTTTTTAACAAAACATTTCAATCAATTGAATATTCAAATCAATAAAACTCAAACAATAAGTGTAAACTAGAGACATCTTTAAATATATTTTTAAAATTGGCAAATTCTTATTGAATTCATTTATTTGAAACTAATAATAAAAAAAGCCTGCAGAAAGGTAGACTCGAGCTCTAATATTAGACTGTAACATCCCAAACTTTCATAAATCTTGGAGTGTTATCAAAAAATTTATTCTTCTTCTTTTTTTTTTTGGTAAGAGTGAGTATTTAAAAATACCAAATAAGATACGTGCTGTTTTCATAAACAACTATATAACAATAAAATTTACACTTTATGCCACTTTTATCTTATGGAGTATACTGTTGACCAAGCGACACACCCATCTTAGATCCTGTTAAATTCTCGAAGGATTTCATATTACTCTTCTAAAGAACCCGAAGGTCAACTTCATGCATATTTAATTGAATATAAAAGTATACGAAAACAAACAACTGGTACAAAAATATCTTACATCGTTTTGAAAGTTTGAAAAGAAGATAAACTCTAATGCGTAAATTTTTTTCAATATTTTCCCTCTCTCTTTCTCTACCATGTCTTTCTTTATCTTTGTCGTAAAAATAATGAGAATTTTTTCCGTATTTATAGCGGAAATTGTCGATTGAGTTTGTATGCAACTAGAATTGAAAAACCGTGTAATACAACGAATTTGAATAAGAATTGGTTTCAAATAATAGAATTTGAATTTTATTTCAAGTAATGCTTTCATATCAAATAAAAATCACGTAGGATAGGAATTAAAAAAGTATAAGACTTTTACATAATTAATATTGCAAACTTTCATCAACTCTATTAACATATTATTTTTTAAATCGGACTTAACTTGATGTAATCTAATACAAAATAACATTTTCTCGTGTTGAAGTATTTTAATTAATTAAGAGATACAAAAAAAGTACAATATCTCTACACTTATATTTCCTCTATATATTTTGTAAATTTTCGGGGAATTAAAATAGTAGTTTAGAAGAACTAGATTTTTCAATTCTTAGTACAAAAATGATGTGTATAGAACAAGAATGTATCCATGAACGGATTAGAGGACAATGATCAAGATGGATAAATGCAAATATACAAAATATTCCCAGGATATAAAAATGGAAATCAATGTGAAAATTGGTTAGAAATCCAATGTAATAATTGTTTTGGAATCAAAGAAGAAGTTAATAAAAAATAAATAAAGATTACAACGAAAATATAGAAAGACTGGAAGATATGATAATAAATTCAAATAATAGAATATATAAAACATATGAAACATTAGGAGTTATATAATATAGGATCATAAATTTAGAAACAAAAGGAAAACAACCTATAGATAATTATACAAAAAATAATTATTTAGAAACGAAAAGCCAAAAAGAAATAATTTGTCAAATATCTAGAGTAAAGTCAATCAAAAGCCTCAAAATACTTATAGAAATACAATAAATAAAATGCTAGAACTAAAATTAGTGGCTGTAATAGACACAGGGTATACATTTTTAACCTAATTATAAAAGACTTAACTCCAAAAGATTGTAGACAAAAACTAGACTTTGAAGATGAATTTGAAGAAAGACTTTTTGATGGCTCTAATATTAAATTTCAAGAAAAACAGTATGATTTAACAGCTACATTAGTTAGAGAATTAATAAAAGATGAATTTGAAGTATGAAGTTCTTATTAAGTAGAAATGGAAGTTTAACAATTATTCCTGATATTATAATCTTTTAAAAAGACAATTCTATTATTAACACTATGGAATCATCAGAGTTGCGAGCAAAGTGTGGTAGACCCCTATATTTACAAATAGAACTAGAATGTTTAGATTTGATGAAAATATAGATAATTTAGAAGATTTAAAATAGTTCTGAAGATAATTATAGCTGATTTAGTAGAACTAGATTTTTCAATTATCGATAAAAAAAAAATGACAAATATAGAACAAAAAAAGCTTCCATGAATGGATTAGAGAACAATGATCAATGATGGATAAATGCAAATTATGTAAAATATACACAGGATATGAAAATAGAAATCAGTGTAAAAATTGCTTAGAAATCCAATGTAATAATTGTTTAGAAACAAAAAGAAAACAACTTATAGATAATTACACTAAAAAATAATTATTTAGTTACTAAAAATTGTGAATAAATGATTTGTCAAATATCTAAAGTAAAATCAAACAAAAGCCTAGAATACTTATAGAAATACAAATATACAAAATGATAAAACTAAATATAGTAGCTTTAATAGACATAGGTTACACATTAAACTTAATTAGAAAAGACTTACTTCCAAAAGATTGTAGACAGAAACTAGAATATGAAATAAGAGGGAATCGAATGGATGGTAGTGAGATAGGATTTGAAAAGAGACATTTTGATGACTAAGATTAAATTCCAAAAAGGACACTATAGTTTAACAACTACATTAGTTATCGAATTAATAAAAAATGAATTTGTCATAGGTATAAAGTTATTACCAAGTAGAAATGAAAGTTTAACAATTACTACTGATATTATAATCTTCAGAAAAGATACTTGTATTATTAATTCTATAGAATCATCAGAGTTGCGAGCGAGGCATGGTGGACCCCTATATTTAGGGCTGGACTAACCCCCGAACCAAAGGGTTCTTCTTAAGTTAAATACCCGAACGAGTGTTTAAATCGAGAACCGACGGGTTCGATTCAATTTTCGGTTCTAGATCAAAAACTAAATCTCTTTATTTTTTTAATTAATTTATTTTAAATAAGCCAAATTATTTTATTTTTTCTAAATAAATTTGATAACTAGTTAATTTAACTCAAACTAAAAAATATGTTTTTCCTATTTTTTATTTTCAGTTCAAAGCCAATTTAATCAAATTGACCAAAGTTTTATTCAAATCTATTATTCTACCTTAGTGTCGTTTCTACTATTATGGAAAAATCGAATTGAAACTTGACAACACCTCTCTTAATTATTGAGAACTCGCTATTTTCCTCTTCCTATGATTTTAACAATTAAATCTATGAAGAATTCAGTAAAGAGAGACGCAAAAAACACATAAAATTGAACTATGTTATTTTGTAAAAGCTAAGATTGAACATACCATTAGTTGAATTAATATAGTTTTGTAAATATTAAAAAAATTTAATTATAATACAAAACTTGGGAACCGAACTGAATTGAACCCAAACGGTTTCATAATTAAATTTGGACCCTAAGGTTCCACTTATTAAATGCCCAAAAATTTCGGATTCGGTTCAATTCTCGTTAGAATTGAATCTGACCATATCCAGCCCTACCTATATTCAAAAACATAACTAGAAAGTTTAGACTTTGACGAAAATTTAGAATGTTTAAAGCAATTATTTTTAGAACTACTATATATATATATATAGCAGCAAGAGTGTGAGGGGGCCCCACGACCCGAGGGAGACCATACAATCATGGGGCCCCTCATACGAGAAGGCCGCCTACTTGTATAGCACATAGTGGTGTACAAGCAGGATAATCCTTTTAACACTGCACAAACTATAGATAACCTTATGTTTTATACATGATTTCAGACATGAAATGTTCCTATATTATTGTGGGACCAACTTTAAAGATTCTTTACAGATTTGTCAAGGACTTCTTAATATTTTTTATAATTTGTAGATGAAAAAACACTGTTGATCATTCTGCCTCAAGCCAAGTCTTATTTCATTCCTCTAACTTAATTTTATTCCAATTTCATTCTTTGAATTATGTTTTTATCACAGTTAACAGTATGTTCAATTCCAATAGTTGAACTGAGAGAAAATTTTATGTCAATCTGATTCATGATATGAGTAACATTAGAAGTTTTCACTTGTTAAAGTGTACATTAAAAATCAATGGTAAATAAGTAATTAGTACATGTGAGTTACATGAAATATGTGTATATAGAGTAGTTTGATTGTTCATATACATTAGCTAAACACAAGCTAAGACGCCATACAAACACACAGAGGTTTTAATTGCATATTTGGCCAAGCTTAAAACATTTAATTTTCAATTAATTCATAAGACTTATCCATTTGAGTTTCCTTTTTAATAGATAAAAATTAATTTTCATAATACATATTGTAAGATTAATAATTGTTATTTACTTATTCATCACTAACTTTATCAACTTATAACTTAGTGATTAAAAATGAAATCAAATGTAGGGTCATTACGTTAAACCCTGATTGGGAGCGATTTTGCCTCAATTTTAATCCAAACCTCTAGATGTAACCTTTTCTCTCAATACGAGAATAAGAATTGAAACTTAGCATCTAAAGTTGCATTAATTGAGAATATGTGACAAAAAGAATTGTTCTCTTTTTAAACTTCACCTTCAAGAAACCGTTGGAATTGTCGGTAGGTCCTATTTACACAGTAATTATTGACTCAACTTGAGATATTTTGCCCCTGTTTGGCCCCCATTAAATTACATTACATTACATTCTATTTTTCTCTCTCCTATTTTCAACCATACAATCTTCTATAAAATAATATTACACGTAAATAAAAAAAATTTCTCTTTTTCAATCACTTATTTTTTAAAAAAATATTATTCTACTCATTTTCATTACCAAGTAATGTGAATCAAATAGGAGCTTTATCAGAAATGGCCTAGAACGCAATGAGAGTTAAAGAACGCATTGGTCATTCTACCTAATTTAATCAATAATTGCGGCTCATCTGGACCGACAATACACAGCGTAACGGCTAAAAATTGACTAGAGAAGTGATACAAAATCGCTCCCAGACAAGATCTAAAATCAAACTTCGAATTGAAAGGTGTCCCTTCAAATAAAACGGGTATTGACTTCGAGAAGACGAATGTGTCACCAAATGTCAATAATTTATAGAATGTGAAATTGAAATCTATCCACACAGCTGTGCGATGTCTTATCAAATATCAACTTTGTTTACC
>NC_036247.1:29431394-29448431 GCF_002742605.1 Olea europaea var. sylvestris | reverse complement strand
TTGATCTCTGAAATGTTAGCTCTCACAGTCCCTGAATTTACTTCATCTTCAGCATTAAAATTGTCCATGATATGCACCAAAGTGCCTCCATTGATGGTGCTCGGATATTTACAAGGAAGGTTATGAGAACATGAATACCATCTATTCCTTGAAGTGCATCGATTCGCCCGTCATTCTCGCCAGTATGATCTTGCAAAAAGTTTGAATTCAAGGAGAAATTTAGTTCTTCAGGGATGCTTGAAAAACCTACAAAAAATGGAGCATGATTTAAAAAAAAAAAAAAAAGGAAAGGGAGGGGGGAGGTGCAGCAAACAACAACAGGGGACATACCTGCATTTCGTGTATTTTAATACACGAAATCTCGTGTATTAAAATACAAAAATCGTTACAAATTGTATTTTGATAAATACAAGTGATGTTGACCTTCTTGTAATTTTAAAATTGCAAAATCATCTAATTACCGATCTAAATATTTGAAGATGAGGGGGCATATGACTTGAATCTTGGTCTTCAAGAATTTGTTGAAAATTTAATTTGTCGAGACTTGACTTGTTCGGAAGTTGAACTTCGGGGCTTAGACTTGGACTTGAATTTGATTTGATTTGAAGAATACTTTGATCTCCTTTGACTTGGTGTGAAACTGTTTGATTCGAAGAAGATTTTAATCTTCTTAGGGTTCACCGAATTTAGATTTGAGAGGAATTCTTTCCTTCTTCTGGTCTAGAAATTTCTTCAACACTTTGTGGCGTTCTCTGCTTTTTTTTTCTTGCTTGCTTTCTGTGTCCCGTCTTATGGACCATTGGTCTTATTTATAGGGGAGGATTCAGACTAATTTTGGTAATTACTCAATTATATTTAATTAAAAGAGATAATTGAGTAATTATAATTTTATTTATTTGTTTGTTTGTTTGTTTATTTTATTTGTTTGTTTATTTATTTAAAATGTGGTATAGGCTTTTGGGTTTTTATGAACTTTAGTAGATTAAGATTTAATTGGGCTAATGATTTAAATCGATTCAATCCATTTTATTTTATTTACTTATTTATTTATTTATTTTTATTTTTATATCTAAAAATGCCCTCCTCAAGATTTATTTATTTATTATAAAATAAATTAATTAATAAATCTTGATTTTTTGAATTTCTTGATTTTGTTTTATTTTTTAAATTTAGGATTTGATTTGAACTCAAATTTCTCGTTAGTAAATTAATACAGACGAAAATTTTGGGAATAAGATATGAATTTGATAAAAAATTTATCCTTCAAATTTGAGAATAAGGATTTTTTTTGTCGAATTTTGATTATTTTTTATTTTATAAACCCATAACAAATTTGATTTGAATAGGCTTTTTATGTTTCATGATAAATTGGGTTTAAGTGAGGTCCGATACTTACTTATTTATATGACGGAATTTTGAGACTTGAGAACAAGTCTGTTAAACCTTGCAAATAAAGGTAGAGATTTTTTTTCCTTTTCTTTCTCTCTTTTTTAATTATTATTATTTACTTCGCCCCCGACCAAGAACAGAAACAAGAATTCCAATTTGGAATTGGTGAAAACCAATTCCTCGGTTTGAACCAATTCCCAAACCAAACAATCTTTTATTATTATTATTATTACGTTTTTTTAAAATATATATCTTGGTTTTTGCTCAGCGGTGGAAAACCAAAGAATATGTGTATGTATATATATATATATATATATATGTATATATGTATATATATATATATGTATGTATATATATATATATTCATGGAAATCAAAGTGAGTTTGGTGCATTTAACCTTTTTTATTTTTTTACACACACACGTAACACTTTCTTTTCTTTTCTTTTTTTGTTTTATTTTCTTTCTCTTTTTTTCTTCTTTTTTTTATATATTTTTTCCTTTCATTTTGAGTTGTATTTTATTATTGCTGTTTGCATTTTTTTTTTTGAATGTGGATATTTTATTAAAGTCGATACTAACATTTTTTTCATTTTTCATTTTTTTTTGCAGGGATTCAACCTTTTGGGACGAATCAATGATTTTGAGGTTCAAAATTTTCTTCGTGTAGAAGTTAATTTTTTTTGATGTTGTATTTATTTTATGAGTTCAGGAAATACATGATTATGAACAAACTCAAAATTGTAAACTTTCGTACGCATTGAGGACCAAAGACTGCCACTTTTTACCATCCAATGCACTTTTTGTTGAGGACCAAGAACCTGCTCCTTCCATCGTCCAAAGCACTTTGTATTAAGGACCAAGGATTGACTCCTTCAAGTGTCCAAGACACTTTGTGTTAAAGACCAAAGACCAACTCCTTCAACTGTCCAAGACACTTTGTGTTGAGGACCAAGGACCGGTTCCTTCCATCGTCCAAGGCACTTTGTGTTAAGGACCAAGGACTTGTTCCTTCAATCGTCCAAGGCACTTTTTGTTAAGGACCAAGGATTGGTTCCTTCCATCGTCCAAGGCATTTTCTTATAGAGACTGCTTACATATTTGGGAGACTCGGGATTTTAGACAATAAACCAATTTAAGAGGTTTACTGCCCCCCTTTTTTCTTGGCTGACTTTTTTTTTTTTTGGTAGGCATGGCTGGAACAAGTTCTGATGATAAAGTGTGCTCTGACATGCACGAAATTGTTGAGCTTAAAAATCAAGGCAAAAGTTATTTGCGTTTCAAATATACTGATGTGAAGTACCATGCCCAGACCGGCGTACGAGGTGAACTTAAATTTAGTGTCCATAAGCCAACGACAGATCCTTCCCCCGACCTTCTGGAGCCATTGTCGGAGTTACATATGTCTACCATTAGTGAATATCACGAGTGTTTGGATACTGGCAAGTCCAATCGCTCTAGCAGTCATCTTCCTTTTTTGTGTCTTCCGCCTCATCATTCTCAGAGCACGGAGTACATCCCAAGGGCTATGATTTGTGAGAGAATTGATAATAGAGAAATTCGATGGGAAAGTGCACTGATCAGTCGAGGAGAGATTTCTTTTCTTCCAAAATTTTGGGAGTGGTCTTTGTGGGTCCAGAAACTTCTGCTCAAGAGGAATCTCCGTGAGTTAGCTTTTGTAATCGGTTCTACTGCAAAAGATTACCATCGCCCAAACTCCATTTACAGAGCTCTTTGTGAGATTTGGTATCTAGAGACCAATACATTTGCGACTGCCAATGGTGAAATTGGCATTTCTCTTTGGGACATCCGCGAGATAAGTGGACTTTTGATCATGGGTCATTATTATGAGGAAGTAGTCCCAAGCCTTTCAGAGTTGACGGATCATCTTCCCAAGTTTTGTTTGTATCTCTTTAATATTTTCGCATTAATTGTTTATGCGAATGAATCTGACAAAGTCACTAATGAACAGTGGATTGATTTTTGGTTTCATGAGAATGGTTGTGTCCCGAACCCTCGACAACTCAAAAATTATGAGAATGCTATGAATTTAAATCCATTTAAGAGGCGCCATCGAAGAACATCGAAGAAAATACGGAGGCATGTGATGGCAGACAATTCGAGAGACATTACTCGTAGGGATCGACGTCATTGGAGCAATTTTCCAGTATCTCTGTCTATGGAAGAAGAAGTCGAATTAGAGATAGCAGCCTATCTCTCCCTATGGCTTTGTCGCTTCATTCTTCCATCTGGGGACAAAAGTATAAGAGTCAGGACTTTTAAAGCATCTTCTAGGATGGTAGGCGGATACACTTATAGTTTGGTTCCACCTATATTGGTGAGCATTTATAGTGGACTTACACGAATATCAGGTAAATCCAGACCTTAGCTCAATTTCACATTCATTTCCTGGACATTTTCTTTATGCTTGGGCAATAACTTATTTTGTCCAAGGTGTTTATGCTCATGTAGACAAGAGTTATTCTCACCCGATAATTCGAAGATATGTCGAAACTCTGAATGCTTTTTAATCTTGGGAGAAAAATGTTGTTGATTGTCGGGAATTTATCCGTGGAGCAAGGAACATCGATAACTTTTGCTGAAATCCATTACCCTCATCGTCTCATCCTGATATATGTGTGGATGACCAACCGAGGTTTGCAGATACTTCAGAATTCATGATGAGTATTCGATTTGGATTTGTTTCTTATCGTCAAGGAAATTCACCTTTCATTCTTGAGGCATATAATCCTCACTGGTTTGCGAGACAGTTTGGCTTTAAACAGAAACTTCCCGGTTTACCAAGAAAGTTGAATATTGTCCCCAGTGTAGGTGACATGTATCGGGCTTGGTTATCCTTAACTCGAACAAAAAGTGGGTCTGTATTTCATATTCCAGAGTATGTGAGGGATATACATCAAAACATTGATGTTGAATACCAGGCTTGGTGGAATAGCAAAGTGTGACCACTCTTGACCAAGGTCCAGGTGCAAGTCTTATTTTTTAGTGAGAGCCGTGACTTTGTTCTTGGCTCGACTCCGAACAAGTTTTTAGCTAGAGGGTTAAACCCTCCAAATGCTGCTCCTGAAGAGGCTTCTCGAAAGAGGGATCCAAAACAGCAAAATGAAAGAGGTATTAAGAGAATCAAAATTATAGTTTCCTCGGCAAAGATTGCTGCCACCTCTGAGCCTGCTGATAAGGTGCCAGAAGCAATTTTGATTCCAAATCACAGTAGTCCTGGAGATCGAGCATCACAAGCACCAAGAAAGACTTAGACTGCAGAAGATGAAAGTTCTAGAGATCAAGTATAGTTCTCCCCTTTTTTTATGTACTTTTTATATCTGATTTTCTGTCACAATCTTCAATTTCAGACTCCTTTTTCTCGAATATACAAAATCAAACGACCAATAGAACCGAGGCCGCTCCAAGCTATTCTGAGTCTTTCGAAAGATGAAGTTGGAGCTTCTCACATTAACATCAGCCTCCCGAAATCACCATCAGACGATGAATTTTTAGACATGTCGCCTAGGACACGAAATGTAGGTATGTGCCTTGTTGTTGTTTGCTGTACCCCCCTCTTTTTTTTTGAAATCATGCTCCATTTTTTGTAGGTTTTTCAAGCATCCCTGAAGAACTAAATCTCTCCATGAATCCAAACTTTTTGCAAGATCAGACTAGCGAGAATGATGGGCGAATCGATGCACTTCAAGGAATAGATGGTATTCATGATTCTCATGACCTTCCTTGCAAATATCCGGGCACCATCAATAGAGGTACTTTGTTGCATATCATGGACAATTTCAATGCTGAAGATGAAGCAAATTCAGGGACTGTGAGAGCTAACATTTCAGAGATCAATCAAGGAGTTCCTGTCGTTCCATCTTCGTTGGCTTTAGCCAGTATTCCGCCTTCACAAAAAAATAATCATCGGGCTGGACCAATCTGTTCTTTCATGTCTGGTCCTCCGCCTGGAATTACCCAAGATTCTCCAAATCTGAAGGCTGCTCTGGAAGAAGCCATGACTAATTACCTTCAAAAGTGTTTTAAGGATGTCTTGAAATATGGATTCTCCAATATTCAATCTTGGTGGGATGAAAATAACTTAATTCTTCAAAACATGATTACCAATAACTTAATTCTTCAAAATATGATTACCAACTCATTCCATATAGACCAGCGCCTTTGATGAAGCGTATGGATGTGTTTCAGCAAAAAGTTGACTCTTACTTATCTGAAAGAAAACAACACTTGGATTGTCCAACCGTTGAAGAAAAGGCCGAGGAGATGGAATTTCTGAACATTCAGCTGGAAGTAAAGGATTTCACGTGTTCTTCGTTAAGAAGCAAAATTAGTGAGCTAACCTTTGAGCTAGATAAACTTTGTAATGAACTTCAAGCCCAAGAGGAAGAGAAAAGTATGATTGGAACCAAGAAGGCAGCATTCGAAGAAACATATACAAGGGATGTCGCTAGCGTAGCATCCATTGACCAGAAAAAGAAGACCCTTGAAGATAGTTTCCTACGAGTGATCAATGACGAGTGATCCTGATAAAGTCATGAATTTCTGATCCTTTTTTTAGACCATATTGTATGAATTTTGACTTGTTATTTTTTTATTTGGATGAACTTTTCTTTTTCAAGTTTCTTGTCTTTTTTTTTACTACAGCAATTGATAAACAAATTGAATGGATTTATTAGTTGTGACTGAACTTGAATTTATAATTTATTCAAGCTACCTACGTACCCAAACAGGATCAAATCGAACGTAGCTCATTACAAGAACACAATTTTTTGAACATTGTTGTTTAAACATTTCTCTGCTTCTAAACCAAGGATAAGGGCTTGATATTCTGCCATATTGTTTGAACATTTCTCTGCTAAGGTAAAAGACCTGGGCATGACAAGATCATAGGGAGTGACTAAGACTACTCCTGCTCTGGCACCATAACTTCGGGCTGCCTCGTCGAAGTATAGTCTCCATGATGGTATGGCTTCAGTGAATAGAACTTATTCATCGGGAAAGTCTTCTTGAAGTTCCCATTTAACTGGAATTGGGTGGTCAGCTAGGAAATCTGCCAAAGCTTGTTCTTTAATGGCCTTTTGTGGAATGAATTTGATATCGAACTCAGACAATAGTAGTGCCCATTTTCCAATCCTGCCAGAGAGAATTGGCCTAGACATTATGTACTTCAATGGATCAATCTTCGAAATGAGATTGATCGTGTGTAATAGCATATAATGTCTTAAATTTTTAGCTGCAAAGATTAATGCAATGCACATTTTTTCAATAGGTGAATACTTCATTTCAACACCTACCAGTGTCCGACTTAAGTAATATCTTTGAAACGTAGATAACTATTTCCTTGATTTTTAAACTGAACAATTTTGTGCATGTCAGGGCACACTTTATCATCAGAACTTGTTCCAGCCATGCCTGCACAAAAACAGAGAGAGGGTAGTAAACCTCTCAAATTGGTTTATTGTCTAAAATCCCGAGTCTCCCAAATATGTAAGCAACCTCTATAAAAAATACCTTAGACGATGGAAGGAACCAGTCATTGGTCCTTAACACAAAGTGTCTTGGACAATGGAAGGAACAGGTCCTTGGTCCTCAACACAAAGTGTCTTGGATAGTTGAAGGAGCCAGTCCTTGGTCCTCAACACAAAGATCGAGCCAGTCCTTGATCATCAACACAAAGTGCCTTGAACGGTTGAAGGAGCTAGTCTTTGGTCTTTAGTACAAAGTGCCTTCGACGATGGAAGGAGTAGGTCCTTGGTACTCAACAAAAAGTGCATTAGATAGTGAAAAGTGATAGTCTTTAGTCCTCAATGTGTATGAAAGTTTGTAATTTGAGTTTGTTTATAAGCATATATTTCTTCTGGAACTCATAGAATAATTGCAACATAAAAAAAATAAAAATAAAAAATTTAACCTCTACACGAAGAAAATTTTGAACCTCAAAATCCTTAATTCGCTCCAAAGAATTGAATCCTTACATAAAAAAATGCAAACTATTAGTTTCAACTTTGTTCAAAAAAAAATAAAAATAACAGTAATTAAAAAAGAAGAGAGGAGAGAGAGGTAAAAAAAAAAAAAAAAATAGAACAAGAACAAAATGAAAGGGAAATGGGGAAGACGAGAAAACCAAGGAAAAAAATTACAAATGTTTTTGCGAATCGCAGAAACTGAGGGAAGCAATTCAATTGGAATTAATAACAATTCCACCAATTCCAATTGGATTATTGGAATCTATTGGAACCAATTCCAGGACACAGAAACCAAGAGGATTTTTTAATTAAAAAAAATTGAAAAATTTCTGCCATTGTCAGAGTCAATCTCAGTTTCTTGATTGCCAGCGGAAACCAAGAAAGAAACAAATAAATAAATAAAAATTGAAAAGAGAAAAAAAAGTGGGGGAGAGAAAGAGAATTAAAAAAAAGAAGAATTGTTTACATCTGTTTGCAAGATTTAACAGACTTGTTTCAAAGTCTCATAATTCATTTGCATAAATAGGCGGGTAACGAACTTCACTTAAACCCAATTTACCACGAAATATAAAAAATCTGCTTAAATCAAATTTGTTATGGGTCTATAAAATAAATAATTAATTAAAATTCGACCAAAAAAATTCTTATTCTCAAATTTGAAGGATAAAATTTTTATCAAATTCATATCTTATTCTCAAAATTTCCGTCTGTATTAATTTACTAACGAGAAATTTGAGTTCAAATCAAATCCTAAATTAAAAAATAAAATAAAAGAAAATTAAGAAATTCAAAAAATCAAGATTTATTAATTTATTTATTTCATAATAAATAAATAAATCTTGAGGGGGCAATTGTTGACATAAAAATAAAAATAAATGAATAAATAAGTAAATAAAATAAAATGGATTGGGTCGATTTAAATCATTAGCCCAATTAAATTTTAAGATTAAATTTTAAGTCTATTAAAGTTCATCAAAACCCAAAAGCATACCACATTTTAAATAAATAAACAAACAAATAAATAAAATTATAATTACTCAATTATCACGTTTAATTAAATATAATTGAGTAATTATCAAAATTAGTTTGAATCCTCCCCAATAAATAAGACCAATGGTCCACAAGACGGGACAAAAAGAAAGCAAGCAAGAAAAAAAGCAGAGAACGCCACGAAGTGCTGAAAAAATTCCAAGACCAGAAGAAGGGAAGAATTCTTCTCAAATCCAAATTCGGTGAACTCGAAGAAGATTAAAATCTTATTCGAATCAAACAGGTTCATGCCAAGTTCAAGGAGATCAAAGTCTTCTTCAAATCAAATCAAATTCAAGTCCAAGTCTAAGCCCCGAAGTTCAAGTTCCAAACAAGTCAAGTCTCGATAAATCAAATTTTCAACAAATTCTTGAAGACCAGGATTCAAGCCGCATAGCCCCCTCATCTTCAAATATTCAGATCATTAATCCGAGGATTTTGCAATTACAAGAAGGTCAACATTGCTTGTATTTATCAAAATACAATTTGTAACGATTTCTGTATTTTAATACACGAGATTTCGTCGTACAAATTTCTTGGCATAGTGTTTTGTTGAACGTCTCTGCTAATCCATTAGCTACCGTATTGTACATGGACGAGTTATACTATTTGAACCCAAACTTAGCACATAAATTGTTTACGTGGCTATTGCCGAATGGTTTTCCATTATCAGTTATGATATGCTGGGGAATACCAAATCGATAAATGATTTGGATACGAACGAAATTTGCAACATTTTCTTTCTTTACTTCCCTCCATGGTACGGCTTCGGCCCACTTGGAAAAGTAGTTGGTCCCGGAGAGGATGTATGCATGCCCTGCTGAAGACTTTGGAGTTATAGGTCCAATTACATCAAGACCCCATACATCAAACGGCCATGAAGCTACTGTCAGATGTAATGGTTCCGGAGGTTGATGGATGAAATTGGCATGGACTTGGCAATCTTTACATTTTCTTGCATAATCCATGGAGTCTCGTACCATAGTTGGCCAGTAATAGCCCATCCTTTTTATTTGAAAATGGAGTTTAGGTCCAGACTAATGGCTTCTTCCACGACTTGTGTTGCTTTGTCATCACTTCGGCATCGAATGAAAACTCCATCAAATGATCATCGATAAAGTGTTCTCTTATAAAAGATAAAGTGAGAGGCACGCCTCTTGATTATAGTTTTTCGCCATGGATTATCTGATAGCTTTTGATGTTGAAGGAAATCGATTATCGGCTGTCTCCAATCCTCTCTTTCCTCATTTTCGAGTACTTCGACACTATTATTTTCTTCCAAATTACTGGGTAGCAACAATGGAAACACCCATCTTTGAGCAATTGATATGGAATGTGAGAAATCTTCATTTGACCTTGCTAAAATAGCAGCCATATTAGCTAAGGCATCAGCTTCCCTGTTTTCACTTCTCGGGACGAATTTAATTTTTACTGAATCAAATCGTCTCATAAGCATTGATGCATATTCATAATATGGTTTCATGTCTGAATTTCGAACTTCATTCTCAGCTAAAAGTTGGTTGATTATCAATTTAGAATCTCCAAAGACTTTCAGCTGGTGGATATCCATATCTAACGCTGCTTCTAAACCAAGGATAAGGGCTTGATATTCCGCTACGTTGTTTGAACATTTCTCTGCTAAGGCAAAAGAGCTGGGCATGACAAGATCATAGGGAGTGACTAAGACTACTCCTGCTCCGGCACCATAACTTCGGGCTGCCCTATCGAAGTATAGCCTCCATGATGGTATGGCTTCAGTGAATGGAACATCTTCATCGGGAAGATCTTCTTGAAGTTCCCATTCCGCTGGAATTGGGTGGTCAGCTAGGAAATCTGCCAAAGCTTGTCCTTTAATTGCCTTTTGTGGAATGAATTTGATATCGAACTCAGACAATAGTAGTGCCCATTTTCCAATCCTGCCAGAGAGAATTGGCCTAGACATTATGTACTTCAATGGATCAATCTTCGAAATGAGATTGATTGTGTGTGATAGCATATACTGTCTCAACTTTTTAGCTGCAAAGATTAATGCAAGGCACATTTTTTCAATAGGTGAATACTTCATTTCAGTGCCTACCAATGTCCAGCTTAAGTAATAGAGTGTATTCTCTTTTCCTTCATCGTTGACTTGGACAAAAAAGTACTCCTAGAGAATATTCTTGTGCTGCAATGAGTTAATGGCTTTTCTAGGACTAGAGCTGTGAGTATCAGTGGATGTGACAAATATTATTTAATGCTTTGGAAGGCATTTTGACAAGTGTCGTCCTGCTCAAATGGTACATCTTTCTTCACTAATTTGTTAAATGGATGACATCGTCAGCCAAGTTAGAGATAAATCTTCAAATGTATGCAAGTTTTCCTTGATGACTTTTCAACTCATGTATATTTCTTGGCTCTGGCATGTTGATTATGACATAAATTTTTGATTGATCTATTTCAATACCCTAGTGTCGAACGACGAAGCTGAGAGATTTTCCAGAGGTGATGCCAAATGCGCATTTCATCGTATTCATCTTCAGTTGATATCTTCGAAGTCTTTTAAAAATATCCCTAAATCTTATAAATGATCGTCACGTCTTTTGGCTTTGACAAGAAGATCATCCACATAACATTTCACGTTCTTATGCAGCATGTCATAAAAAATCATTTGCATTGACCTATGGTAGGTTGCCCCCGCATTTTTCAATATAAAAGGCATAACTTTATAACAATATATGTTTTTAGGGGTACGAAATGATGTGAGCTCCTCATCTTTCGGGTTTATTCGTATCTGGTTGTATCCGGAGAATCCGTCCAAGAAAGATAAGACTTCATATTTGGTAGTTGCATCCACCATCAACTTTGTCATCAGAAGTGGAAAATCATATTTCAGACATGCTTAACTCAAATCTCGAAAGTCAACGCAACTTCTTAATTGCACGTTCTTCTTTTTAACAGGGACAATATTCATGATCCATGTTGGGTATTTCACTTCGCGTATGAATTCAGTTTCAATAAGTTTGTGGACTTCCACTTCAATTTGAGGGATCAGTTCTGGTTGAAATCTTCTTTGAGGTTGTTTGACTGGTCGAACTCCATGTCTTACAGGGAGATGATGTACTGCAACCTTAGGGTCTAACCCCGGCATCTCCTTGTAAGACCACGCAAATACGTCTTTGTAGTCCTAATGTACTCGGATTCCTCTTTTTGACTGAGGAGGGCACTAACAAATACTGGTCTCGGGTCTTCTTCGATCCCCAAGTTCAATTGTTTCAAGTCATCCATAGTAGCTTGCCCACCTTCTTCAAATATAGGTGGAGCTGGTTTAGGTTCATCTGTTATGACAGAACTTTCGGACTCAGAGTATGAATCAGGAGCTTCCTCAAAGGCTATGTGATTGACAGAAACTTTATCCTCGTCTTCATTACCCTTTAGGGACGAGTGAAGTTTTTTATGCCACCGTCTTCTTCTTGACCGTTGTAGTTTCGGACTCGGATTGGAAGTTTTGATTCCAAGTCGAGAAAATGCAGATTGTCTTTGGAATGACATTTGGGAAGCTTGTACATTCCTATCAATTTGGGTAGAAGAAGAAGAATCTTCATTTAATCTTTAAAAGACAGAAACTTTACCTTTTACATCGACCACTGGAGAGGGTTCTCCTTTTAACCTTATAAACACCGAAACTCTAGCATTCTCATTGTCAATTCGATCGAACACTGAAGGTCTCGGTTGTTTTGGTTTCTCTTCTACAACTTCATAAATTTGAACCATGATGAGGTTTGAGGAAACCTTCTTGACCTTAATCTTCCTTGGTAGATTAGGATCATATCCCAAATCATACTTGGGTCGAGACACCAGGGCTCCATCTGCATTAGAAGGGACACACCCACCTGAAAGGACAGTGTCAAGATCACCTAATTTACGAGGCTCTCCTTTTTTGAACCCGGCATTTTCAAATGACTTTTTGATTTGAGGATTGTAACATCCTTTAAAAGTCTGTTTTAATTTAGGAGCTCCTTCTTATTTGGATGAGCTAGAAATATAAAGCTTTGATATGTCTGGAACGGATGTCGAAGCCTCTGATATAGGTTTATGTTCCTCTCAGACCGCCATGAGTTGATAGAGTAGAAACAATTTTGGAATACTAGGTATTGGAAGAGTTAACTCTTTTTTCAATACCTCAAAATTCGATTGATTCTATTTGAGATTTTTTGCTTTTTGAGAATCCTTCGGATGTAAATTTTGACTTGCCTTTGATAAATTGATGAGATTGAACAGCACTAGACGTATCATGATCATTTGTATCTTCTTTGATTTTGAATCCAGACATTGTCAACCCAGCAGAATTGCACTCTTCATCTTCTATGTAGAATTTGGCGTCAGTAAAATGGGATTCTTCTTCAAGGAATGGTTTAGACTCAACTACCACACGTTTAACTTCTCCATCTCGGCTATATTTGAAGCATTGGTGTCAGGTGGAAGGTACCACTCCAGTTTTATATAGCAAAACACGTCCAAGGAGTAACTCATATAATGTTTTAGCATCAATAACATGGAAGAGAGCTGAGGAGATTAACTCTCCTATTTGTGGCTTCAAGCGAATCATGCCAATGGCTCGCTGACCTTTCTGATTGAATCCTTGAATCATGATTTTGCTTCTGGACAGATCACCAACATTAATTCCAACCTTTTTCATTTTTTTTGTCCAACATAATATTCACAGCAGATCCACAATCGATCATTACACGATTTATCTTGTATCCTCCAATATAACCGCTGACATACAGTGGCCTATTATGTGGACGAGAACCAAATTGTTAATCTTCATCGTCGAATGTTGTGGCGGCCATACAGTCCTGAGGAGTTGCGGATCAATATGTTTTAGAACTTTGCTTTCGTATTCTTCTGAATCCATTAAAGCTGTGATCAAAGCCATTCGATCATAGAAAGGAAGATTGAGAGACACTGCTAGACTCGTGTTGGCAGGAATATTGTTAAGCCATGAGAGAGTTTTCTTCTGTTTTGAAGCCTGCCTTGATGCATTCTTCATTTTATTTTTCCCCTCTACACTGCTTACATTGGAGGTGAGATATTCTTTATCAAAGAAACCTTTGGGGAAATAATCACCCAGGGTTGGTAGTCTAGGACGAATGCGTGGAGCTGCTTCTTTCCCAATTGACTTAGTAGGTATTCTTGGCTTGGCTTCAGGGTTTTTTCCTCGGTTGTTCTTTGGTCTTGATTTCTTGTCACAAACATTAGAACTTGGAGTTGTGGAGCCTTTCGATGACGTCTTTTCACAAATGTCCATGCCCCCTGATCTTTTTCTAATGTTTCCTCTTTATTGGGTTGAATTTTTGTTCCCAATCCCTCCAGCTCTGTTCCTGCAAGAGGTGCAGAATGTAATATTTTACCTATTTTGTTTGGCATTCGATATTTCTCTTTCTTCTTTATGAAGGTGGACCAGCCGTTACCGATCTCGTCTTCAGATTCTAAGTCAGAATCCCAAACATCCAAGTCACCTGTCATAATTTCATAAAAGGTTGGACGATTGGGTGCATTTGGTCTATCCATCCCTGGATAGACGTAACTGATAGTGATTTCTCCATTTACCTCAAACTTCACTGGGATGGCTCCTTTCGGAAGTTGAGGTCCAAACTCCTTAACTGAGGATTTACAGGCATCGCGTACACCAAAAAATGTTTGTTTTTTCTCTACAATGGAAATTGGATCAAATGATCCAAACGAAACTATCGAGCAGACGGTTGTGGATTCTCTCCGATTTCAAGTTTGATTTTATTTTCTTTGTCTAGACGAGCAATGAGATCTTTCAAGATGAAGCATTTTTCCACTGGGTGGCTAATGATTTTGTGAAATTTACAGTATTTAGGATGATAGATCTTACCAGCTTCCTCGTGTCTTTTTGGTACTGGAAGTTTGATTATCTTCTGTTCAAGGAGCTGATCTTGAATTTCAAAAATTTCAGAATCTGAGAATGGGTACTCCTTTCCTTCAAGTTCTTTTAGAGTCACATGACCTCTACTTTGGACTTGTCATCTGTTAGGTCTGAATTCTGGCTTTGATTTTGGGTTAGAGCTTGACCCGTGGAAGGCTATCTTTGCAGAAGCAATAGAAATCGCCATAGCTTCTTTGGACTTACTTGCCTTGGCGTCTTTCCTTATCTCCTTTTTAGGATCTTTCTTGTCATGTGGATCACTTGGTAAGTAACTCCCATGCCTTGCAATTTGGAGCTCCAAGTCATGAGCACATGTCGCCAATTCTTCGAATGAGTGAGGCATGTTTGCTTGGAGATTATAGAGTAATCCCCAATGCATGCCTTTTATACACATATCGATGGAAGATGCTTCGCTTATTCGTTCTTTGCAATTAAGCACGAGCTTCCTCCAGCGTTCAATGTACTCCAAATATTAAAAATATGGTTCATGAAGTACTACAAGTGTCTGGAAAAATGAGATTTCAATAAATTATAGGTTATCTCATAAATTATGAGAATGAAATAATGTTATATAAGCAATATTTTTGCCTTTAATGTGACTCTTGATATTATGCAAAATGAGGATCTCGAACCACAGTCAGTTAAAGACTATCAAAATAGAAATGATTGATCAAAATGAAAAAAAGTCATACAGGCAAAATCGTATTCTTATAAAGAAACGAAAAGTGTTTGGACATATAATATGAACATTTGAAAATGTAATCTTAGTAGGATATAAATGGGTTTTTGTATGAAAAAAGAAACAAAAATAATGAAATTACTAAATGTAAAACTCGACTCGTAGCTCAAGGTTTCTCATGAAGACTATAAGTTGATTATGAAGAAAGATATTCTCCCGTATTGATCATCATTAATTTTAGATTCCTAATTAGTTTAACTGTGTCACAATGATATATGCTCGAGAACCATGTTCTTAATTAAACTGTAAAAATCATTATATGGATTGAAACAATTTGGACGCACATGATATAATCGCTTAAACGAATATTTGTTGAAAAATGGTTATAAAAATGACGATGTCTCCCCATACGTTTTCATAGGGAAAACCAATATTAAATTTGCAATTGTAGTAGTTTATATTGATGATTTAAATTTAATTGAATCTCCTGAAGAGCTTAAAAAAATTACAAATTATTTGATAAATGAATTTGAGATGAAAGATTCGGAGAAAAATCAAATTTTATCTCCAATTGTAGATTAAATATTTCTCAGAAGAATTATTTGTTCATAAATCTATTTATATAGAAAAAGTCTTAAAGCGCTTTTAAATGGATAATACACATCCATTGGTATCATCTATAGTTGTTCGATCACTTGATGTGGAAAAAGATCCATTTCGTCTACCTGAAGATAGATAAAATGTTTTTGATCTAGAAGTACCATATCTTAATGCAATTGGAGTATTAACATATCTTGCAAATTGCACTTGACCTAACATAGTTTTTCTGTAAATCTCCTTACAAGATATAGCTCTACACCAATTCAAAGACATTGGAATAGTGTTAAACATATTTTTCGTTATCTAAAGAGCATTATTGATTTGAGATTATTCTACTCTCAAAAGTTAGGATTTGATTTAGTGGGATATGCAGATACATGTTATTTCTTTAACTTATATAAAGCTAAATCACAAGCAGGTATGTGTTTAAAAGTAGAGGAATAGCTATACCATAGAAACCTGTGAAGCAATTTTTGAAAACGACATCCTCAAATCACTCCGAAAGTATTTCAACCATGAAGCATGCCGAGACTGTGTATGGTTGATGAACATGATCTATCATATTCAAGCATATGCAAGTTAACTTCAAAAGATAGTCCAATAATTTTATATATATATAATGCAACTTGTATTGCACATCTCAAAGGAGGCTAAGCAAAAAATGACAGGATGAAGCAAATTTCTCCAAAATTTTTTCATAATGGTGACATCGATATCCAACAAATTTGCTCAAATGACAATGTGACCAAATTATTCACAAAAGTACTGTCAACATCTACATTCAAGAAATTAATTCATAAGGTTGGAATGCATATACTTAAGAATTTCCAGTGATCAATATTCGGGGGAGTAGCTGTACTATAACACCCTCAAAATTAAATACCTAATTTTGGAGATATTATCATTTAACATTCTCTTAAAATCATAAATGTGGAAGCGATTAAATTTTTCTTCAACTTATATATACAATTAATAAAATATAAGACGATTAAATTAAAATTTAAGTTCATTTTAAAGCAAAACCAAATCTAAACTATATTGGTACTGAGTCCGTAACACAAGTCATCATCTCGTATCATTCTACCTTCACCATCTGAAAATGGAGAAAGATAACGTGGAATGAGCTAACGTTCAGTAAGCGAACCCCATGCACATGTTGCATGCTGATGATATGCATATGCATTACTTTAAAACGAAAGGCATTTCATAATATGTATCCCCATTTTTTCATTTCTTTAAAAACATTAACATCGTGAGCTTACTTGATGTATCACCTATAGCTAATCAGAATGTAGTGGGCCATGTTACTTGAAACCCAATCGAATTCTACCGGTAATACTGCAAAGCGGTTATCATTAACACTGAAAATTCATCATTCACCATTGAACATTAGTCTGGTGCGGCGGTCCATCACGCCCCATTT
>NC_036247.1:29424681-29426090 GCF_002742605.1 Olea europaea var. sylvestris | reverse complement strand
CAGCAACTAGTAGGGAAGATATAAGTTCTGAATACTTTTTGAAGCCACGCTCACGATATTGCTGCTGTAGGAGCACATTCGAGGCATGAAAGGTGGAGAAATTTTTTTCCAGCATATCTTCATCAGTGATTTTTTCTCCACACAAAGTCAACTTTGAACATATTCTGAACAATTCAGAATTGTACTCACTAACCGTTTTAAAGTCTTGCAAACGAAGGTGCATCCACTCATAACGGGTTTTGGGGAGGACTATAGTCCTCTGATGATCAAATCTTTCAGTTAACTTTTTCCAAACAACTTGTGGATCTTTCTCAGTGAGATATTCAATTTTTAATCCATCGTGAAGATGGTGACGGAGGAAAATGAGTGTTTTTGCACGATCCTGCAGGGATTCATTGTTTCCTTCTTTTATTGTCTCTCCCAGACCATTTGAGACGAGATGAATATCAGCATCCAGTATCCATGACAGATAATTTTTACCAGATATGTCAAGTATAGCAAACTCAAGTTTAGTAATATTTGTCATTTATTTAACTACACAATAAAAAAATACAATTAGTTTCGAAGAATATGATTAATTATTACATGTTAATCAAATAGTCAATATCAACATGACTTTAAATTACGTGTTTTCCTCTAGGGATAAACACTAATTTGAAATAATATGTTCTTTGAAACATATGCTACTTTTGGAGCATATTATATTTTGCTATTATTTCTTCAAGTGAAAATATGTCAATATTTTTCTGGAATATTGAGAGTTATAATTTATGCTCTTCAGGAGCAAATAATATTCTTATAATGTTGTGTTATTTTTGGAGCAACAACGAATAGATCTATGATTAATATTCTTCTGGAATATTAATTATAATATTGTGCTACTTTAGGAGCAACAACAATTAAAAATAAATTTAATGTAATGTTTCATAAAAAAAATGAAAAGTAATGTTTCATAACTAAACATAAAAAAAATGATAATAAATCCAATTGCTCGCCATTAATTAATATACAAACACATGTAAAATATTATTTTGAATTAATAACGTGAGTCGAGTGAAACACCAAAAAAAATTGGTGACATGTAGAAACCTATTCACATATTATGGCACGAAATTCTAATTATGTGCAATTAAAAGAATTGAATTAGTATTAACCAATTAAGGCATGAAATTTGCAGAAACCAATGGATTTGAGAGAAAAGATGAGTTGGGTACAGTTATTTGTTAATTGTATATTATATGTATATGAAATCAGCCAAAATAGAGATCAGAAATTGAAACTTGCTTACAAAGAACATTGACCAATTAAACCAAAAAAAATTATAAGCATGTGTAGAACGTAAAAGGCTAATCTAAATATAAGGAGGGTATAAGAACATGAATTAATGCATATCAATTGATTTAACATAA
>NC_036247.1:29418621-29424600 GCF_002742605.1 Olea europaea var. sylvestris | reverse complement strand
ACCACACATTGGCAAAAGAGCAAATTATAAAAAGTCTTGTAAATTACCAAAATAATAATAATAATAATAATAAAATTTGTGAAACTTGGTTTTGAGGAAAAAGAATTGGGGAATCAAGCAGGGGGTTTCCAACTCAATAAGGCGATGATGTGTTAATGACTAATATGATAAATTTGTTGAAATCAATCAAACATACATATACAGACGGGGTCTAACTCAAAATTATTATTGCTTGGATTTAAATCAAAATGTAGCAGGCTTAGGAAAATGTGAAAACTCCAAATTCAAATCATATAGGAAAAAGATAGAACAATCACCTAGAAAGAATGCACCTTACCTTCTTACGGGGTAAAATCTCGGTCGTAGACATAATGCAGAGAAAAGGGTTTCGGGTCTAGCCTGTTTTAGTTTTCAAGGAGGTGTACAAATAAGAAAAATCAAGATTTTATAATCTAATAAAGGCTAAATGCAAGCATTTTGTGCAAATAAATAAATGAGACCCCTTATTTCTCTTGTTAACATATTGAAATCCTAAAATTGATTTTACTGTCGGAAATTTCATTTGTCGTCGATATATATGTTAGAAGAACGAAATACATATTATTTTAATTATAATATAATAGTTAAAATTCATACTTTAAGAAAAATTTTCTCATTTCTAATGAATATAATAATTACCTCCAAAATAAAGAAGGGACTAACGAGTATGATGGACAATTAAATTTGATCATGAATATACATGCATAACTACACATTAAATAATAAAGACCATTAATACTAAAATTAATTACTTGAGATAATTCTTTAGAATCAATAGATATTTCACCATCTTATTTACTTGGAATATAATGTCATGTTAACGCAAAGTCAAATTTGGTTCACTATCTGATGCAGCACCAACGGGACAACTAATTGCAAATTAGAATAGATCTATGGGGAGGGGGAATTAGAGAGAAGAAAGGGGACGGGGATTCAATAGAAGGGAAGAAAGAAAATAGGAAGAGAGGAATGCACCATAAGCCATCAAAATATTATTCATTCATCAAAACTGAAAATTACAATGCAAAATAGGTTTAAATAGTAAAGCAATCCTAATGAGATTGGGCCCGAGCCCATACAAGTCCAAATTTTTAAATAATAGTCCAAGAAAATAAACAAAGTTTAAATAAAATAAATAAACGTCCGATGTTCTCATCAACTCTCTCGGGGTGGCAGAAAACTTAACCCTGTCGAGTGGATATATCACTATAGGCTGTTGTCAATCTCCCAACCATAAGTTGAGTGGTTGGACAAGCTTCTTCTGGCATCTGTAAAAATGTGTTAGTGAAGGTTTGAACCTGGTGTCCTCACCAACTCCCCTTGGATGAACGGGAGGCGATCTAGGCCAAGGAAGATCCTGCTAACTCCGATAAAGCTCCAATAAATCTGGATCCAATTGCTATAGTGTCTCTCAGGAGATCCATGTACAATCAGAATCGGATCGACCAACCCAACGAACGAGGAAGCATTGAACCTCTCCATCATTAGTAAACACAGTTTCTTCATCTAAAATAGCATCAATTTTATCTGTGTGTGCTGTGAGAGGTGGTGGTGGGTTAGAAGTGGCCAAATAGTCGGGATCAAGGTCCACAAAGGGAGGTAACAAAGGATCATCTGAGGGAATGAAATGACCTTTATAAGCTACTAGGTCATCAACATTGAAAGTAGAATGGTAACCAAGACGTGGTGGAATGTCGACAACATAGGCATTTGGACCAACTTGTTTTAAAATTTTAAAAGGACTAACACTACGAGCTTGCAATTTGGATGCGGGTCCATGTAGACGCCGCTTTGGCCTAATGCGAACCATAACGTAATCCCCAACGTTAAACTCAAAATATCGTTTATGCAAATCAGCTTGGAGTTTATATTTTGCATTACTAGCTTCAAGTTGTTTATTAATCTCAATATGCAAATCACGAAGATGTTGTGCAAATGCTTCAGCTGACACTGACACTCTAGCCTGTGGGGACATAGGGATGAGATCTAACGGTTTCCTAGGCTTGTACCCATGAACGGCTTCAAATGGACTCATACCTAATGAACGATTTATGGAGCTATTATATGCAATTTCAGCTACAGGAAGGATCAAATCCCAATTTCGAAGATTTTCCCGAACCAGACTACGTAATAGGTTATCAAGACTTCGATTAACTACTTCAATTTGACTGTCAGTCTTAGGGTGATAGGCCATAGAAAATTTCAATTTGGTACCCATCTTTTGCCACAAAGTCCTCCAAAAATGGCTAGTGAAATGAACATCCCTATCGGACACAATGGTCTTAGGAAGCCCATACAATTTAACAATTTCATTAAAGAACAACATGACCACCTTAGACGCATCTGAGGTTTTGCTACAGGGGATAAAATGAGCCATTTTCGAAAAACGGTCGACAACCACAAAAATAGAATCATGTTTTTTTGGGGTGCGTGGAAGGCCTAATACAAAATCCATACTAACATCTTGCCAAGGACAATTGGGGACGGGAAGAGGGGTTTATAGGCCTGTGTTCTGCTTCTTCTGTTTATTCAATTGACAAGTGTTACAAGTACTAACAATCTTAGCCACGTCTTTTTTCAAGCTAGGCCAATAGAATTGACGTTCAACTTCTTCTATGGTCTTATCACGTCCAAAGTGACCGGCTAACCCTCTCGCATGAATTTCCCACACTATGAAATCTCGCACTAAAGTTCGAGGGATGCACAATTTATTGGCTCAAAAGAGATAACCCTCCTCAAGTTGGAAGCCATCTGTGGTGTTTGATTATCCCTTTTGCAAATCGAGAAAGATATCCTTAAAATCGGGACATGCCTCATAGTCCTCCTTAAGCCTTTCAAAATCGATGACCTTGATACTCATGATCGACAAAAGGGAGACACAACGACTTAAAGCATCAGCTGCTTGGTTCTCCAAGCTCTTCTTGTGTTTTAAAACAAATGAATAGACCTGTAAATATTCAATCCAACGACCATGCCTAGAGCTTAATCTTTTCTGGGAGTTGAGGTAACGGAGGGCCTCGTGGTCTGAATAAAGGACAAATTCCTGGGGCAACAAATAGTGGTGCCAATAGCGCAAAGCCTGGACCACTGCATACAGTTCCTTATCATAAGTCGAGTACCGTTGTTTGGCTTTATTTAACTTCTCACTGAAGTAGGCAACAGGGTGACGATCCTGACTCAAGACTCCGCCGATACCTACCCCGGAGGCATGGCATTCAACTTCAAAGACTTTGGAAAAGTTGGGAAGACGCATGACAGGAGCCTCCGTTATTCATTTCTTGACCAACTTAAAGGCCTTAGCCGCTTTTTGTGTCCAATGAAACTCCCCTTTTTTCATGCACTCCGTAATGGGTGCCATAATAGTGCTAAACCCCTTGATAAAGTGACGGTAAAATGTAGCTAAGCCGTGAAAGCTCCTGATGTCATGAATAGCTTTAGGCTTAGGCCAGTCAAGAATCGCCTGAACCTTAGCAGGGTTAGCAGATACCCCTGTCGAAAAGACAATGAACCCCAGAAAAATGACTGTATCGGTGAAGAAGGAGCACTTTTTGACGTTAGCATACAGATTAGTTGCACGAAGGGTAGAGCAAACTTATGTGAGGTGGTCACGGTGTTGCTGCTTAGTCTTACTATAGATGAGGATATCATCAAAGTAGACAACAAGAAACTTACCCATGAAAGGTCATAGAGTTTGTGTCATTACCCGCATAAAGGTACTTGGCGCATTACTTAGCCCAAAAGGCTGACCAGCCATTCGTAAAGACCATCTTTCGTTTTAAATGCAGTCTTCCACTCATCACCTGGGCGAATTCTAATATGATGGTATCCACTCTTCAGATCGATCTTCAAAAATATTGTCGCACCAATCATCATATCTAGCATATCATCAAGCCTGGGAATGGGAACATGATACTTCACCATGATCCTATTAATAGCGTGACTATTAACACACATTCTCCAAGAACCATCTTTTTTTGGCGTCAATAGGGCGGGGACATCACACGGGCTTAAACTCTCGCGAATGAATCCTTTGTGAAGGAGGTCATCCACTTGTCTTTGGAGTTCAGCGTGCTCGATAGGATTCATCCTATAATGAGGCAAATTTGGAAGGGATGCTCCTATGACGAAATCTATGGCATGTTGAATGTCCCTTAGAGGAGGTAGATGGTCGGTAGGTTCTCCAGAAAGACATCTCGAAACTCCCGAAGGATTGATTGGACTTCGGCAGGGCTCTCTAACGTGGAGTTAGATGAAACCTCCATGACTACTAAGGCGAACACAATTGAGTCACCAACAAGTGTACTCTCAAACTCCGTAGGACTAATGTTATGAAATCCCTTTCTTTCTACACTCTTCTTCGTTTCCAGTGCGTCAACAGGCTTTGGGGCAGTGGGTTAAGATGAATCTTCTTTCCATTAAACACGAAGGAGCAAGAATTGGATCGACCATAGATGGTTACATCTAGGTCAAATAACAAAGATTGTCCCAAAATGATGTGCCCGACATCCATTGAAATGACGTCACACCATATATGGTCCTTATACTCCAGGAACTGGATAGGGACTAAACAACGCTCCTTAACAGCTATAGAAGAGGTATCAACCCAAGAGACGCTATATGGTTGAGGGTGAGGAACTGACTTCAACCCTATACGGGATACAGTAGCCATCGAAATCGCATTAATGTAGCTACCACTATCCACGATAACTTTACAGTCCTTATTATTAATCTTAATGTAAGTATGGAAGATGGCATGACGGGCCAATCATCGGCATCCTTAGGCTGGGTAAGAGTGCAACGGACGACACCGACTCTAGGCGTATGCGGAATAAGGGGACTAGTCTGATTACAACCTAGGAAGGTATCTTCACTATTCTCCAAGTCATCAGACTCTTCTAACTTAGGCTCATAAACCTGGTCCTCTAGTGGTTCGTCGACTATACCTTCACGCTCTTCCATAACTAGGGCTCAGCTAGGACACTTAGAAGAAATATGACCAAAATCTTTACAGTTGAAGCATTGCAAACGAGAGGACGTTCTTGAAACCTCAGAACCTCTACCTTTGCTATCCAATGTAGGGATAGTATTAGAAGGAGGAGGTCCTAGAATAGACTTAGGGGATAGAGTGGATGCAGAAGAGGTTGCAGTGCGGCAGTCACTACGATTTCTATACGATGTCCTAGTCACTAACTCGTAATCCCGAACAAAAGAGTAGGCGTGGTCAAGAGTGGCGACGCCTCTAAGGACAAGCTCACGACTAAGATCATCCTGTAGACCTTGCCTAAACCTACTCAAGATCATGACCTCATCCTCAACGACCTGACATCTCATTAGAAACTCATCAAACTGAGCAACGTATTCGGTCACAAGTTGACTACCTTGCGTAAGTGTGTTCCATTGATCCAGCAAGTTGCCCTTGTAAGATTGAGGTAAATACTTTTCTTGAAGGCGACGATTCATTTCATCCCAGTTCCCAATAGGAAGAGTATGACGCCTCTCCAGGAGGTCCTCAACACTTTCCCAAAAGAGTTGAGCAGTGCCAATTAACTTCAAATTGGCAAATTGCATCCTCCGATCTTTAGGGACCCCATACCAGGTAAAGAAGCGATCTATATCTCTAACCCATTGATTGAATACACTAGGATCTAGACAACTATCAAATGTAGGGGCATCTAACTTAATATTTCGAAAGAGGCGCTCCTCGTGGCGAGGGGGAGACAGTGTACCATGACGGTGATATTTTCGCTCCCATCCACGAGCTTGATTTCCCCCCTACGATCATGTCTGGCGTGGTGTTGACCACCTTGTGGACGACGACGAGGTCTATTAATGGAAGCTTCAGAGTTTTCAGCTTCGGTCGAATATGGGGTTGGGTCAAGAGTGTTAAACCTAGCGGTTAGGGCTCTATTCTCCTCACGAGTACCGGCTACCTCAGTTTGG
>NC_036247.1:29400606-29415291 GCF_002742605.1 Olea europaea var. sylvestris | reverse complement strand
ATGTTGGTTAGTGATCGGGGTTCGAGCTCATCCAGGGGAGGGGTGAAATTTCAAAATAAGATGATGATGATGATGATGATGATAATGATAATAATAATAATAATAATAATAATAAATTAAGATCTATGCCTCAATACCCATTCTGAACAAAGAAGAGAAAATGAATGACAATAATCGTCAAACTAAAAAAATTTAAGTGCTAATTTTGTCAATTGCCCTTTTTAAATTTGACAAGCTGTCATGCTGTTACATGGACCAACATTGTACGAATTGAAGCCCATTCTTACTCCACAATTGAACAATTCTGGGATTCTGGCCCTAATCATATCTGTAGATGCTATGGCGTCCACGATCTAACCATTGTGTTAATTTCATTTTTGTCACTCCAACTTTCATTTTTCAAAATTCAATAATTAAACTTCAATTTGTTTTCAATGTTAGTCACCCGACCACTAAACCTAACATTCCAATAATCTCATTTTGTTATGAACATCTCCGAAACTAAGCACAACTATTTGATTATGAAGAGTTATTTTTTAAGGAAATTTATAATATTTTTTTGCTCCCTATAATTTGAAAAGGGTTTTTACTGATTTTGGGAAGTAATTGAATTTTTTTAGAACCATAGTTACTCTTGATGTCTTTTTTCTAGTATTTTTTCGAGTCATGTCCTATTGAAAACTCAGATCTATACAAGTGTGTCACATTGACATAAAATGATGGACTTGTGGGAAATTACGAGCTTGGATCGAGTTCATAGAATTAGTTACTTTGAGCCCATTTTTAGTCTAGATTGATGAATTTTGTTACTTTATTTCAACACTTAGTCCCGTTTGATTCCCTTTTTTTGGCCACAAACATGAAAAATATGACCATTATCCATCACATCAAGCCACCATATTTGACTTTTTATCTCTTGTGTGGGTCCCATAACGACTATATTTTTCATTTTCATTCTTAGAAAAATGAGGATCAAACGGGCTCACTTTGATAAAGTAAAACAAATATAGAGACAATCAATTATTTTGTCATGATAATGTTTTATGTTTGGCCATTACCTAAAAATGCACAAACATAAATTAGTTAATGACAACTTTTGAGACAAAGTTGTGTGGTAAGTTCGTTGTATGATCACCTTTGCATTGAGATAGTTGTCATTTCAAAATTAGATCAACCTTTTCTCTTTTTTACATTCAATGCTTAAAGTCTCGGCCCTGCCACCCCATATCACTCCACCTACCCACCCCGCACATATATGTATGTATATCAGTGTATGTACATGCATATGTAATGGTTTGATGGTGAAAAGATTCGGAAAAAAAAACCCTATCGGCCAAAGGAAGAGACTATTATGGTGGCTTCTTGTACAGTTACCTTATTTAAACAAGGTTGAACGTTGTGGATGGGGTGGAGTGGGGTGTTTGTGTGTATGTATGTATATATATATATATATAAAGTTATACATATTTCTTTCTTTTTGTTCAAACTCTGCTTTTCTAAGAGTTGTAGAAAACTTTGCATTCAAATAATTTGGTGCTCTCTTTGTATGTCTTTTTAGGCCATCAAAGATGGGATAAACTTTTTGACTGGGACTGACAATACACCCTTTTGAAATATGGTATGTATCCTTGTAATTCTAAACCTTTCGAAGAATATAAAAATGAAATAAAATAGGGTTTTTAGAGGAAAATTAAAATAATTGTTCACTTTGATTTTGGAAAATTGAAAACATCAATTTATATAAATAGGGCACCCTCTGTTTAAAGCATTTGAAACACTTGATGTTATTATGAAGGATATTGGTGATAGGTTATTTTCCATTCTTGTTGAGGAATCTCGTGATGTATCAATGAAGGAGCAAATGTCAATTGTTCTACAGATTCCCTTTTTTTGGCCACAAACATGAAAAATATGACCATTATCCATCACATCAAGCCACCATATTTGACTTTTTATCTCTTGTGTGGGTCCCATAACGACTATATTTTTCATTTTCATTCTTAGAAAAATGAGGATCAAACGGGCTCACTTTGATAAAGTAAAACAAATATAGAGACAATCAATTATTTTGTCATGATAATGTTTTATGTTTGGCCATTACCTAAAAATGCACAAACATAAATTAGTTAATGACAACTTTTGAGACAAAGTTGTGTGGTAAGTTCGTTGTATGATCACCTTTGCATTGAGATAGTTGTCATTTCAAAATTAGATCAACCTTTTCTCTTTTTTACATTCAATGCTTAAAGTCTCGGCCCTGCCACCCCATATCACTCCACCTACCCACCCCGCACATATATGTATGTATATCAGTGTATGTACATGCATATGTAATGGTTTGATGGTGAAAAGATTCGAAAAAAAAAACCCTAACGGCCAAAGGAAGAGACTATTATGGTGGCTTCTTGTACAGTTACCTTATTTAAACAAGGTTGAACGTTGTGGATGGGGTGGAGTGGGGTGTTTGTGTGTATGTATGTATATATATATATATATAAAGTTATACATATTTCTTTCTTTTTGTTCAAACTCTGCTTTTCTAAGAGTTGTAGAAAACTTTGCATTCAAATAATTTGGTGCTCTCTTTGTATGTCTTTTTAGGCCATCAAAGATGGGATAAACTTTTTGACTGGGACTGACAATACACCCTTTTGAAATATGGTATGTATCCTTGTAATTCTAAACCTTTCGAAGAATATAAAAATGAAATAAAATAGGGTTTTTAGAGGAAAATTAAAATAATTGTTCACTTTGATTTTGGAAAATTGAAAACATCAATTTATATAAATAGGGCACCCTCTGTTTAAATTTAATCGTTCAAACAATCGAGCTGCTAAGTGGTCAATATCTTGGCCTTTATTTTGCATTGAAGATAAATAAGAATATAAATATAAATATAAACATCTCTTATCTAAAAGTTTAAACTTTTAGACGGGCGTGTTAATATTGCTTCAGCTTAAGTAAACTCGTATTCTTATGTCCAATTTCGCTAAACACGGTATGATCCTCGACATGTTCTTGATAACATATTCAAATTTCGCCAATATGCTCAACAAATAGTTAGCTTAAAACATATTCATCATGTGGATGAGTGAAGCGCACTTTTGAGAAGCAGCCTTTCATCACTTTAGATAGAAACATAATCGAAGACTTACCCATATCTAAAAAATTGAGATGTTAGACAAGAATCTACATTAAAGATAAAATATAAATAAATAAATTATTTTTAGCTGAAACTTATACATGAGATTCTAAACCAAGTAATATTATTAAGATAATTTTATTTTCTTTTAAGTTACTTTTAGTTCAAGGGCTAATATTATTTTGGTAAACTTAGATTTTTTAGGTGGGTAGGGTGCTTTTATTAAAAAATAACCAGTAAAAGCAGAAGTTGATTGAGAATGAATGAGATATTTCTTAAAGATTTTATTTTTCTTAATGAAATTAAATTGCCTGATAATGGATAGTGAGTGAGTGAGTGGTGTTTGCTCTGCTTTCTACGCCGTGGCACGCTTACCACTGACTTTTAAGAACTTGGCATGGGCCATTAATTTAACAAATTAGCATAATCTCCAAGCAAACCCCAAATCAATTTTTGTTCTACATAATGTTTTGCAACCTTTTGTTGGTTGCAAATTTGATTAACCCATTTTTTTATATAGTGAATATTGGGCAACAACACTTGTTTCGTATTACTTTTAAGTGTTTACAAATTGTGAGTCTTACGAAATTTATGAATAACAAGTGTAAGGGTGGACCGGGGGGGAGGGGGGTTGTTTACAGGGTCAAGTGACCCTCTAGATTTTGAGGGGAAAAAAATTTTGTTTCGCTTTTTTTTTTTTAGAAGGTATTTATAAATTTTATTTGTGACCTCCTAACTCAAGTCGTATGGGTCTGCCCCTGAACAAGTGGTATAATAAGTTGTGGTCCTTTAAAATGGGTGAATAAAAAGTATCTTTGATATGCAATTTAAGCTTTGTGTAAATAGATTAAATATTGATGACCAAATATTTGTTTAATAACTTCATTAACAAGAAACTTACACTGTTAAAATTAAAGTCGAGAGAGAGAGAGAGTTTTGCAAAAAGTTGTTATCCTCCATGCATAAAGGGCATATATATATATATATGCAAAAGCTCTAGACTTTAACTAAAATCGAGCAGAGGCCCCTTTATTCCTTGTGTTTGGAGGAAATCGTACGCAGTTCCCGATTTCTTGAAACAGCCCACTTGCCTCACTTTTCAGGTCTCGTATTTTGTGCATTCTTCGCCCTATTCTCCTAATTAAAGCCAATAATCTTACATAGTGTCAATAGTGTTACATCACTCGACTAAATCATATATAAATGAGATTTATTTGCTTGCTTTTTGATCTATCAATTAAATTAAATGTGAATTAGTTCTCCCTTATTTTATGTACGATATCTTTCACTTAAATCTTCTTGTACTTCTATGGGGGTGGGGCCCACAACATAAGGCTATACTATTAGACCGTAGTAGTAGTGGTTACATGATATTTTTTTTTGATATCCAGGTATCCAAGTTTACACTAGACTAAATTTTGGACCCCCAAGATCCTTGTCCCTAGAACCTTGGGGGGTAAATCGCGAGTTATGTCTCAACTGGATCACAGGTTGGTGGTTACATGATATTGTACTGTCTTAAGGTGGATAATTTTATTTGAGAAGTGTTACACAATCCGGGATTAAAACCCGAGTTTAAATCCAGGCCGAGGTGGCATAACCTCGACCCTCTATCTTGCAACACATGGGGCTCGCATATACACAATCAATGGCCGAGGTGTTGCCAACACCTCGACCTATCAATAGGGTCTGTCAATGGCCCTGTTTGACTGGCAAACTCCATTTTAATTTTAGTATAAGAAATGATATTTGCAATATCAAATATATAACATAACGAGGATGAAGATCTTAGGCTAATTAAGATAACTAGAATAACAGAAATAATTTCATAAGTATCGGTGCTTAATTTATGTTAAACATCGATAACATGACACACCATTAATTGGTGAATAAGTTAATGGTAGGTCCCATTAATTTAATGATTCACCAATTAGTTCGTGTGTCATGCCACTTATATTTAATATAAGTTACATAATCGGTATTTAGGAAATAATTGTTCACTTTGATTTTGGAAAATTGAAAACATCAATTTATATAAATAGGGCACCCTCTGTTTAAATTTAATCGTTCAAACAATCGAGCTGCTAAGTGGTCAATATCTTGGCCTTTATTTTGCATTGAAGATAAATAAGAATATAAATACAAATATAAACATCTCTTATCTAAAAGTTTAAACTTTTAGACGGGCGTGTTAATATTGCTTCAGCCTAAGTAAACTCGTATTCTTATGTCCAATTTCGCTAAACACGGAGGTATGATCCTCGACGTGTTCTTGATAACATATTCAAATTTTGCCAATATGCTCAACATATAGTTAGCTTAAAACATATTCATCATGTGGACGAGTGAAGCGCACTTGAGAAGCAGCCTTTCATCACTTTAGATAGAAACATAATCGAAGACTTCCCCATATCTAAAAAATTGAGATGTTAGACAAGAATCTACATTAAAGATAAAATATAAATAAATAAATTATTTTTAGCTGAAACTTATACATGAGATTCTAAACCAAGTAATATTATTAAGATAATTTTAGTTTCTTTTAAGTTACTTTTAGTTCAAGGGCTAATATTATTTTGGTAAACTTAGATTTTTTAGGTGGGTAGGGTGCTTTTATTAAAAAATAACCAGTAAAAGCAGAAGTTGATTGAGAATGAATGAGATATTTCTTATAGATTTTATTTTTCTTAATGAAATTAAATTGCCTAATAATGGATAGTGAGTGAGTGAGTGGTGTTTGCTCTGCTTTCTACGCCGTGGCACGCTTACCACTAGCTTTTAAGAACTTGGCATGGGCCATTAATTTAACAAATTAGCATAATCTCCAAGCAAACCCCAAATCGATTTTTGTTCGACAGAATGTTTTGCAACCTTTTGTTGGTTGCAAATTTAATTAACCCATCTTTTTATATAGTGAATATTGGGCAACAACACTTGTTTCGTAGTACTTTTAAGTGTTTACAAATTGTGAGTCTTACGAAATTTATGAATAACAAGTGTAGGGGTGGACCGGGGGGGGGGGGTGTTTACAGGTCAAGTAACCCTCTAGATTTTGAGGGAAAAAAAATTTGTTTAACCTTTTTTTTTTCCCAGAAGATATCCTATAAATTTTATTTGTGACATCCTAACCCAAGTTGAATGGGTACGCCCCTGAGCAAGTGGTATAATAAGTTGTGGTCCTTTAAAATGGGTGAATAAAAAGTATGTTTGATATGCAATTTAAGCTTTGTGTAAATAGATTAAATGTTGATGACCAAATATTTGTTTAATAACTTCATTGACAAGAAACTTACACTGTTAAAATTAAAGTCGAGAGAGAGAGAGAGTTTTGCAAAAAGTTGTTAATCCTTCATGCATAAAGGGCATATATATATATGCAAAAGCTCTAGACTTTAACTAAAATCGAGCAGAGGCCCCTTTATTCCTTGTGTTTGGAGGAAATCGTACGCAGTTCCCGATTTCTTGAAACAGCCCACTTGCCTCACTTTTCAGGTATCGTATTTTGTGCGTTCTTCGCCCTATTCTCCTAATTAAAGCCAATAATCTTACATGGTGTCAATAGTGTTACATCACTCGTCTAGTAAATGAGATTTATTTGCTTACTTTTTAAGGTGATCTATCAATTAAATGTGAATTAGTTCTCCCTTATTTTATGTACGATATCCTTCACTTAAATCTTCTTGTCCGTCTATGGGTGGGGCCCACAACATAAGGCTATACTATTAGACCGTAGTAGCGGTGGTTACATGATATTGTACTGAATTAAGGTGGATAATTTTATTTGGGAAGTGCTACACAATCCGGGATTAAAACTCGGGTTTAAATTCAAGTCGAGGTGACGTGACCTCGGCCCTTGATCTTGCATCACATGGGGGCCCGCATATACACAATCAATGGCTGAGGTGTTGCCAACACCTCGACCTATCAACAGGGTTGTCAATGGCCCTGTTTGACTGGCAAACTCCATTTTATTTTTAGTATAAGAAATGATATTTGCAATATCAAATATATAACAAAACGAGGATGAAGATCTTAGGCTGATTAAGATAACTAGAATAATAGAAATAATCTCATACGTATCGGTGCTTAATTTATGTTAAACACCAATAACATGACACACCATTAATTGGTGAATAAGTTAATGGTAGGTCCCATTAATTTAATGATTCACCAATTAGTTGGTGTGTCATGCCACTTGTATTTAATATAAGTTAACAATCGGTATTTAGAAGATCATTTCTAATTAGAATAAATGATATTTATGACTAAATATTAAATAATACCATCCAACTTAATTTATCATAATACCATTCACCTACAACTACTACTTTTATTTTAATTTTTTTGAGTAATCACTCTAGGTGGCATGTTTTACTAATGACAGACGTCATTTATGCTACTTGTCACGTCCAGACACAGAAACAGCAAAACCTCAGTTAATTTCCTCCAACATGAATTCGAAACAGATCCAAATTCTATTATTGTTATTGTCCTCGAAGATGGAATAAGTGACTAGGTTGGGGTCCGAGACCAGAGATGGTAAACATGTGATGAATCAATAGAAAAATTGACGATTTTCATGGAGCGATCGAGAACAACTTATACTAATTAAAAACCCATGTTGGTAAAGATACACAAAAAAAGAGAACTTGTCTTCAACTTTTCCCCTCACATTTTAGTCTTCCTTGAGTAAAATGCAATTCCGCTTAGTGGTCGATAACGTGGAAAAGAAAAGATTCATTATACTAATGTATATATATATCTGCATGCTCACAGGTGGCTGTATACGATTCATATATAATTTTTTATTACCATTAATCACCAATTACATTATATACTTATGCATGAAAGGCAGAGTTCCACTACCACATGCCATATCTTGTAACAGTGACGGAGCTAGAAGTCCACGTAATTACGGACGAATCCAGATGAGCATAGGTAGTAGCTCGAGAGGCCATCGAATGGTCACCCAATATCAGAAAAATAAATAAATTCCGATAGAGCCGGCAGAAGGGACTTGCTGGGTGCTGACTCCACCTGTGGAAAAATTATTGCGACAGTGACATGATACATAGAAGTTCTTTGCGAGTATCAAGAATTAAATTAAATTTCACGTTACTCCTGCTTTATATAAACCAAAGAACGGTGCTTAAAATCATTTCTCAGTATACATGTAATGCAGAAAAAGAGATATATATCAACTAAAAGGGTGGTGGGAGTGGGGTGGGGTGGAGGATAAAGCTGATTTGCCTTTGATACTGTTGCAATTCGTCCTCGTCAGCACATGCATGCCACTTTCCCCGGCAAAATCGACTTTGGACCCCAATTTTACCACATATGCAAGAAAAGAACACCCCCCTCTCCCATATATTTCACTCCGTTTGATCAAAATCACAATCTAATCTTATATTTTAAGCACAAGGCTTCTTGGGTTTTAATTCTGTTGATTATTGTTTTCTTGATCCAAATACACTACTGCTGCACTTGCTCTTTCATTAAAGAAAATCTTGTGAAACGAATATTTCCCCAAGATTTTCCTTAATTTCACCTTGTCAACTTCCTTTTTGTTTCTGTCGTTGTTGGATAATTAATCAGTGGAGCCAAGATAAAGGATGAGAGCAGGAGGTTGTACAGTGCAGCAAGCTCTAACTGCGGAGGCGGCAAGTGTTGTCAAACAGGCAGTGGCGCTTGCTAAGCGGCGCGGCCATGCACAAGTGACACCGCTGCATGTAGCAACCACCATGCTGGCGGCTTCCGGTGGTGTTTTACGAACCGCCTGCCTTCAGTCTCACTCCCATCCTCTCCAATGCAAAGCTCTAGAGCTTTGTTTTAACGTGGCGCTCAATCGCCTCCCAGCTTCCTCGGCGAGTCCCACGTTAGGAGGCCCACCCCACCGTTCTCAACAATATCCGTCCATTTCCAACGCGCTTGTGGCCGCCTTTAAGCGTGCTCAAGCTCACCAGAGGCGTGGCTCCATCGAAAACCAGCAGCAACAACTATTGGCTGTCAAAATAGAGCTGAAGCAGCTCATAATTTCCATTTTAGATGATCCCAGTGTTAGTAGAGTTATGAAAGAAGCTGGTTTTTTGAGCACTCAAGTGAAAAGCAATGTGGAGAAAGTGGTTTCTTCAGAATCATGCTTTCAAAACTCTCCTACTCTAAATAAGTCCAAAGAAAATAACCTTCTCACCCTTTCTCCATCTCCCACTACCATTTATCAAACCTTGGAAAAAATTGGAAAACCAAGTACTTCTGAATCAGTTGGAAACGAAGATGTTAACAGTATAATAGAAGCCCTGGTGAAGAGAAGAAAGAAAAGTATTGTGATAGTAGGCGAAAGTATATCCAGTTTAGAAAGTATAGTTCGAGGAGTGATGCATAGGGTTGACAAAGGAGGAGTTCCTGAATCTCTTAGAGAAGTAAAATTCATAAGCATCCCACTTCATTCTTTCTGTAATGAGCACAGAGAAGTAGTTGAACAAAAGATGGGAGAATTGGCTTGCCTTGTGAAGAGTCTTGTTGAAAAAGGAGTTGTTTTGTACTTAGGAGATTTGAAATGGATTACTGATTATAGAGCCAATTGTTGGGGGCAAGAGAGAAGCTACTACTGTCCTGTGGAGCACATGATCATGGAAATTGGAAAATTGGTTTGTGGAATTGGAGAAATTGGGAAATTTTGGCTCATGGGAATTGCAACCTTTCATACTTTTACAAGGTGCAGAAGTGGGCAATATTCACTGGAAAATATTTGGGGTTTGCATCCTGTTACAGTTCCTGGTAACAGTTTGGGCTTGAGTCTTATTTGTCACAGGTAAAAATTTATCGATCTTAATATTTTAATATGTTCATATGGACTTAATTTCTTGAATTTCTTCTGCATATAATTCTGTAGATTTCTTGGATATAGTTTCTTTTTCTTTTTTTTCTTTTTTGATTGATTGTAAATGGTTTCTCTCATTTATTTATCGATCTTAAGATTTTAAAATGTTCATATGGACTTAATTTCTTGAATTTCTTCTGCATATAATTCTGTAGATTTCTTGGATATAGTTTCTTTTTCTTTTTTTTCTTTTTTGATTGATTGTAAATGGCTTCTCTCATTTTGTTGTTTTATTGTAAAAACATATACAATTAGTTAAAACTCATTATGAAGTGTTGATTTTTCTCATTTGGCTCAGTGATAAAGAAACTGAAGCTACAAGCCAAGATGCGGAAAATGGAGGCCTTCAGCCACGGCTTACAGATGAAGAAGAAAAGCTCAATTGCTGTGCAGATTGTTCAGCAGAATTCGAAACAGAAGCCCGAAACTTACGAACAAACACTCATAACACTGAGCCCACATTTTCAAGCCTGCCTTCTTGGCTAAGGAATGAAAGCAGAAGACTTAATAGTAATGATCAGGTTATTATTTTTCTAACTTCTCTTTTGCTTTTATTTTTTATTTTTATCAGTCCGTTACTCCACTATAAGACTTTAGAACAAATTTAAATACATTTTCAACACTTCTCCTCGCATCTAGGTCAGTTTTTATGATAATAAGACTTGAATTAAGAACCTCAACTTTGATATCATATTCGATTGTCTTGTCTTATAAGTATTTAAATTATATCTTCGGCAAGAGCAAGTCTAAAACAATTTTCTTCCTTTTTGTATGATCCCTTTGATTTTAGGACTGTGTCTCAGTGGGAGAACTCTGCAACAAATGGAATGCAATATGTAATTCAGTCCACAAGAAATCCAAGGCATTGGAAAGAACCCCAAGTTTCTCTTCTGCATCACCTTCTCCATCTAGTTCTTGCTTTTCGTTCGATTTACTGAATCCCTCTTTGCAGCAAGGCCCATTCTCTCGACAAGCATTTTCATCTAATCCTAATTCCACCCCTAATCCTGCTTCCTCAAGCAATGTTATGGACACGGATTATGCGCAAAATTTCAAAGAATTCAATGCTCAAATCTTGAAGTTTGTATGCAGTGCATTGGAAGAAAAAGTCCCATGGCAGAAAGAAATCATTCCTGATATTGCTGGAAGCATACTTCAATGCAGGTCTGGAATGTTAAGAAGAAAAGACAAGGTAAGAAGTACCGAGGTTAAAGAAGAAACCTGGTTGTTCTTTCTAGGACTTGATGCACAAGCCAAGGAAAAAGTTGCAAAAGAACTGGCTAAAATTGTTTTTGGCTCTTATTCAAACTTTGTGTCCATTCCATTGAGCCGATTTTCATGTACGAGGTCAGATTCAACAGATGATTATAGAAATAAACGAACAAGACATGAACAAAACAGTAGCTACATTGAAAGCTTTTGTCAGGCGGTATCTTCTAATCCCCACCGCGTTTTCTTGGTAGAAGATTTGGATCAGGCGGATTACTTTTCTCAAATCGGCATAAAAAGGGCCATTGAAAAAGGCAGAATAACCAATGAAAATGGCGAAGAATTTAGCCTTTGTGATGCCATTATCATATTGAGCAGTGATAGTTTCAGCACTAGGTCAAGAGCATCTTCACCTTCTACTAAGCAAAAATCAGATGGATCATTGCAGGAGGAAAAGGAAGAAAAATGCCCTCGTGTTTCATTGGACTTGAACATTGGCTTTGATGATGAAAAGATTGAAGATAATCAGTCCATGGACGATTTAGGGATTCTTGAAATTGTCGATAGGCGGATAGTGTTCCAAATTCAGGAGTTGTAGGAGAATTTTTGTTTTCTTTAGTATGTATAACGGAGATAGAAAGCAGTAAGTGCACGGCACCTCAAGAGTTGTAGGAGTGAAACGTTTTTTTCCTTTTATTTTTTAGGAAATAAATTAATGGATATCTATCACTTTTATGTATTACTTTTGTAAATATTAGAAACCCTAAGAGACGAAGATCTTTCTTAATATTTTCTACTTGGGTAAAATGAACTTTGTTTGTAGCCTTTGAAGATTAATGATCATGAATTGACACTTCCTGCCGATGAATTAAGGCCTTGGGATTTAACAAAACTTTTCTTCCAAAAAAGGGATTCTCAGAAGATAATAATAGGTTTGTATTTGTTAGATTTAAGAACCCTAATGTATTGAACCAGTACACTTTCAAGAAAAATAAGAATGAAATAAACAAGGAGATTTTTAAGGAAGATCAGCTTAAAAGAAGAATGACCCTACAACTCATTACCCTCTTATTATCCGCAACTCTGATTCAATATTTTTTAATTTAAGTTTGTTTCAAGATTGTCTAATACAAATAGAATCCAAACTATGTTGAGAATTTCTTTATGCAGAGAACTCTGTGTGTGTGTTGATTGGCCTTCCACGTAGATGAAGTGATGAACAATGCTTTATCTTCAAAAGACAATGTCACGTTCTTCCAAGAAACAACTTTAACACAAGTAATGATTTTAGATTAATTTGTATATAATAAAACAAAATTAATATATGAAAAGTTTGTCAAAATGTAGATATGGAACTTCATCGTGCAAAACGATAGTGTATGTGAAAATTAATAATTGACGTGTTTTACTTCGAGTTATAGGAGCTAATAATCATCCATATACTCGTGTTGGTGATGTTATTTTTTTTTGTAATCAGAGAATTGTGAGTCATACTTCAAATATGTTTAGTCTATAAAGTTGAAGCTGATGAAATTGCTTCAATTTTGAACTAATATTGAGATTTGCAACATACATATGAACGTTGTAAAAGACTTCTGACACGTTTTCTGAATGTTGCAAAATGCTATTAAAAGTTTAGTAAATATGATTCAAGAATGAGCAAGTTCTAGAGGTTCTTTTTCTTATTTTACATGCTTTTTAAAGCAAGAGAATCCGTGAAAAAAAGACCAGTATAAGAACAAAAAGAAAAGAAAAAAAAAACAAAAAGTAAAAGTGAATTAAAGGTAAAAACTACTTGCTTTTTCTTTTATCCAGAGAGGTTTTATACTTAATATTCACTGAGAAGCCTTCTCCTTTCATTTCACAATTCATCCCCGCCCCCAAAAATTGAAGAAGAAGAAAATAAAGGGAAAGAAGATAGAATAGTTAAGTGTTGAGACTCGAATAGTAAGCGTTGAATTCAAATAGGGAGACGCTCGCACCGGCTTTATTTTGAGCAAGACGAAGTATAGTTTATGATTTTCCAACTTTTTTAAAGATGTTAAAACACTGAAACTGACATTTTATTATCAAATAAAGAATCGTCGACACCTAACCACATGAAATAGCATCCTCATCCAAAACGAACTTTTTATCAACCTCACTCGATAAAACCAGTTTAATTTTCATTAATTATCATCTTCATGTGGTTTAAAATAATTACATGTCCTAATTGGGTTGGGAAGGAGAATCATTGTTGTATTATTATGCCAATAAAATAATTATTATATATTTGTAAAAGGAAGAGCCCACAAAAGAAGATGATTAATGTATGAATTTGATCCATAACGTAATGGTTGCGCAAAGGAAGAACCACAATATTTTTTTTATTTTTTTGCTTTAGAAGTTAAAAAAAAAAAAAGAAAAAAAAAAGGCAAAATCTTCCATTAGAATAACAAAAGTAAGCACTACTTTTCATGCTTTTGATGTGTTTTGTGAAAGAAAAAGCTTTTTCTTCTTTGATTTTTGTAATCAAACATTCCATCTCTAGAAAAAAGCATTAGTGTAAAGTTGAAGAATAAGAAAACTTTCAAAATGAACTAAAGTAAAATAAACATAGATAAAGAATCTATCTTTAAACCTTAAAAAAGATGTTTTTACTTTAGAATCGCCAAAAGATGATTATATTGGTATGACTTTAAATTAAACCTCTGTCTATAAGTTGGGAATTTGTCGCTATATTGGCTTTTAAAAAGCTAAGGAGTTTCGGTGCAAAAGGGGAATTGATTAAATTCTTGTCTACATTCTTTTCTCCAATTCATCTATGTTGTGTAAAACGTTAACAACAAACAAAAAACAAGAAGAACAATAAAATTGACATATAAAAATTTAAATGATTCGATAATGTGCCTACATCTGCTATTCTACAGCACGAATAATTCATTAACTTCGAACGGGGTTGTACAAGGTTGTTCATGTAGAATCCTATTCTCAAAAATATATTTATAAGCCCTATTAGTCTGACCACATCGCCCCATCAACTAATCCCCAAACAAACATATGAGCCACCTAATCAACGATCTACAAACGCTTTCGCTTTAGGCTTAAAAGAAGTCAAACAAGTTACTTAAACTTTGATTTCAAGTCATTCCTAAAATACATTTACTCTTCAACGCATTGTCCTTTTACATATATTTCATTTTTAATAAAAGTGTGAAACATGCATAATTTACTTAATGTGATGACAATGAGATTTGAATCTGCTTTTTAATTTGACTTTATCTATTGATAAATGTGAATTGTCAAATACTAATTACTTGTATCTTCATGACTAATGCAAATGGTATTGGATCAATACTTAGGGTTTTCATTTTAAAATATTAACTTAAGAGAAGTAGTTTGAATTCTTATATGTTGGTCGACATCCTTAAGATAGATGAAATTGTCATTCAACTTTGATATGATATTGAGTCTT
>NC_036247.1:29349200-29399650 GCF_002742605.1 Olea europaea var. sylvestris | reverse complement strand
AAGAGGTCACGTGGGGTAGGGAAAATGAATTCCATGAAAAAAATTTGCCATCAAACAACCATGAAAATTTTTCCATATCAAACGGGGCCTAAGTTCCAACTTTTTCTAGCTGATTGATAAGAAAGTTGGCCAATTGGGTGACAATGCTAGTAATATGGGCAACTTACTGATATTTAAGAATAAAATTAATATAGATGTATAATTAATTTGTGGACATGTGAAGGCATTTGGAATCTAATATATACCATATCGACACATTAAATTATAATAATGTAAGTGCAGAAAGTGGACAGCCCTTTTGACACAAAGTTAATCACTTTTTTTGCACTCCTCGTGGGATTATAGCTAAAAGACTACTTTAATCCACGCAACTTTTTTCTACCTTTAAATGGATTTACTTTTTTCCATTGTTTATCTCATATACACATAATGGTATGAACAATTTGTATGGCGTGGAATGCTGCATAGGAAATTGTATAAATTGATTGTTTCTAACTCTACACTAAAAAGTAATTTGATAGGAGTTCTATTGTTACTTTGCTTCTTACAGAAAAACTTCACGATGAATCTACCTTAAGCAAACTTCCTTTAGAAGTTATTCTAGCATGATAAAGCACTTTCAAAAGTTATCCAATCAAGTTCAAAAGCAACTTCTTAATTTCAGAACCAGCTTTTAACTTTAAAAAATTTAGTCAAACGGGACCTAAGATTAATTTATAAAGAGTTCCATGGTTAAAGCATTATGAATTGATCATTTACATATATAGCTTTGTATATGTCAATATTGTGATTAATCGATTTATAACGTGGGATAGGTATTATTGAATTTTTTTCTCCGTAAAGCAAATTTGAGTTGTTAATTTTTATTTTTTGAAAATTGAGCATGATGTAAGGACATAAAAATTACTTACATACGTTATGAGGCAAGGACATAAAAATTACCTTTTTTACTTTTAAGAAAATTATTATCATGAGTTATTTTTATAAATTTTGAAGATAAAGAAAAAGTTATTTATTTTAAAAAGTAATCCTTATCCATTATCAAATCTATTTTTAATCAGCTTTTTTCAACTCACAAGTAAACATTTTAAGGCTCTGTTTGTGCCCCCATTAATTTGAAAAAGAAAATGTATTATGGGATAGTGATTAATATAAAATGTGTGGTAAAAAAGAAGAAAAAGTTTTAGATTTATATATAATATTATTTTAATGAAGAATGTGTTGTTAAAAATGAGTACTGTAAAAAAAAAATGAATGACAAACAAGGGCTAAGCTTAGTTTTCCTTTGATTAGGTTTTGATCATTGCTTTATTTGGTGAGGTCTTTCTTAGATGAGCTGAGCTTGTCTTGTAGTGTGTCATTTTGGTCTGAAGGGTTGGATTTGTACGACTTCATAGGTACTGGGCCTTGAACAATACTCTTTGCGTTTAGGCCCACTTTGTAACCCTACATATTTCATATTTAGGCCTGCAACCCACCCATATATTGTAAATACTGAGTACTTTAGAAAAAGAGGAAATTAAATAAAATCAGGTATTAAAACTTTCAAATTCAAAATTAGGGGATGAAGTTTATTTATGCAAAAATCTGGTATTATATATAATTAACACATCTAATTCAATTAAAACCCTAATCATTCCCCCCAAATTCTTCCCTTATCATATCCCGTCTCTCTCTATCGCTTCACCTTATCGTTCGACTGTCATCGCCGTCAAAGAGCGACCGCCACCGGAGACACCTCCGACTCCGAGTGCCAACACAAGACCATCAGAATTCAGGCCATTTTTAAACTGTAATAATTTATTCTTACTCTAACTCTCCATCTTCTCTTCATCTTCCTGTCCGCATCATCCTCGCGATGCAGATCTACCCACTCTAGCGAGCTGTAGTGGTGAAATGAATAGGCTATGGTGGTTGTTGAATTTGGTGGTATTGGTGTGATTTTTTTGGCATGTTTTGTTGCGTTTTTGAGGTGGTGGTGGCGGGTTTGTGGATTCTTTGGTGGAGGTGGTGGTTAGATGTGATGTAAATGGAGATAAATGAAATGGTGGTGGTGTGCTATGGGTGGTGCATTGTGCAATGGTGGTGGTGGTGGTGGTGTGTTGTGGGTGGTGCGTTGTGCAATGGTGGTGGTGGTGGTGGTTGTTGCAGTGACGATGACAGTAACGGGTGGAGTATCTGTGACCAATAATTAGGTGTCCGTGACCAACTATTTAGGCGTCTATGACCAACTCTTTAGCTGATTTGTGACTAAATAATAGGTGTTTGACTAAAAAATAATTTGTGACCAATAAATTGTAACTTATGTGACCCATAGATAAAATGTGACATGTAATTTGAATGATCTGTGGGCTCGAAATAATATGTGACCTACAAAGTTTTTGATTTATGACCACGAAATAATTTGTGACCAATTAATTTGACGTTATGTGACCAGTAAATAAATCTATGACTATTAATCATGTAACTGTGACTTTATTATCTTTATTTAATAAATATTTTTAATTAATTAAATGCATACCCGATTTTTGAATTTTCAAACTATTTACTTGATTTTTAAATGGGGTAAATATAACCCCTGAGATGCGATTTTTTTTCCCTTAGAAAAATAATATCTTGATGGTGGAGTCAAATCCCCCAAATAATACTCTGTGTAAAAAAATTATTTTTACTTCGAAAACTTCAAAGGCTTCATTCTGATTAACTATTTTTAAATTTTATAGTGAAAGAATCATTACAACTTAATCAGCTTCGAGTTAATACTCAATATTTGATAAGATCCCAATTCATGAATCCTCTCCAAACATGCTTATATCTTGTTTTAGGGTGATCGACAAACAGTAAAAATTTGCTAAAAAATAAAAAATAAAAATTGATAGCAATATTCCAATCCATGGTATTCAAAATGTCCCATCAGAGAGAATACATGTCTGTACATTTTTGCTGTATATCAGGTCTGATTATGGTCCAGACGATGACTCTCATACTCTTTCAGTATATGTGACATTCCGCTTTACTGTTAGGATGCATTAAGGGATAAATTTCACATCGATTAAATATCGAAATATAGCCTAACATACAAAGGTTGTGCTCTCCTCACTTGAGTTCTTTGCATTGGGCGTGCTCTCTTTGTTTCTTCATTGGAGGAAAGTGTTTATGAGTGATACCAAGATGGCTTATTGGAGTGCCACATATCAGCTGGTCATGTGACTCATGTCATGGCTTCTCAATGCAAAAACATCAAACAGACAATTTCACAATATGGATCAGCTCGCTGTCCTTCTGTCTCTGAGATCCCCAATATGAGTGATACCAAGATGGCTGACTGGAGTGCTACAAATCAGCTGGCCATGTCATGGTTCTCAATGCAAAAACATCAAGTTCTAATAGAATGGTTATTTGAATGATACGAAAATTAATGAACACGTTCACTAACTCCATTTCTGCATCTAACACAAACAGACAATTTCATACACGTACGTGGAAGAAATAAAGATGTGTATCATTAAAATTGTTAAAATTGAAAGTCTTTTGTCCGGCATTCCCAGATAACTTTTCATTTTCTAAATATAATGATCTATAAAAATGCACGAAAACCCTAAAATAACCAGCTCAGTACAACAAAACCAAAAACATAATAGACAAAATTCAATATTGTAAGAAGCACAAATGCAATTCCTAATATCAAATTATTATTGACTTCAGACACATTCATCTTCTTGTCATGATACAAAAATTAAAGATTTTAGTAAAAGAAAATTAAAATAAAATTGGGTTCATGTTCAGTTTTGTTTGGCCAGCCACATTACGCAACTAACAGGTGTAATAAATCATATTAAATTCATATTATCTTTACCGTTCTAAATCTTCTGATATGAGCACAGAACGCGAAATTACCTTAATTTGTGAGATTTTTGAACGGTAGAAGAAATACCCAACTACAGATGAAGAGGAAGTGTCAGTCCTTAGCAAAGATCAACCGACTGGGGGTACAGAATCCCGGTTTACAAACCTCTTACAGAGGTCTCACACATGGTGGAGTCGGAATTTTTTTGTCATTTTTTATTACATCGGGGCCCGCAGTGGGGCCGACTTTTTGTGAGAGTTTTGATTTTCTTCTGTAAAAATAATTCTGTGCAATTAGAATTGTTTAGCAAAGATTTGTAAATCGTGGCTGATTCCTCAGGATGATGAAGATTCAGAGTCTTACTACTCCATTCACTATTCCTCCCCTCCCTTTTTATCTCTTTAAATTTTTTTTTCTTTAGATACACGCAACACTCATTTAATTCTTAATCTTGCAAATCCTCAAATCTTTCAATTGAAACTTTTAATGAAAATTTACACTTTCTATCCTCAAACTTTGTGGAATGTAAAAAAAAAACATTTTTTTTTTCATAATTTATCCACGGCCTTTCAATTATGTAGTCAATGTTAGACAAAAAATCGATCCAAACAATCATGTGGAAACAAATTGGATCGAAAAATAGAAAAATCTCACGGATCGAATTCATACCTCCAACCATTGAGGTAGATCTGGAAGCTCTCTTTTGTTCTAGGTAATCACTCTTCCAAGCTCTCTACATACTAAATTGATGGTGTATATTTTATTTTCGGGTGTGGAGCTTGGGGAACAAAACCCGTTTATATTATAGCCAAAACTCCCATCAAGTTATGGCTTAGGTTACCAATCTTTTCATCCAATGGTAGAATTAAGGCTACTATAAATGTTGAAACTACGGTTAGACAAAACTCTCAAACTGAACCCGACCCGAACTAAACTGTTCTTCTTAAGTTAAATGCTCAAACGGGTATCTGAATAGTAAACCAACAGGTTTGATTCGATTCTCGATTCTAGAACAAGAATCGAAGAACCGAATAAGAATTGAATCTCCCTAATTTTTTTAATTAATTTATTTTAAATAAGCCAAATTATTTTATTTTTTCTACATAAATTTTCTTACTAGGAAATTTAGCTCAACCCAAAAATATGATTTTCCTATTTCTAATTTTCAGTTCAAAGTCAATTTAATCAAATTGATCTAAGTTTTATTCAAATTTGTTACTCTATCGCAGTACTGTTTCTATAATTCTGGAGAAATTGAATTGAAGTTCGACAATGTCCCTCTTAATTATTGCAAGCTCGCTATCTTTCTCTTTCTGTAATTTTAACAATTAAATTTATGAAGAACTCATCAAAGAGAGACACAAAAGAAACATAAGATTGTATTATATTATTTTGTAAGAGGTAAGATTGAACATATCATTAGTTGAATTAATGAAGTTTTGTAAATATTAAAAAATTTAATTATAATACGGAATCTGGGAATTGAACCGAATGGAATCGAACTCGAATAGTTCCATAATTAAATTCAGACATGACGGTTCCACTTACTAAATACCTAAAAATTTTGGGTCTGGTTCGATTCTCGTTAGAACGAGAACCGAGCGGATCACGTCCAGCCTTAGTTGAAACTGAAATCTCAATGAATGTTGGACCAATTGATTGTTGAAGAGATGAAATGCGAAACAGATCTGTTACATTCTCCCACTTGGTCCATGTATTCAACTTAATATCTCAACTTAATTCCATTGATTGTCCTCAAGAAACAAAAATATGAATCATCGTGATGAGTTCTCTAATGGCAAGTATTATTTTCCATGTATTACAATTTACTTAGTTTCTCAAGAATTATTTTTTATATGGTAACAATACTTAATGAAAAGACCCTATATCTTATTCTTGGTCCTACAAAAATATATTTTCTCGAATAAATTAAGACGCGCATGACTATGATAAAATATCATAATAAATAAATAAGAGTTTCATACAAAAATTATATATACCATTACATAGTATAATCAAATCCCATTTTCTCTACATGATCCTTGAATTTCAGTGGTGGCATACCTTTAGTCAAAAGATTGGCGATCATCAATTTAGTGCTTAAGTGCTCATTGACCACTTTCTTTTGTTTAATACGTTCTATTATGGCTAAATACTTAAGATCAATATGTTTACTTTGACTATCACTTTTGTTGTTTTTAGCCATAAAGATAGCAATCGAATTGTCGTTGTAAATTCTTAATGGCCTAAAAATAGAATCCATGACTTTAAGCCTAGCTATGAAACTTCTAATCCGTACACATGTAAAGTAGCCTCAAAACAAGGAACGAAACTCGGCTTTCATAGTAGTAGCAGCAGTTAAGGTTTGCATGTTACTCCTTCACGATATAGCTCCACCCAACCATCATAAAAATTTATCCTAATGTTAATTTTCATGAATTACATAGCTAGTAAAGTCTGAATCTAAGTATCCAACCACTTTCAAATTATCCGTCCATCTATAAATAAGCATGTAATTTTTTGTTCCTTTAGGGTATTGCATTACTTTCTTTATTGCTCTCTAGTGGTCCATACCTGGATTGTATTTATATTGTCCTAACATTCTTATAACAAATGCAATGCTAGGCCTTGTGCAGACTTGAGCGTACATTAGGCTTCCGAAGGCAGAAGCATATGGAATGTTCTTCATTTGTTCTCATTCTAGATCATTTTTCAGGCATTTGTTCAAAATGAACCTATCACCCTTCACAATGGGAGTTACACTTGGTGAACAATCATTCATTTGGAATCTTTCTAAAACTTTGTTGATATAGGTTTCCTGAGATAAACCCAAGATCCCTCTAATATGTCTTTATGAATCTTAATGCCAATGACATAAGATGTCTTACATATATCCTTCATATCGAAATGTTTATTGATGAATTGTTTTACCTCATGCAACAAACTCTTATCATTGGTTACAAGTGAAATGTAATGTACATATAAAATAAGAAAACAAATCTTACTCCCACTAACCTTTTGGTATATACATTGATCCATGGGATTTTCAACAAATCCAAATGAAGAAATTTCTCCATGGAATTTTAAATACCATTGATAGGACGCTTGTTTTAGACTGTATATAGACTTCTTAAACTTACAGACCAAGAGGAAAATCTTTTAGATTGTTTCATATAAACATCCTCCTCTAAATCTTCGTTGAGAAATACTGTTTTCACATCCATTTATTGTAACTCAAGGTCAAACTGGACTATTAATGTCAAAATAATATGTAGAGAATCTTTCTTAGATACTGGAGAGAAAGTATTGGTGTAATCGATTCCCTCGTTTTTCATGAATCCTGTTTGAGAGAAATATTTGATATAAACTGTTTGGGGAGAAGATACCAAACTCTTCTCCTTCACGTTCATTATTTATACTTATCAAAAAATATACAAATGGTAATAGAATCTCAATATGGAAATACAATAAACCCAAATCCTCTTGCCTAATATACGTTATTCTACTTAATTTATTTCCTTAATAGTCCTCCTCAAGTTGGAGTATATATATCATATAAACCTAGTTTGGAACAAAGAATCTTCAATCAATTACTAGTCAACAACTTTGTAAACATATCTGCAAGCTGGTCTCATGTCTTCACAAATGGTGTACATATACCACTCAATATTTTGTCCCAAACGAAGTGACAATCAACTTCAATATGTTTGGTCTTCTTATGAAAGACTGGATTGGATGCAATATGTAAAGCATCCTAATTATCATAGAACATCGGTATGGGAGTAGAAGGTGATAGATTGAGTTCTTGAAAAAGTATTGCAAGCATGTTAATTCACTAGTAGTATGAGCCATCGCCTATATTTTGCTTTTGCACTTGACTTTGCTACTACCGTTTGTTTCTTACTTTTCCAAGAGACCAGATTACCACAAAGAGAAATACAAAAACTAATAGTAGATCGTCTATCTGATCGAGATCATGCCCAATTGCATCTGTAAACCCTTCTACTTTGATATATTCATTTGGCTTATACAATAATCTAAGACTCGGAGCCTTTTTCAAATACTGAATAACACGTATCATAGCTTCCCAATAAGAAACTCGAGGGGCATTCAAGAACTGACTAACGACACTGACTCCATAAGAAATATCTAGTCGTGTGATGGTAAGATAATTCAATTTTCCAACTAAATGATGATATTTTTCTGGTTCTCCAAATGATTCTCCTTCATCCTTCAAAAGCTTCACATTAAGAGCCATGGGAGTATAAATTGGACGAGTTCCAAGAAGACCTGTCTCATTTAATAGGTCAAGTACATATTTTTTCTGAGATAAGTTGATACTTGCTTGAGACCTAGCGATTTCAATACCTAAAAAATATCTGAGTTTGCCTAGATCTTTGGTCTGAAGATGTTTTTGTACAAACTGTTTCAACCGGTCTATCCCATTTGCATCATTACTTGTTATACCAATATCATCTACATAAACTATAAGGATAACATAACCTGTACTAATTCATATATAAAATACTGAATGGTCCGTCTCATACCTCTGACGACCAAATTTTAGAACCTCAGAAAACTTTCCAAACCATGACCTTGGTGATTACTTTAACCCATATAAAGCTTTTTCCAACTTATAAACATAATTCTGGTATTCCCCCTGAACAATAAACCCAGGTGGTTGCTCCATATAACCCTCTTCGTGCAAGTCACCATGGAGGAAGGCATTTTTAATATCCAATTGAAACAATGGCCAATCAAAGTTAGCGGCAATAGAAATCAAAACGCGAATAGAAGAGACCTTAGCAACTCAAGAGAATGTCTCATCATAATCAATACCATAGGTTTGTAAGGAATTCAAAAACCAACGGGCTTTCAATCGATCAACGGTCCCATCAGGATTGAACTTCGGAACATAGACCTATCTGTTACCAACAGGATGTATACTAGGTGGTGAAGGAACAGAGTCCCAAGTCTTATTCTCGTGCAAGGCTGTCAATTCTAATTCCATAGTCTTTCACCACTTAGGATCAGATAAAGCTTCTACCACTGTCTTAATAACAAAAACATTAGAAAGTTGGGATGTAAAACAAGAAAACGAAGGTGACAACAAATTAAAAGTGACATAGTGACTGATAGGATGTTTAGTCACACAAGTATGTTTACTTTTATGAAGAGCAATAGGTAGTGACTTAGGATTAGAGCAGACGATGGAAGCAGGATCTATAGATGGCAAGGTGATGGATGGAGCCACAGGCATTGGTGGCTTAGATCGTCGGGTATAAACCTTTAAAGGAAGAAGTGGTTCCTTCTAAGAAGATGACGACTCTAGTACAGTAGATGAAGACAAGACTGGTTCCAGAGAAATACCAACAGGGAGATATGGAACGGGTAAGCTAATAGGATCCCGAGTGGATTCGAATGACAGACTATGAGCAGAGAAATAGGGTGTAGACTCATTGAAAGTGACATATGCACTTACAAAGTAGCGCTGCAAAGAAGGATTGTAGCAACGATATCCTTTCTGTGTTTGGGAATAAAACCAAGGAAAATACATTTTATAGAGTGGAGATCAAGGTTTTCACGGCCAAGAATAAAGTTATGAACATAACAAACACACCCGAAAACTATAAGAGGAAATGAGTATGATGGAGAGAAGAAAACAAATGAGAGAATGGAGATGCACCGTCCAAAATAGAGGATAACATACGATTTGAAAACCCAAGATTGACTAACTAAGAGGGGGGTGAATTGGTTTTTATAACTTTTTCAAAAATAAATTCTAGGTATATCTATTGCACAAACATGAAATTGAATAATGAAAGTAATGCAAAGCAAATAAGTAAAAGGGATAGAGAGTGCAAACGATTTAATACGAGGTTCGATCCAACTCAATCGATCTACGTTCTCCGTTACTAAGCTCTTCGTCACGAGCAAAGTCTTTTTCACTATATTGATTGACTTATGGTGCAATACAACCTTTTTACAAAGCTTTCGGTGACTTACAATTAAGGAGCACCGATCCTTTACAGTATTGAAATTTTCGGGACTTCAACTCGACCCACAAGTTTGAAAAATGAGGAGTTTACAAGTGAAGACTTCTCTTACAATGAATGATATAATTAAAGTTGAATACAACAAGAGAAGATGGCTAACACTTTAGTAGATAGCAATGATTGAAGCTCAAGTGTTAGATAAGAAAACACTTTGATAAAAATGATTTCCAAAAGTTGAATCAATCAAAGGTTCTTTCTAATATAAATAAGTTGAAGAAATAGATATATAAAAAGATGATTGAGTAGATAGATTAGTAATATCTCACTTTAAATGATCATAAAAGTCTTTATGCAAAAATCGTGTTTGTCGTGCGAAGAAACATTTCTTGAGCTTCAAATGACGTATATGCAAAATACGAAAGTGTTTTACCTTAACATTTGAAATCAAGGTGTCAAAATCTATTTTCTTCTTTGTTTGACTTGATGAAGTGCTCGTTGTCTTGATGTGTAGCTTGATTTCTACTTTGTCCAATTTTGTGAGAGCTCCGAAAGCATCATTACAAAAATCATCAAAAGTGACATTATCAAATTCTCCACCAAGGTCACTCCTAATTGAAATTTTAGAATATCCTTTCTCATTTTGGATTTTCTTGCAAAAATTCTTAAAAGATTTTAGTACTTCATCTTTATGGCTCAAAAATATGACCCAAGTGTATCTAGAAAAATCATCAACTATAACAAAAGCATAATGTTTTCCACCTAAACTTGCGGTTCTAGATGGTCCAAAAAGATTCATATGGAGAAATTGTAAATGTTTTGTAGTTGAAGAATACATTTTTGGTTTGAAAGAATTTTTTACTTGTTTACCAAATTGACAATCTTCACAAATTCTTTCTTTTTCAAATTTCAAGCTTGGCAATCCCTTCACAAGGCAATGTTTTGAAATTCTTGAGAAAAGGTCCATGCTAACATGTCCTAGTCTCCTATGCCAAAGCCAAGTATCTTCTTTCAAACTTAGTAAACATTTTTCATCATTTCTATGTTCAATATTTATGATATAAACATCTTTATTTCGGCTTCCTACAAAAATCACCTCTTTGGATGTAGTATCCTTAATTTGGCATTTGGAAGAATCAAATTTAATGTCGTAACCTTTGTCACACAATTGACTAATGCTTAGTAAATTATGTTTAAGGTTATCTACCAATAGGACATTTTCAATAGAGGGGGAAGGATAGTTACCAATATTTTCGATACCAATTATTTTTCCTTTGGCATTATCTCCAAATGTTACATGACCTCCATCTTTCTTTTTGAAATTACATAGTAATGATTTGTATCCGGTCATGTGTTTTGAACATCCACTATCCAAGAACCATTTGCTCCGAATTTTTGATGTATCCTCTTCCTCAATAGCCATGAAACACATATTGGCAATTTCGTCTTGGCCACTATTTTCATTTTGATCATCGTCGTTACTATCATCCCATGTAGATTGTAGTGCCTTCTTTTTGAAATTTTTCTTCTTGTTGGGACATTCGGTTCTTTTGTGTCTAGGTTTTTCACAATCATAGCAAATGATTTTCTTGTTCTTCTCTTCTCCCTTTTCTTCCTTCTTTTGAAATTTTCGATTATTTTGAAAAAAATTTCATTTCTTGACAAGAAGAACTAAATCATCCAATTCTTCATCACTTGAATTTTCATTTGACGTACCTTCATCAGTTGTCGATTTGAGAGCAATTTGGCGTCTTGAAGATTCTTTGGATTCCTCTTTGCTTTTCCTTGTCTTTTCTTTGATTTCGGCATTGTTGATTTCATAGTTCATTAATGTCCCATATAGTTCTTCAAATGGATATGTGTTGATATCTTTTGTGTTTTCTATCAACATTCTCAATGGGCTCCAATCTTCCAATAATGACCTAAGCATTTTACTTACAAATTCACCGTTAGTAAATTTGCGATCAAAACCTTTAAGACCATTTATAATATCGGTAAATTGAGTAATCATATCAATAATAGGTTCATTTTATTTCATGAAGAAATTTTCAAACTCCTTAACTAAGGAATTAATCTTTGTTTCGTTGACTTTGCTAGTGCCTACATGAGTGACTTCTAATGCGTGCCAAATATCATATGCGGAGTCACATATGCTAATGCAATTGAATTCATTTTTGTCTAATGCACAATAAAGAAGATTCTTAGCTTTTGCATTTAAGGATAATTTTCTCTTATCTTCTTCATCATATTCTTCCCTAGGTTTGGGAATGACTTGGTCGGGTTGGCCATCTATCTTAATAGACTTAGTAGGTTTATACGGCCCATATTCAATCACTTCCCAAATGTTGTAATCTATAGATTGAATATAAATCATAATTATAACCTTCCAATAATTGTAAGGTGTTCCATTAAAGAAGGGAGGTCAGTTGGTAGAGTATCCTTTAGGAGATTGAGACATTTGGTTAGCCATTTACTCTAGATTGTGAAGTCTAAGTAAGTGAGTACGTTTGCCTTAATACCAATTGAAAGTCTAAGATTGACTAACCAAGAGGGGGGGTGAATTGGTTTTTAAAACTTTTTCGAAAATAAATTCTAGATATATCTATTGCACAAACATGAAATTGAATAATGAAAGTAATGCAAAGCAAATAAGTAAAAGGGATAGAGAGTGCAAACGATTTAATAAGAGGTTCGATCCAAATCAATCGATCTATGTCCTCCGTTACCAAGCTCTCCGTCATAAGTAAGGCCTTTTTCACTAGATTGATCGACTTATGGTACAATCCAACATTTTTACAAAGCTTTCAGCGACTTACAATCAAGGAGCACCAATCCTTTACAGTATTGAAATTTTTAGGACTTCAACTCGACCCACAAGTTTGAAAAATGAGGAGTTTACAAGTGAAGACTTTTCTTGCAATGAATGATATAATTGAAGTTGAATACAACAAGAGAAGATGGCTAACACTTTAGTATATAGCAATGATTGAAGCTCAAGTGTTAGATAAGAAAACACTTTGATAAAAATGATTTCCAAAAGTTGAATCAATCAAATATTTTTTCTAATATAAATAAGTTGAAGAAATAGATATATATAAAGATGATTGAGTGGATAGATTAGTAATATCTCACTTTAAATGATCATAAAAGTCTTTATGCAAAAATCGTGTTTGTCGTGCGAAGAAACATTTCTTGAGCTTCAAATGACGTATATGCAAAATACGAAAGTGTTTTACCTTAACATTTGAAATCAAGGTGTCAAAATCTATTTTCTTCTTTGTTTGACTTGATGAAGTGCTCGTTGTCTTGATGTGTAGCTTGATTTCTACTTTGTCCAATTTTGTGAGAGCTCCGAAAGCATCTTTTTGTCCATACTTGTCATAAACTTCTATAATCACTTAAATACAATTGTTAAATAAATTTTATTTGTTATAATCAAAACAAGAAGTCAACACGATTAATGAGATAGCATGCAGTAAGGATGACATCACTTCAAAAATGTTTAGGGACATGCATATGACACAAAAGAGCACAAGTAACATCTAATAAATGACAATTTTTGCATTACGCAACTCCAATTTGTTGTGGAGTATATGCACAAGATATTTGATGATTGATACTTTTGAAAGATAGAGAGGAAGTAAAAGAAGCCGTCATATATTCTTTGGCATTATCAGAATGCAAAATACGAATCTTTTTGTTAAATTGCTTTTTGATTAAAGTAAGAAAGGCTTGAAAGATAGAAAGTAATTCAGAACGATTTTCATTAGGAATAACCATGAGAATAATCATCCACAAAAGTGACAAATACTAAAATTTATTAGATGAAATTTTGATTGGTTCCCATACATTTGAGTGAACTAACTCAAATAAACTAGAAACATGACTACTAGTACGTAAAGGAAAAGACACACGGTGATGTTTGCTAAACTGACAAGCTTCACATTCAATGGAGGACACAGTATAAAGACTCACAACTTGACGTTTTAAAGTAGATAGAAAAGGGTAACCAAAACGATAATGCCACTGCATAGATGAAACAAAATATTGGAAAGCTCGAGAAAAGACTGGTGAAAGTTTCAGGTAATACAAGCCACCAACTTCATGCCTCATACCAATTATCCTCTTTGTCTTGAGATCCTAAAAAATGCACACTGAAGGATAAAATGTCACGGAACACTGCAAAGATGTGGTAATTTTACTAATAGATAATAAAATAAAGGGAAAGCCAGGAACATGAAGGATAGTCGATAGATCAATTTTAGGGCTAGGATGGGCATTGCTCGAGCCTGCAACACTAGTTTGGGAACCGTTAGCAAGAGTGATATATGTGGAAGAAGTAACATGATGATAATCACTAAGAGAAATGGATGAATCGGTCATGTATTCAGTTGCTCCGGAATCAATAATCTATGGATTGTGAGAGGCAGACAATAGACAGTGAAAAGCTATGATACCCGACTGAGCGAATGTGGCCATAGAAGTGGAAGTAGCTTATTTATGAGCTAAGAACTCAGCATACTCATCCCGTGGTATAGATACGAGATCAAATCCTTGTGTTGACCTAGAGTCAATTATTGGTCCAGATAATAGGTGCGGTCCTCATTAGATGATACATGATTGGCATATGCAGATGGTTTGCATGTAAATCCCAACAATAATCAACGGAATGACCTACACAACCATAGTGAGTACATTTTTTAGATTCACAGTTTCCCAAATGACCACTGCCTTTAGTGTCTCATCTACCCTAAAGACTAAAGCCATGTCCACTTCGACCGCCATGTCCACCCCTGAATGAGCCACCTCGAGCAATAAAAGTAGAATGAACTCCACTAGGTGTACTATCTAATAGAGTAGAGTGGTGAATATGAGAGAAGGTCTCTACGAGACTGGAAAGTTCTTTACCATCTAATATCTATGCTCGATTGCTTCAAACTCTAGCGGAAACCCAACAAGAAATTTAAGAACATCAATGTTTTTCCGCTGTCTTTCCATAACTTTCAAATCTAGAGAGAGGTTGTTGTACATTCCTTTCCTGACACATAGCTAAATGTTTATTGTAATATTCAACAAGGCTAAAAGACCCATTCTCAAACCCAAAGTACTGTTTACACGTCTCATAGATTCGAGTCACATTTTCAGTTACAGAATGTATATGTTTAATATGTTCCCAAATTTTCTTAGTTGTGGACATGTAGAGGGCGGAAGACTCGATATGAGGCTCAATGCTACTAATCGTAAGTCCAAAGATTGCATTATCTTCTTGATCCCAACGATCGTTAAGAGTAGAATCACTTTCTGATGATTTAGCATATTACCGCTCAAGAAGACCTCGACATATCTAGCCTAGTAAGTATAATTTCTTTCATTCAATTTTTCAGGTGCCATGGATGCCGTCAAATTGAACATCTCGATCTTAGATAACATAATACTATTTATGCAAACTAACTAATTCTTAGATTGTGGAGAATAAGGCTATCAATAATTAAAGACCTGTAAACTAAGTAATGGGCTCAACAAGGAAACCAATAGGAATAAAACCAATACAAGCAGGCCCTAAAACAATTTGAGGCCAAATATAGTACACTCAGGCAGCCTAAGACCTTAAGGTAAGAAGTTGATCCATCATAGGCCCAACTCATAGAAAACTCACTGTTAACACCACCACCGACTTCCACAATCAAGAGTACGAATAGAGATTCACAAAAGAAAATCCTAGAAATCCAACAAAAATTACTGAACAATGTTCACCCAGACGGCCAAATCACTAGTACCCAACCAGAAATCATAAAAAAAATATTGATGAAGAAGACGACACCGAATCAAATTTGTTGGAGATGAATATATAGGCAAGAGGTTGGTCCGGCGAAGAAAACGACACTGGAGTCGTCGAGACCCACTGCATACGAGGAACGAACACACGAACCGCTTCTAAAGTTACGATCAGACTCTCTGATGATCAGAAGGATTGAATTTAAGCAACAAACCAACCAGGTTAGGCGCAACCTACTCTGATACCATTTTTGTGAGAACAATTTGATATAAATTGTTTAGGGAGAAGATACAAAACTCTTCTCCTTCAAGTTCATTATTTATACTTATAAAAAGTACACATATGATAATAGAGCCCCAATATGGAAATACAATAAATCCAATTCCTCTTGCCTAATATACGTTATTCTACTTAATTTATTTCCTTAACAAATCCTATAGCAACAAATCTACCTTGTATCTCTCAGTATTGCCTAACAAGTCTTTTTTAGTCTTAAAGACCCATTTACAGCCAATAGTTATCACCACTAAGCAATTTATTATCCACACATTGATAACTCATGGCCTATGAAAATGATTGGGGATCATTTTCGGCTCCAATATTGTGGTCAAATTCTTATGGATACATTTCATAATCACTAGGAATTGCTAACCTTTAGGTTCTAGTAGATCTTCTTAATGTTGTACCATTATCTTCCTGAAAAGCTTGTGGTTTAATTGTTTGTTTAGGAGGTTCTATAATTCTTGAATTACCTGATCTACTTGAACATTGTCAGAAGCTTGTGAAATTTTAATGATTAGTTGTTCGACACTTGTTTGTACTTGAGGGATGCTGTGAACTATAACCAATCTGTCACCTGAGGTGAGAGGTTGAGACTCTGAATGATCATGTTCAGGAACTTTGTTTCTGGTTAATTCACTTCCACTTATCAAGTCATTCTCAAGAAATTTAGCGTTTCTTGATTCCACAATCCTAATGTTGTGAGAAGGACAATAAAATCTGTATTCTTTAGTTCTTTCGACATATCCAATGAAATACCCACTAATGGTCCTTGGGTAGCTTCTTCTCATGTTGATTATAGATCCTCACTTCAGATAGACATCCTCAAACGCATATATGTCACAAACTTAGTTTCCAACCTTTTAATAATTCAAATGGTGTCTTTGAGAAGGCCTTAGTTGAAATTCTGTTTACTATAGATTCTGTCGTCTTAAGTACTTCACTCCACAAGAATTTAGAAAGATTGGAGCTACCAAGCATGCTCCACACCACGTCTAATAATGTTCTCTTTCTTAGTTCTTCTATACCATTCTGATATGGTAAACCAGACATGGCGTATTGGGCAACTATCCCACGATCTTGAAGAAACTTAGCAATTGAACCAGGTGCTTGTTCATCATTTTTGTACCTACTGTAATATTCTCCACCTTTATTTGATCTTACTATTTTAATCTGTTTCTCATATTGTTTCTCTATTTCAGCTTTAAAGGTTTTAAAGGCATCAAATGCTTCGTTCTTATTATGATACAAGTGCAAATGCATATATCGTGAGTAATCATTAATAAAGGTGATGAAGCATTTCTGACCATGTGGATCCATGTTTAGATTACATATATCAGTATGTATGATTTCTACTATGTCCGAACTCCTACTGGCACCTTTCTTGGACTTGTTGGACTGCTTTCCCTTAATGCAGTCCACACATGTATCAAAATCGGTGAAATTTAGAACACTAAGTAGTCCATCATTCACTAATCTTTTGATTCTATCTACAGAAATATGTCCTAATATCCGATGCCACAACATAGAGGAATATTCATTAATATTACACCGTTTAGCGCCAGTATGAACATGTATTGAACTATAAGTGATATTGTTTTCTAAATTAATACGATAAAGACCATCAGACAAAGTATCATTCCCAACACAATCAGAATTATATAATAAACTGAATGACGTACTTAAAAAATTAAAGGAATAACCTACAGGTACAAGCCTGTAAATAAATATTAAGCTTCGTGAAAAACTTAGAACATAAAAGGTCCTATCTAATTTCAAAACAAAGCCACTCTTAAAATTAAAATGCATGTTCCTATAGCCTCCAAATGTGAGCCCATCTTGATTCCTGATAAGATATTGTACTCACTTCCCACTGGGTTACTTAGATACTGCATACCCTGCAAGGAGTTTTTCAACACGGATTGTAGTTACAGAGTCAATCCACCAAGTGTTAATATATACATTAACCATATTAGATTCATAACAAACAAATGAAGTTGGGTTACCTTTATCCTCAAGTCATTTCTTGAATTTGGCGCAATCTTTCTTCATGTGTCCCTTCTTTTTACAGAAGTAATACTTGTCCTCTTTCTTAATATGAGCTTTAGGTGTGATTTTACCTTTCCTTTTTTGATTGGCTTGGGCTTTTTCCTTTCAACGGGTTGTAGTCAGCATTATATTTTCACATTGTTCCATTATTAGTCTTCCTTCTTTTTGAACACACACAATCATTAATTCATTAATTGATCATTTATCCTTATGTATTGTACGAGATTTTGAAAGGTTCATACTCTTGTGGGAGAATATTCAAGATGTAGTGCACAAGGAAGGATTCAGACATCTCAACCTCAAGTTTCTTAAGTTGAGCTGTAATATCTCTCATTTAGCACACACCTTTCGCACTAATGAGCTTTAAGGATGAGAACTTCATTATGAGAGTACTTGCTAATGCCTTATCTAAAGTAACGAATTGATCATCAATGGCCTTCATCAAATCTTGAACTTTGTCATACTGATCGAGGAACCACATATTCCACCAGAAATTTTAGTCTTTATCAGCATCACGTTGAGGTAATTAGATTGCTCCCATTTTTCACAAAGCGCAATGTCTGCTATAGTGCTAGCATCGGTAAGTTTAGGTAGTTCATCTTTCCTAATAGTATAATCAATATCCATCCACGCTAAATGTAGAAGAATTCTATCATTCCGTTCTTTATAGTTGTCTCCCTTTAATTCAAGAATATCACAATGAATATCATAGATATTAGCATGTTGTGAAACTGCATAATATTAAAAAATGCTTATATTAACTTGAGGCTTAATTGAATAGATTGCATGTTTAACCAATGTAAATCATGCTAAAATTGAATATAAATGACATACAAATTTTCTATGGGCTAAATTTTTAATTCAATCATATTTAATTATTCCATATGTTAAAATATCAAATTATGCACTTAATCCATAATTTGTTTATTATGAAAACAATTTGATATTCCATCCTAAAGAATCTTTATAATGAAACTATCAAATTATATACTTATTCATAATTCTTGTGGATAAATTATGAGATAATTTGATATTTTATTCTAATTAATTATATAAATATAACAAAAAATCATGTGGGATAAAATTCATTATATTAAGTCGAATGTCTTTAATCCTTTGTGATCCCGATCTTAATATATAATTTTATTTAATCAAAGATATTGTGACTAATCCTTAAATAAATAAAATTATACAGATCACTAGACATTATCCTTTTATGTATAAACAATTAACTCAATATGAGAATAATTCTAATAGCAAAATTTAAATTAACACGTTATGATTATGCACAAAATATTCTCATTGACATTACAAATCACATAAAATAATTTAAACATAATTAACTCATGCAAAATAAATATGAGCATAATTCACAATTTAATACATCCTAAAATTGCATATATTTTTCCAAAAATAATTATCATATGCAAAATTAAAATAAATGCCTAAGAATTAAGCTGCATAATTGGCACATAAATAAAAGTGGAAATTACATCCACACTGGTATTTAACATTTCCAATTCAAAAATCAAGTTTAGGGTTTATTTATACAAAAGTCAGGTTATAATTCCATATAATAATAATAATAATAATAATAATAATAATAATAATAATAATAATAATAATAATAATAATAATAATAATAATTTAGATCCTCACACCCTATTCTATCCACCCATTCAAACCCTAAATCAATTTCTCTCTTCTTCCTCCCAATTCTCTCCTCTCCCCTCTTCTCTCTCTCTCTCTCTCTCTCTCTCTCTCTCTCTCTCTCTCTCTCCATTAGACATTGTCATTGCTAGAGCTCTTGTTGCCAGAGACCACCTTCAAGTGTCACTGACTCGCTGGGCAATCGTGCTACGAAGAGAATCTGCGCATCGTCGCTGCGATATTGCCTGCATAGCGGAGTCATACTATCGAAGTGGTGCTAAGAAGAGAAAACTGTGCTGCTGTAGTGATGCTCAGATCACTGTTGTAGTGACAATCATCAGGTGGTGATGGTGGTGTTGTGATGATGGATCTGGCGGTGGTGAAGTAGATGTAGGTGCTGATTTTGGTGTTTTTTTGGTATTGGTGGTGGTGGTAGCGGTTTTCAAAATAATGGCAGTGGAGGTGACGGTGGCATGGCATTGCGTTGGGTTGGGTTGCTATAACTCATTATTTCGGTGATTGTGGCTAATAAAAATGGTTAATTTGTGATCATTAAGTAAGTTGTGATCTATAAAATTTGTTAATTGTGATTGATTTGAAAATATGTAACCAACAAATAAATTGTGACCTGTCAAAATTTTTTATTATAGCTGTGTGACCAATTAATTTAATAATATGTGACCAATAAATGAGTTGTGATTAATTTAATTAATTAATTGATATTTGAATTTTGAAGCTTAAAACTTAAAACTTGAATATTGAATTACTCCATACTCAATACTTGATTTTTGAATTTTTCCTTAAATAAAATTGGATGTTTGAATTCTAAAATTTGGTCCAATGAATAGTTTAAGTTATGGCCTAATTTATAATTGTATAAGTAAAACAGAGATTATGAAAACAATATAGATTATGGTCCAATAAACAATTGGATATGATGATCAAGTATTCCCAACAATTGACTCGAGGAAAAATGGCCCATTTAAACATTTTCAAATGCTCGTACAAATATGGCCCAATAAAATGGTTATGATTTTTAAATAAGCTAAAAACCAATTACTGATGGCAAGGGAATTATATATTAAGAACCAAAAGAGCTCTATTTTGAAAACGGAAGCATTTTTCACCCTCTAGACGAGTTGCAATCAACCCGGTCAAAACCCACCTCAAATTCAACCTTCTCTGCACCAAAACTCAAGTTTGAGAACACAAAGAGTCTAGAAAAGTGATTTCCTGAAGAAATTTGTATTTATTTTCAAAAGCAAATTTCTGTTATAGAAGATAAGAGTTTTGCAGAGTGCTCCATAAACATCAAGGCAGAGGTTAGATTTCGCTCTGATATCAAATGTTAGACAAAAATCGGAACAAACAATTATGCAGAAACAAATTGGATCGAAAGAAAAATCTCATGAATTGAATTCATACCTCCGCCGTGGATATTGTTCTAGAAGCTCTCATGTGTTCCAAGTAATGGCACTTTAAAACTCTCTACAATCTAAATTGATGGCTATATTTTATGGTTTAGGTTACCGATCTTTTCGTCAATGGTAGAATTAAGACTCCTATAAATATTGGGCCAATTGACTGTTGAAGGGATGAAACGTAAAATGGATCTCTTACGGTCAAACTCGTAATTCCCTCCATTTCGACAATGAAATGATGAATTTACAATTCTTTTTAAATAAAAGAAAACAAAAAAGAACAAAACATTACAAATGGATTTTCTTAACTTTTCAGGAAGAACGAATAATATCTCTCTTAAAACAATTAGATATATATTAAAACATAAATAACGAATTTAGAAAAATTAAACATTTCATCTCCCAACCAAGATCACCCATCTACCAACGTCAACTCCCAACTCCTACAACAATCGGTCAAACTATCTGTATGGCATGCATTTGTCAAATTGTCTGGACAAAATCAATGTACAAGAAGGTTAATTCATCATCATCGTATCTCTCAAGAAGAAACATTAAAGTTAGTGATTCATTAATTGATAAGTATTTGAAACCATACCTAGCATAAATCTGTAAATTAATAAATTTTATTATTTAATATAAATTTTCAGTTTCAACTTTAATAATTAATAGAGGTTACATTGTATTTAATTCCAACTTAACATATATTTATTCATATTTCTTTGTCGGTCACGTCTTATTGTAATTAGAATTCATATGTTACGCGTCTAAAATGAGAACCGGGTCAAAATTGCCCGATAGACCCTTGGACACCTGGCAGTTTACAGCCGATTAGCAAATTTTGTAATATTAAATAAGACTCAAAAGTCATTTTTTTCCATTATAAATGATGAAACATTCGACTCTATCGAGCGATGAAGTCATTGTTAATGAAAAGTCATCGTTGCTCTCTTAGAATAATTTGTTTTCAAGAGTTCGGTCACCAATTGAGGGTCAAACAAGATTATCTCATTCAATTTGATTAACCTAAATAACATCTCCAAAGTTCGGAATGATTTTGGCACTAATTAGAATGATTTTAAACAGAGCAACAATGATAATAGAGGTAGCCGCCTTTTATACATTTGTTCAGGACTTGTTTGAGCCCCATTAAATTCAGAAAATACATTTCGAAATAGCAGATTAATTAGGAATATGTGGTTAAAAAATAATGAAAAGTTTTAAATTTGTGTGTATTATTATTTTATTGACGATTTGTAGTTAAAAGGAAAAGAGAAAAAAATATATTTTGAGCAAAATGAAAATCAAACAAGGCCTTAACTTGGTCGTACCGGGGTTGATATAATCATTCAAATGATACTTTAATATCAAATTGCCATTATACTCCTAAACTTTTTTAAAAATTTGCAAATGAGTTCTAATGAATTGTTAAAATAGTAATTAGCACAAAAATTCCTACCTTTTAATATTATTATGCAAAACACCCTACCTTTTATTTATTGACATTTTCACTCTCATTTTTACATTTCATTGTGAAAATCATCTTTATAATCCATTTTCTCAATTAAAAGATGTAAAATGATGAATATGCCCTCATATTTAAATAAAAAATAAAATTAAAAAATAAATTGCAACTCTACTTCCAAAATTTTCAGAAAAGTACGAATAAATTTTAAATAAATAATTAAAAAAGAAAGCGATGTAATGTGAAAATAAGGATGAAAATATAAAAAAAAAAATGAAAGATATAAACGTTTTGCATAATAATATGAAAAGGTGGGGACCTTTGTGCTAATTACTTTTTTAATAATTTATTTGAACTTATTTGTAGTTTTTAAAAAAGTTTGGGAGTATAATTACAATTTAATTTTTAATTTTTCTTTTCCTTTTTTATTTTATTTAAACAGTAACTATTTAAATGATCTTTTTCGCAATGAAATATGAAAATATGAGTGAAAATACCAAAAAATGAAAGGTAGAAACGTTTTTGTACGATAACATTGAAAGATAGGACGTTTTCACTAATTTCCACCTCCAAAAACATAAAATGTCAAATAATTTCTTCTAATTTTCATTGACAATATCGATTTAAATACAACCAAAACTAGGAGCTTGAAACCGTGGAATTAAACATGTTTCCATGATCCCATAAAAAAATTTTATTACTAGAATAATCCATAACTACTTTTTCACATTTCAAATTTTCAACCTATAATAAATAAATATAAACAAAATTAACAGAGATTTATATATTAATCATTCTATTATCATTCCAGGGTTGACTAAGAAATAAATATAAACAAAAAGGAAAATTATAACAACGGCCCCTAATCTTTTATTTTTTTGTATATTTTATCATAACCTTCAATTTGTGTCAACGAATGTCATGGACCCTTGATAAATTAGAAATAGATATCCAAATGGATTTATTCAAATATAAGGACAATATAGTAACTATAAAAATTTAACATAAAATATTTTAAAAGAAATAAGAAATCCACCTCCACGCCACCTCACCTCACCTTCTTCCACCCCCACCTACCATCCAACCAAAATCATGGACTCTTCGAAAATGGCCATTGCCCGTTCTCGCAGTTGCTTGCAGGAGCCATGGACTCCCCGACTGGTATGCGTAATGTTAGGCATAAATTTTTACCTTTTCAACCAGTGCAACAGGCTGCAGTACAAGAGGCTATGGTAAAGATGAATGTGGAGACTCAACAATGAGGACAAAGAAATATCCCCCAAACAAGCAATTTCCAAAGTCAACAATGGTGAATTCATATTGATTTCCAAAGAAACCAAAGAAAATCCCCAATCAAACAATTTCCCTGCATTTTGGTTTAGCTTCAAAATTCTCGAACTCTTCTTCTAGTTCAACAAAACTTCGCAATTTCTTTCGAGATCTAAAATTCGACAACTGGCAATAATTTGGATTCTGAGCCCTGGAAATTTCTTGCTATTTGTTGTTAGATATTTATAAAATAAATATAATATGTGAAAAAATAAAAAAATTTAGATGAAGTATCCAATTGGTAGAAAAGTGTGAAATTTGTGTGGGAGGTCGGGGGTTCGGGTCATATCCCAAGCAGTAATTAAAAGTCTTTGATTGGGTTTTGCGACCTTGGTTTTTTGGGCTTCCTTGATTAAAATAATATTTTTTATTTATTTTAATCATTTATGAAATTATTTAATGGGTCAAACTAATCAATATAATATAACCGTTTTTCAACAAATTATTATTAACAAGCCAATAAATGTTGCAAATATTTCCAGATCATGATAAAGTCATATCCATTCTACCTATATAAGCGCACATATGGTTTAGGAAAAATTACATCAAAAATGAAATCATCATTTTCATGTTTTGTAATTTTTCATTCTCGATTATATATATATAGGGAATTGATCTAGTGGGGATTAGTGTTTAGCTTATGATAAGCACTGATGACATGTCACAATAATTAATTGTTGAATTATTAAATTCATGGGACTTACCATTAACTTATTCACAAATTAAATGGTGTGTCATATTATCGACGTTTAACATAAATTAAGCACCGATACCCATTAGATCATTTTTCTATATATATTCTAGAGTACACTAGAGAGTCGTGAAACCACTTGTGATTTTCGCACAAGTGGTTTGCTTGATCATTGTATTTAAGGAGTGATTGTTCATAGAGATTGCAGTAGTTAATGAGGGACAATTTCACTTTAGTATATCGTACTGCCACGAGATTCAATCAATTGATAAGTTTTATTTTCTGTATTTTACTGTTCTGCAATCTTTTGCAAATTACTGCAACTAATTATATTTTTCACATTTGCAATAATCAACAAAAATATCCAACTAGGCTGGCCCCAAAATCATGATAAATAAGGAAGAATGCTGATATGAACCTACATAACAATAGTAGCTCCGAAACCTACAAAAGATTGAATCACAATCCAAAAAAGCTAAAATTCCGATTCGAAACTTGGCCTAATAGCCTGACAAAGTCAATCGACAAACTTGTGCAAAATTGAAAAACATTTTTCGATTTTACTCATGGTCGAAAATCGGACAACCGAACAGAAAGTTATATGCATTTTTTGTTTTGTACCTACCTTATATTCTTTTCATTTTCTAATTGGTTTAGAATCTTCTATTCTAATTAATCTGTATAAATTCATAACATGGAATGGATCATTGTTAGCTTGCTTACCTTCCATGATTCGCATCAAATGCTTAGAAAAGGTTCCCACAAAAACAAAAAATTATTAATAGAACAATGCATTGGATTCTTGAAATTTGAAGAAGAATGCTCAAAAAAAAGTTCCCGAAAAAGAAGAAATTAGGGCATGTTTGATTTGATTGATTTTCCATGGAAATTATTTTGCATTTTCCATTGCAATAATTTTCTTGACAATTTTTTTTCTTTCCCCGCCAACAGTTAACCAATTTCCTTGGTTTTGTGGAAAATCAATTCCCACCAAACTCATGGGAATTAGTTTTTCAGTATTTTTTTTATAATAGGAACAAATTCTATCCCCAATTATAATAAATTATATTCATTTAATTGATAATTTTCATGAAAAATAAAGTCAAAAGAACACTAAAATATAGAAAATTTCAACATTTTTCAAATGGAAAAGTATATCAATTAAAAACATTTAATTGACGATTTTCAGGAAAGCAAATTTTAGACAATTTAATTCCCTAGAATTCGTTTTCTTTCCACTTAAGTTCTATCCTTATGATCAAACGGATTGTTAGTAATAAAACAATTCATTGGATTCTTGAATCTAAATTGAAGTAGAATAATAATAGTAGTGGTAAATTAATGGGTGTATAAATTACTATTTTTTCCCTTTTCAATCCCTCAATTCTAAGCAGTAATTAAATTCCACAAAAAAAAATAATAAATAAAGAAAATCGGGAGAGACTAGAAGAGGGAAAGGGGCAAGGAAGTGGAGAAAAGGACAAACCAGATCCATGGTTTCACACTGGGACTTATTCTGTCACGAAAGGAAGTAATTGCGATTGCCACCTACGGTAATGGAGTAATGGTGCCGACGGTTGTCGACGGATTTTCGTTTTGGATGGTCAGATTTCAAATTTTTTTTCTCTCTTTTCTTTTTAATTATTTTATGTTAAATTTGTATACTTTTCATTTTGTCCTTCTTAGAGGATTTTTGATAGGGATTAAAATTTGATTTTTTGGTAAATTATGATTGAAGTTTTTGAATGCGTGATTAAAAATTAAAAAGTTGAAGATCCCATAAAAGATATATTTAATGTTAATTGTTTGACTTTGATTTAGATTAATATCAAATTTTAATCATAACCAAACATGGGCTTATATTTAGATAAAATAATTTTTTCTGTCAACTAACGGCCAAATTGGTGGGCCACCCATTTGGATCTTTGCTGTTAATTTTTCAAAAGTTTGAGATCTCTGTTAACATAAATTGAAAGTTAAAGTAAAAAATTTACAAAAAAGTAATAGACCAGGAATTGCAGTTGCAATTTTCCTTTAATCATTACCGGGTTGACTAAAACAATTGTGAATGCACTAATATTTTTCTTGAAATCTATTATGTTCTTGAGTAACTTTCTTTAAAAAAGAATCTTGTTACATGTACACTATGATGTACACTTTAATTTATACTTTGTCACGTTTGTCATGTGTCATTATTATATTGGACAGTTTAAATTTCAAACAATTTGTCATTCAATTGACACTTGACAACAATGTAAGTGTCAACCAAAATGCAAAAATCAGTGTACAAATAGCAAATTTCTTTAAAAATTCTTTTATTCAAATAAAATACTTCGGAAATATCATTCAAAATATTCAAAAAATAATTTCTAAATCTCAAAAGTATTTTTTAACTTTTCAAAAAGAAAGCAAAAACGATAATCTCTTTTGTACAAGGAATTGTCTAATCTGCAACAATTAAGTGACACCTGTGAAGTTGTACGACAACTATTTTATAAGTTCATAAAAAAGTCAAAAATAATGGTTTTATTATTTATTTTATTACGATTTGGGGAATTTTTCTATCCGTTGTGACGTTTGAATTACGTCCAATAGGGACTGTGTCAACGACATTATTCTGATATTCATATGGAAATTGTGCTGCCCTTTCAAATTTGAAATTCGAATTAAAGTTACCAGCAATCAAATCTGGGGTCCACCTTTCTTATCCCTTAACAAACTAATACGTTACCGTTTTGTCCTATTCTGGTGCAGGTAACGGGAAATTTACTCTGACATTGTCTCTCTCTTAAAAGCTCAAGTTATAATAATCAATTTACGAAAAAAGATTCAGGAAGATGAACAGAGAAATATAAACTCATTATTTATTCACATAAACACATAATCAGAATCAATGATCCTGCGAAATGTAGTTCTAAAACCAAGAAATCCAGAACTGATAAACAATAATAAACTGTATCATATACTAAAAAATCATAAGAAAAGTAATCAATGAAGAAACAGATACTCAATAAAAGCACAAGAAAGTGCACAGATCGATGAAAATCCGGATAAAAATCAACGCCAATCGAAATCGCACCGTTTCGATTCGTAAGTTCCAGATGATGTGCCGTTGGAACGTAGAGGAATCCTCAAATCGCACTCGATATTCGGCTTCACTCTTGTCGATTTCACAAATCCGAATTTCAGCCTAATGCGCAGGTAAAGCATTACTTCAATATCAAACATACCAGAATTCCTGTCCTCATTATAGTTCGAAATCTCTCTATTTCCGAGTAAAACAACCCTTTGCCCTCTGAATTCCGCCCTCAACGAATTGGTACTTTTATGGCCTTGATAAAACGGTGTCAGTTGAACGCTATCAAATCTCTGGCCTTCATATAAGGCCCTTGCCTCGATCCGATCATAGTAAATTCCAATTCGCCTGTTAGGGTTTCTGATCGTCAAATTGAGCGCCAAGTTGTAGTGCAGCGTGTTGTTATTGTAATTGAATTCCGTCAGAGAGGCATCATTGGCGTAGAATTTGACGGTGTTGGGGCGGAAAATAAGCCAGAGTACCAAAACAATTATGCCAACAATAATGAGAATAGTGAAAATGATTTGGCATAAGCAGGTACAAATACAATTCGCTATGCAACTACAGCAGCAGCTGAAGGGGTTGCAGCAGCAGCCGCCACCGCCGCGGCCTGGGCGGTGGTAAGACTTGGACGGCGGCGGAATTGAAGGGCCGTAATAGGCTCCGTTAAGCTGTGGCTGTCTGGTCTCTCCCATGGTACTGAAAAATAATTTGGATAATGACTAAGATTTGTGGGTATGATGATGAGAGAACAAGTGGGTTAAGAAGAAGTGTATATATAGAGAAGTGGCGTGATTGTGTTGGAATGGGAAAGGTTGAATTGCTAAGATACGGCGCCGTAGTGTAGCAGAAATAGGACGCGGAAAGAGTGTGATTTTGTGGGTTCAAACGAGTAAATTGGATTAAGATATAAGGGGACGCGGTTGCTTCAACGAATTTGAATGGACAGATATTGAAGGAGGATGGTGCTAGGTAATTTCATTGACAACCACCACATTGACTAGAGGATTTTATATATTTATTTATTATAATTTGTGTTTATTTGATTGCTACAACTAGAGAAGTGAAAACTAAATGGGAATGGCGAAAGCACATGGTATATACATTGACAACTTTCTTATTCCCTTGTATTTTGGTTCGTGTTTAAAAGTAAAAGGTTGATTATATTCGATTTTTATTAAGCTTAGTGAAACATGTTTAAGAGTAAGATAATTAGTATGAGATATTGGTCTTTAGGATTATCTGCTACAAGCATTTCTATTTTCTAACCAGAGATGATTCTTTAATGTGGAAATTACGTTGACACTCTTTTTTTTTGGTATCATTCTCATTTTTTACCTTAACCTAGCATTTTTATTTTAATAATATGTATTTCTCTATGAAACATACGTAAACACATACATTGTGAACATACTAGAGCACCAACGAAGAAGAAGTTTACTTTGACAAATGTTATGATGATGTAGGTGAACCATCCTGACCTCACCAGCTACTCTTTTCCCGATGTTGGTGCATTAATGTTGGTAGTGGTGATGACTAGTGGCAATGATTACCCTTTTGTGGTAGTTGTTTATGGTGTGTGAGACAGTGTGACGATTCCTTTGTTTTCATGGTAGTGAGAATGACGGTGAAGATGGTTGTCGGTGGTGGTGGTGGTGGTGGTGGTGTTGGTGATGATACATATAGGTGGGCACGATGGTGTTGGCAGTGTAGATCGACGTTCTCGATAATTATAGTGGTGGAAACAAGATTCAGCGACAGTGAGAGTGATTTTGACTTCGTTAGTGATAGTGATAGAAACAATAGGAATAATTTATTTAACATGTTACAACGTAACACAATATGTTACACGTGCATAATACAATAAATTCTCCTTACATGTACGTAACACAATGTTATACATGTGTAACTTGTTAGAAAAATTATAACACTTTTGTTCAAAAAAAAAAAAAGTCGAAATCTTAACTGAAATATTTTGCAAACATAGTTTTTGTATTTTGAGGTTACTAGTTCTTTGAGAACTGGTTTCCTCAAATTGATCAGCCCCATTCTACATGGGGGAGATTAGGCTGCACATGGCTTTTTGTTAAAAAAATTGAAAAGTACAATTCTGAAAAATTCATAGAAAAAATATGTTTTTCATTTCAAATTGATTTATTTTATTTTATTTTTTTGTCTTCTATTATCTCCCCCTCTCTCTCCACAATTTGCAGCCCCCTAGGCAATCGCCTAGGGCCTCAAAAATTGAGGCTTACGCTCAGTACCTCAAAACTCATAGTAATACCATTATCCCAACTGCCCATGTTTGAGTCCAGTAGAAACTTAAGCCATTAAGGAAATTGAACGGACACTACGAGAAGGAAATTGAAGGGACGAGAAGGAAATTGAAGGCCGATTCAATCAAAAGGTAAGTCGTCTTCTTCAATTTAGAATTCCCAAATCTCCTCTCCAAAAACTTTTTTGTTTTCCTATAAGTTTTCTACGTCAATGGTCCTCCCAAAAGTTTTCTGTTTTCCGGTCGGTGTCCTGCTCTTCTCGACATCTCTAGACTCCAGCCCTACGCAAGTGCTCATCAGCCTCATCTATTTAGATTTTAGGTATTAACTATTAAATATAATTGGTTTATCATATAATCATTTAATTAATAGCAGTCGCCAGAGAGCTCTTTCTGAATTCTCTCCTTGGATTTTTGGATTTTAGAATGATGATTATGGGTAGAAAATTGTAGGTGAGGAAGAAATTACCAAATTTGCCATTTAGAGGGTATCTAGAGATGGAAACATGGAGATATGTGGCACCAATTTTGTCGTGTATCCTTGATTTTTGCAAGCTTAAGTTGTCTTCATCACCAATATCGTATTTATTTGTGAATGATTTAATATTAACATGACCTCAGTCTGATCACCATTATCAGTTGAAACTCTTCATTTTCCTAATTTGTTGTTCGTCGATAAAAATCTGCATTTTATTCAACAATGATTTTCTTGACTCTCTTGAATTTTTTATGTGATTGTCTATGGTTTTCTTGTGATTAAAGTTAAGTTAAAGGCTTAAAGTTGTTAAACCATTAAACCACTAAGTTTGTAGACAGAGAAAGAATGGTAGAATCTTTCTTGGAGTCTAGAAGAATATTGAAATAATGAAATTCATTAATGATTAACCATTGGGTGTCTTATAATTTTTTTCTTTTTTTTTTTTTTTTTTTTTTTTTTTTTTTTTTTTTTTTTTTTTTTTTTTTTTTTTTTCCTTTTTTTTTTTTTTTTTTTAAATTTGTATGAAAACTGACCTGCAAAATAATTTATTTGAAAGGAGGTTTTGCCCTTGTTTGAGCCCATTTTTATGGGAATAATGAATTTTCGAATAGTGTATTGATGGGAAATGTATGGTTAAAAAATAAGAAAAAGTATTGAATTTGAATGTAAGATTATTTTATTGAAAAATGTACGATTGAAATAATGTCAAAACAATGTTGAAAAATGTATTTTTCCCAAAGAATGAGGCTCAAACAAGGGCTTTGATTCTTTTGAATGTCGTGCTTGATTTTATTGCTCAAGCTCATCATTTATGTTGGTATTGCTCAAGTCTATTCTAAATAGGGGTGGACAAAATGTCCAGACCAAACCAAATCAAATCGGAAGCAAACCAAACCGAGTGGTTCGGTTCGATTTTACGAAAAAAATTAATGGTTTTGGATCTTTGAACCGAGAACCATTTGGTTCTAGTTTCTGTTCAGTTCTAATGCTAGAACCAAAAACCAAACATAATTTATAATTTTATTTTTTATATGAATCTAATTTTATATTAATGGAAGTTAGTCCAATAACCATTATTTTTTTTACAGCTAATTAAATGTGTCTAGCTCATTAATTTTTTTCTCTAATAGCTATAGCCGTCCAGCCCAAAGGGTTAAGAGAAACCCAAATTCCCAATTCCAATTTGTCTCTCAATATTCACCGTCTCACTTGGTCATCGACGCCGCCTTCCAATCCATCATTGTATTTATCTCCGAGGACACTTTGAATTCTGAGGTAGTGATGTTTGTTTGTTTATAAATACATATAATTTCTAAACAAAAGCTAACCCTTTTGTTGGAATTTCTTCATTTTTTGAATTTCTCAAAACTCACCTTCACAGTGCTACGGTAGAGGAAGATAGGTAGTACCACCACCAATTTTCCCAGTTTGCACACAGACGTCATCATCCCACACCATTCCTCGTTTAGACAGTGCCACTTTTCCTTGTTTGCACATGGACATCATCCCACATTTGGACAAAGGATGAAATTGAACTCAATATTATTAACTTCAACCCAACCGAGCTACAATGCCCACAAGGATGATCACACGGTTGACACAACACACACATAGGGGTCAGGATTATTTTATTCATGGGGGGCCCACGCCTCGACTATGAGTGTGCGGTCATCCACACAATAACCGACGCGGGTTGAGTAGCTTGATTCTATTAACTTTTGGCAATGACTCATTCGTTTATATTTTATTTGTTAATTTGGACTTTTATAACCTTGATTATTGATAATTTGAACTTGTTAAATGTTTGATGCTTATATTTTTTATTTAAGTACATATTACTAACTTATAGATATTGTGCAAGACTGAAAACTTAAATAATAGTACTAGTCTACTAAAACCAGACAAAACCAAACCAAACCAAACCAAATCAAATCAGAACCGAATGGTTCAGTTCGGTTTGGTTCCACGTCTTAAAAAAAACCATTCGATTCCATTATCAGAAAAACCATTAGTTCATATTTCAATTCGGTTCTCTTAGAATCAGAACCAAATGAAACAACGTTCACCCCTAATTCTAAATGTTATTTGGTTATTTCTTGCAAGTAGATTATTGAATTCCTTCACTTGGCAATATTTAATAATATGGGATATTTTTAATTTTACCCCATCAATCAAGTTTTAACGTTTTAGTTGCTTGTAATTATGTCCACTAGAAAATTTGAATCTGTATATTCTAAAAGAAAATCGAATAAAAAAGTTGAACAATTAATTAAATCTCAAGAGGGAGCCCTTGATAAATTTTTTAGTGGCAGTAAACAAAAACATAATGAAGGCGTGGTTACTGAAAGAGAGTCCAATAAGAACGATATCAGTGATAATACAATTGAAAAACATCATTGTTTGATGAATGAAGAGGTATTTATCGGGGATGATGTTATGGATGAAAGAAACATTAATGAAAAGGATAAATTGGATAGTGAACCATTTTCCCTTGACACTAGTGATCCAACAAATTGGAAAAATATGAATCAAAATTTAAGAGACTTAATTGTAATGAAAGGTCCAGTATGAGACAATAATGTAATTTTTCTAAAAGATGCAGCTAATCGACACTTCTCCTCAGGAAAGGGACTTTTTGATGGACTAGTGAATTCATTGAATAATCTAGAACTTGACATTGATAATATAAGGGGTTAAGGATATTATAATAGTGCTAAAATGAAAAGAAAACATAAAAGGGTACAGAATAGACTACTACAAGTAAATCCTAGAGCATTCTACACTCCGTGTGGGTGTCATAGTTTCAATCTTGTACTTTGTGATATGATTACTTGCTATACAAAAGCAAAATCTTTTTCTGGAGTGGTGCAATATATATACACTTTGTTTTCATCATCTACTAAAAGATAGAAATTTTTTAAAGATAATGTAAATGGCCTTACCCTTAAGCCTTTGTCACAAATACGTTGGGAAAGTCATGTTTGTTAGACATCATGTTGTCAAACGACCTCCCGGACGATGATGTAAACCAGTTTTATCAGTCGACATGAATGAATGAACAATAAATCAACACCGAATAATGGGATGACCCGACTTAACGTTGTTTTACCTATTGGATGGCTAATAAACCTTTGTGGCTTATTGGTGTGCTATTGGGCCAAAACCCTAGTCGAGCCCACTTACCATATGTATAACTTACCTTATTGTTTGTCATTGGTTTACTATATATATTGGTAACTCTCGTAGCCTTCTAAGGTCCCATTTTTGTGAAAGAACCCGAGAGAGGGAGAGGCCGTGTCTTCTTCTTCTTCGTCCATTCTACTTCTTGATCTTGTCTACCTCTTGCTTGTGTCTTTGTGACCCTTACCTGTGTGGTATTCATTCTTTGTGAGTGAGCAAACAACAAGCAGAAGGAAGAAAAGCAACCATAGGTAGAACTCGTAAGGTCGGCGGCGAGTACCTTCGATTTTGGTGTTGATTCGGTGTTTTAAAGGTTAACTGAGCCCGAAAATTATCTTGAGCAGCTTGAGGAAGATCCTAACATCTGGTATCAGAGCTTGGTTGGCAAAAATCGGCTCAAAATTGGTTGATTTTCGCGATTTCATCCTTTTACCCGAATCTGAAATTCTTCAATTACTCACAAACCAAAACTCGGCTGGACAAACGGAGGCCATACCCATTACCAGCAGGTCGAGGCGCCCCTGGTGAGGTGGCGCGTGGGCAGCGACGGCGTGTGGGCGGCATTCTAGCGAAGCTATCTTCAGGTAACTTGCTTGTTTCGATCTCCTGAACGCGCTGATATACTTTGTTTTGTATTTCAGGTTACACAGAAAAAGTTGGACGATTTTACCCCTGGTGCGATACTGACTGCAATTGAACAGCAAGCTCGTTTTTCTCTACTCTACGGACTCAGATAGGTCCGCTCTGGTAAATTGGCTTAATCCATTTAAATTCAGCAATAGCAAGATCATCGTGTGGGGTGATCGTCAGGTTTTGGGGTTACCGTGAAGGGGTAACCATTGCTTGTGCTAGAACTAGGATTACTTGCGTTAATTGAGTGCTTGTTCTTTTGATTTAAGTGCTTGGTATTTCTTGGTGGACGTAGCGTTTAGATTCATTGTTACTTTTGCTAAGAATTAACAAGATATTACCTTATCACGCTTCCCAATACTACTTCGTTTGGTCTAATTAGTGTGTTAACCAATGACAACACATAATTTTGATTTGGGAATATTTAACGGTAAAGGAGACTTCTCTATCTGGCAACAAAAGATGAGAGGCATATTAGTCCAACAAAAGGTGTCAAAAGCCATCGAAGGCAATTTTGCACCTGATATCTCAAAAGAACAAAAAGAGGAAGCCGATGAGCTTGCCTATACCTCAATAATATTACACTTGTCTGACGCTGTCTTAAGAAAAGTGGGAAAACTAAAAACCACCAAAGAACTTTGGAAAAGACTAGAAGACTTATACTTGCTTAAATCTACACCGAATAAACTCTACCTACTCGAACGATTCTTCAGCTTTAAGATGGATCCTTTAAAGGATCTCGACGACAATTTAGATGTATTTAACAAATTGGTGCAAGATATTGTCAATTGTGACGAAGCCGTGTCTGAGACCTATAAGGCTATAATCTTGCTCAATTCAATCCCGGACTCTTACAAAGAAGTTAAGAATGCCATTAAGTATGGTAGGGACACATTAACACCTGAAATTGTCGTAGATTCTCTTAGGAGTAAAGAGATGGAAATGAGGGCTGAAAAAACAGGATAGGAGGAGTGGAGAGTTGCATATGATGCGGGGTAGAACTCAATTTAGGCAAGCCAGTCATGATGGATACCAAAGTAGTGGCGAATTAAGTAGTAATAGTTGGAAAAAGAAGGGCAATGGTAGACCTAGGTCAAAGTCTAGAACTAAGGCTAGAAAATGCTATGGCTGTGGAGGCACAGGGCATTTTATAAAAGACTGCCATAAAGAAAGGGGAAAACAAAAGATTAAGGAAAGAGATGAGGTAAATATGTTATCCTCTACCTCCGATACCGAAAACGGTGAATTCTATTTGATCACTAGTCCAGTCGCATACACTACTGAATTGAATCTAACTACTAATTCTCACATGCATGAATGGATATTAGATTCTGGTACGTCTTTTCATGTGACGTCTGAAAAGAACTGGTTTGAAAACTTGCAAGAATCTAATGATGTGCAAGTAGTTCTGTGTGATAACTTTGCCTATACAATTGCTGGAATTGGAGATATAAAGATAAAATTTAACACGGGCTTTGTGTACATGTTAAAGGAAGTTAGATACATTCCTGAATTATCTAGGAATTTGATTTCAGTAGGAAGACTTGAGAAAGACAACTTCACCGTTAAAATTGGAAACGGTATGTTTAAAATGATGAAGGGTGCGTTAATCTCTATTAAGGGAATCAAGAAAAATGATATTTACATCACTACTGGGGAAGTAATTAGAGGATTAAACTCCTCTATTTCTTCCGCCAAAATCGATCACACACATACGTGGCATAGTAGGCTTGCACACGTAGGCATTAAGGGACTTAAGCTACTTAATGAAAAAGGTGTAAGTATTATGCCCTAGGTCCAATTAACTTTGGGCATAAATGCTTTATATATATATATATATAATTAATGCAATTTATGGCAGATCTATTATTTAATTAATAGACAATTAAATAAATAATAGAGTCTGAAGATTCAAACTTCCGTAATTTGTTAATCACAAGGAGTTGTGATTGTGAGATACAAATTACATCTGATTGAATCTTAAATCATCCATGGTCGTAAGTAATAACAAGATACGGATATCGTTATTACGGATAGACCATCACGTGTGGCATTTCTTACTTGTGAAGTAAGTAGCTGATCTCACAAGTTAAAGTGTGGTGACACTTAAATGAACACGTGGATGTTTTGTTATAGAATAAAACATTGGAGATCCGTCGAGAGATTCCACACGGATAACTATCTGAGTGTCAGTGGTTAATCTCTAGCGTTCAGTAGTGGAATTGGTCCTTTGACTTGAGGTCGTCATGGTACCTTATATGATGAGAGTCATACTTTGGCGGTGTTGGATGTTGCTCTAAAAAGGGCCGCTAATATGACATCGTTCGGGTACGTCAAGAGTCGTATGAAGGTTGTGATTGATCAATAAAGGATTCGTCACTCTTAGATAGTAGGAGATTATGATCTGCGTTTCATTCAATTAAGTCGATGATGAAATTCTTGGCCAAAGTGTACTCATAAGTAGAAAAGGAGTTTTCGACTTATATTGACTTAATAGTAGAGTGAAAGATATGATCGATGATCGAGATTGACACAATTTTATATCTCGTAATTGATCGGATCATATTGACGAAGGGATTATAGTTTCACGGTAAACGAACGAATTTGGTTTTGTCATATCACGTGACATTTTTCGTCACATGTATTGCCCTGACACATTGTTAAATGTCAATCAGGGACAGCGAGTGTAAATTGACGGTAAATTAAAAGGGTATTTTAATTTATCAATTTTGATTAGATCAAAATAATATTTCACGTATCGTGGTCGGAAACCTAATGGGTCGTACACAAAAGAGAATTGGAAGATTGCAAATTGCCAATTGGTTAATTTAACAATCGTTGGATAAATTAATTAATTGGATTTGTTATTTATATTCCCGAATTAATTAATTGGATTAATTAATTCACGGGCCGAGTTTAATTAATTGGATTAATTAAATATTGGACCGGACCGGGCCGAGCCCGTTTGGGTTTATATAAATACATGGCTAGGGTTTAAGGTCCATATGGTTTTCATTATTTTTGCTGGCACAAGAGAGAAAACCCTAGTAGCTGCAATCTTGTTCTCTGTGTGGATTACCGTTGGAGGCTGGACAATTAGACAGCTGTGGATGGCGAATCAGGATTGCTGGAATGAAAAGAATAGCAAAGAAGTTTGCAGATCTGAAAAGGTACAATCTTATCACAATTTCTATCTAAACACAAAGGCGATTCTTGGTGAGAATCGAAGATTATTTTAAATTCCGCTTTGTATATATAAGTAGATTCCCAACAGTGGTATCAGAACATACTTTGTGTTTGTTAGAAGTTGCTTTACATATTGGAACAATTAAATGTTAATTGTTTTTCTTGTTTTAGCGATTAAGGAAATAAATAATTTTTCACGTTCAAAATCAGGTTTTGAATGAAAATTATTTTGGGATTGGAATAATTTGTGAATTCAGATTTCAAAAAAAAAAAGAAAGAAAGGGGGACGGTTGAGGCGGCGGCAACCGTTGCCACCGCTGGCGAGGAGCGGCAGCGGCGCTCACTGCCACAGTCTAGGGCAGCGGCGAGCGCCGCTGCTGGATTGCAGCGAGCAGCAGCGAGGTGCTGCTACTCGCCGCTACTGGAGGAAGCAGTAGTGCCCCTCGTGCTGCTGCTCGCCCCTGCTGGAGGAAGCAGCAGCGCGCGGCGTTGCTGCAATTTACTGTAGCAGCGTCGTGACCTGCTACAGATTTAGGAAGTCGCCCGGCGCGACTTCCTGTCGTGAAAGGGAAGGGGCGGCGCCCCATGAATTGAAGAGAAACAAAAAAAAATTAGGTTTTCAGTCGGTTTTGGGAATTGGAGGCGGGGGCTTCTGATGCAATTTGTGAAATTTCAAGCCCCCGTTTGCAATATCCATTTGGGGTCAATTTGTAAGTTATTTAAGTAAGGGACCGTTTTGAATTATTTGATATTGAAGACCCTTACTTGTAATTTCACTTCGGTGGTAAAGTAGTAATTTTCAAATAAGGACCTATTTCTGTAATCTGTGAAATTGCGAGGGTCGGTTTTGAAATTTTCGAAATTTTGAGACTTTGATTATAAATTTTAACTTGGGTCAAATTTCAATTTCCAAATGCTTTTGAATTGGTTTTTAAATTGTTTTTCAAATGGGTTTTGACCTATTTTGACTAAATTTTTAATTTTGACTCAAATTAAAATTCTTATTTATTAATTGATGACATTTTATATTTTCGTTAAAATTGGATTTTAACTTAAATATTATACTTTAACCCCAATTAAATTTTATTTTATTTAGGAATGTTATCCTAAATTAAAATATTAATTCATTTTAATTTAAAGTTGGACTCTAATTTAGCATTTAATTAAAATTAGATTTTAATTAATTATTCACCCCGAATATATTCTAGAAATTAGAATTCGATTCTAATTTGACATTTAATTAAAATTTGATTTTAATTAAATTATCCCGCCCTAAATTTCTTCTTGAAATTAGAGTTGGACTCTAATTTGGTATTTAATTAAAATTTTGATTTTAATTAAATTAATTCGCCCTAAATATTGGAATTAGAGTTAGACTCTAGTTTTGTCATTTAATTAAAATTTGATTTTAATTAAATTCAACCGCCTTACATTTTGAAATTAGAGTTTGATTCTAATTTGATATTTAATTAAGATTTGATTTTAATTAAATAATCCCGCCATATAATTTTTGAATTAGAGTTGGACTCTAATTTGTTATTTAATTAAAATTTGATTTTAATTAAATATTCCCGCTAATTAAATAATCGATTAATATGATTAATTAATTATTTAATTATTCCGATCCATTTGTCTAAAAGAGTTTAGACGACTTAATTGCTAGAAACTTGAAACTTATTTGCATATAATATTAAATATTATATAGGTATACATTTATGTGATGAATGTATTATTAGTGGACGATTGTGGACTCGACCATATGGATTTGTTGAATGGTTAATTTTAATTCTTGTCGTTTTGTGGGCCTGTGAGCTCTTAATTGTTTTGGGCCTACGAGCTCTTAATTGTTTTGGGCCTGCAAGCCCGTTATTATTGTTATTATTTTGGACCTACGAGTCCATTATCATTATTGTTATTATGGGCCTGTGAATCCAATTTCATTTAAGCCTGCGTGCCAACTAGTATAGGATACATGTTGGAATTGGACTAATTGAAGAGACAAGAAGAGGTGGAGACCATGGAGATGGTGCATTGACACTGTTCAATGCCATACTCCCTAGGAATTGACCAACTAGTCTTCATTATGGCTCGGGAAGACTAGATAGTGAAAGTCCATTATCGTCCATACTATTATATTATGTTATATATATATTTATTTGTATAGTAGATGTATAATAATAATATATATATGATTGTATTGTTGTTGATGAGACTCATGAATGCAAAATCCCTCCATAAAATATTAAGTCACATTTGTACTCGCCTTCCATCATTATAGTGAAAAATCAGAGTCCCAAATCGTCTCAACTTGTTGAGTACACTCAAGGCTGGTCCATTAGGGATATGTTTGACACTATGAAATATTTGATATTTCTGAATGATGGGTTTGACTTAACTAAAATTTATCTTTTGTTGAGTACACTCAAAGAGATAAACTTTAGAGGCATGTTAAGTTAACACATAAGATGTGTGAAAACAAAGAGTTGTCAGCTTAATGATCTGGGAGTTGTATGGAGATACAATTGATAATAGTATCTACCCAAATATTATATTAGGGCTTGTTGAGTACACTCAAGGTCTTGATATAATAGATGGGATCCCAACCCACTGGGAGTCAAGCATGGACTCCATAAATTTATGTGAGAGGGTGATAAATTTTATTTAAATAGTGGGAGCATAATTAATTTAATAAAAGACCATGTTAAATTAATTGATGCATTTTATATATTATTCTTTCCTTTTTCGTCATTTATATTTATTGAATCTGAGTAACCATATGTTTTGAATGACATACTAGATGTCAACAACCAAACTATATTTTCTTAATTGACACTGTAATTTGAGAATTGTTCTTATGCATGAGAAAATTGGTCACGTCCTTGAGTAGCCCTTTCCAGAAATACCTACAGATGACTCAATTAAAGAAGAGGTGGCTACTGTAGTAAACGCAGTTTAGTACTGCAACGTATGTGATACTTGCAACTAAGTCACTGAGTTACAAAAGCGACTTGAGAGTATAGATGTTAACACATAATTCTTCATTACAAAGAGTTGTATGGTAATAATCATGTGTGGAAGGATATGAGACTTCCAAACAACTATATCGGTGCAAAATGACAAAGTAATCTTCAATCGATGCTTAGACACTGAAGATGATTGACGTTGAGAAATGTCTCAACTGTGTTCAATCATAAACCATGAACTAAGTAATGACTTGGTTTTGTAATCTCTGTCAGCTAAAGCTATTCACAACTAATTATGAATTTAACGTGAATAAGCTCGAATGCAAAAATATTGAGTTGCTTAACATGCTTAGGACTGTTGACCCCTTTATCAAAGTTGGTAGTGGGCAAGCCATTGATTCCTCTAAAGATATTAAGAGGAAGTCTAAAGGGGCTTTGTGAAAGCATCCAATATGGTTAAGACAGTATAAGCGAAGGACAAATACCAAATCTAATGACCCTTGGTTTCATTATAGAATGAAAGGTCATTGGAAGGAATATTGCGTGACTTACGTCTATTTCATGAGTTTCTTAGGTATTTGATACCAGATGTAAATCTCATATTTATACAAATATGGAGAAACTTAAAAGAAGTAGACCACTGCGAAAGGGAGAAGTTGACATACACATTGGAGATGAGCAAATGTTGCTGCATTGCCTGTATGAATATACTTCTTGCCATTGCCCTTTTGTTTTAGTATTGGAATTAGAGAAATGTCATTTTATACCAACCATAGCTGGAACATTAAAATGAATTTCATGTTCGGACATGAACTATTTTAATGTTAAGGACAATAGTTGTTCTTGTTTATCTTAATAAGATACTAATGGCTATGGTAAATTACAAAACGACGTTTATATTCTTTAATACTAAGGATTCTATAATGAGTATAGAAATTATAAGGCATAAATATTATAATCTAATTATTACAAAAATCTGGCATGATAGACTTTGTCATTTAGATTAAATGTAATTCCAAAGTTACATAAAGGTGTATACTTGGAATTAATTGATTTTGACAAGTACAAATTATGCATGTCTGGCACAATGACCAAATCTTCTTTTACTTGAAAAGATGAAAGGTCAGCATAATTACTGGTCTAATGCATAGTGATGCATATGGATTCATGGCAATCAATGTCAGGTAATGTTTCTCTTATTTCATCAATGATCAAGTATGCTTGATGAAAAATCAAACATGAAACTCTTGAAAAGTTCAAGGGATTCAAATTAGAATTAGAGAAACAAATAGGTAAAGATACCTTCACATTAAAATTCGATCAAGTGAGAGTATCTTAAAGATAACATCTAGATTATTTAAGAGAGAATGAGATTCTCTTGCAGTGGACTCCTTCATATATACTGCAATAAGGTAGTGTATCTAAAAGGAGGAATCGTTAATTATTAGATATAATGCGATTAATAACAAGTCATGCAAATCTCCCAAAATTGTTTTGGAGTCATGCATTAATTGCAGTGTGCAACACGCTAAATCATGTCCCATCTAAATTGGTTAACAGAACTTCATACGAGTTATGGAGAGACACTAGTCCCAATTTATCGTATATGAAAGTTTGGGGCCATGACGCTTATTTGAAGTGCCTTAAATTGGATAAGTTTGAGACTAAATCCGATAAATACATATTTGTGCGATATTCAAAGGAGAGATTTGAATATAAATTCTATTATCATGAAGAAAGTTTTCATCTCACGACACATCGTCTTCTTAGAGAAAATGTTTACTCTAAGAGAGGACAGTGGGAGTAAAATAGAATTTTGAAAGAGTTCAAGAGTCCACAGATATAGTTAACCAAGTAGATAAATCCGAGTTTGATCTCATATCTGATATGGGACATACTTTGGATCAGGAAGTAAAGACTCCTGAGGACATGACAGCTCTATGTAAATCTAGTAAGATCATTCGACCTTCAAGAATGTGCAAATCCATGATCATTAATCAGGTATTAGTGATCCAGGACAATAAACCTGCTAGTTGCAACAAAATAAAGTCAAGTGTTGACTTAAAAGAGACAGCAAGAGGCCATGAAACTCGAGATGAAACTCGACGCAAGTGAACAAGGTTTGGACCTTGGTCAAGCCTCCTAATGGAATAAAGCTCATAAGCTTTTGTTAAATAGTTTACAAAAGAAAAGGTCGATATGGATGTGAATATCTATATATACAAAGCAAGGCTAAAAGCAAAGGTTAAATGTTGACCTTGGTGAAACATTTCTCCTATAGCCTTGCTTAAGTCCATTCGGGTTTTGTTTGCAACAGTTGCATACCGTGACTATAAGTTAAGAGAAGTCTCTTGGAGTTGAAATCTTAGATTTGATGAAAAGTCAAAGTGTTTGATTTTATCAAATTTGAAAATGAATTGTATGTTTACAAGAAGATAGTGGGAGCATTTTCGTATTCCTAAAACGACATTCCTATGTTTCAATCGTTGAAATAATGGTTGTTAAAGGATTTATTCTCGAACGATATTGGAAAAGCAACTTGATCTATAGAGATAAATCTAGAGGGTTGCTTGACTCGTTTCAATCTATATAAAATGTTGAGAAGATGTTACATGGAGAAATTGGTTTACTCTTAAACGGTGTGTTGGAAAGGTTCCGAACATGAAGCAACCGTTGATTTAGTAGTAGAAACCTAACACATGATTACTTTAGAAGTAGCAAGAAATTGCAATCTGGATCATGATGTTCATAAATGAACTTGGAGTAGTTGATATTGTTGATCACATGTCATTGTATTGTGATAATAATAGAATCATTGCGAAAGCAAAGGAACTAAGGTCTCATCAATGTCCAAACATGTATTAAGGCGGTATAATCTCATCAGAGAGATAATACATAGAAATGACGTAAAGTAAAGAAAAGAACAAATTTCCACATTTAACAATATTGCAGATCCACGGACAAAGAGTTGTCATAACATAAACATAATCGTCATGTAGACTTATGATATTGAATACATAAGTGATTGGATCTAGTGCAAGTGGGAGTTTGTAAGTATTATGCCCTAGGTCCAATCAACTTTGGGCATAAATGCTTTTGATATATATATATAATTAATTCAATTTATGGCATATCTATTATTTAATTAATAGACAATTAAATAAATAATAGAGTCCGAAGATTCAAACCTCCGTAATTTGTTAATCACAAGGAGTTGTGATTGTGAGATACAAATTGCATCTGATTGAATCTTAAATCATCCATGGTCGTAAGTAATAACGAGATACGGATATCATTATTACGGATAGACCATCACGTGTGGCATTTCTTACTTGTGAAGTAAGTAGCTGATCTCACAAGTTAAAATGTGGTGACACTTAAATGAACACGTGGATGTTTTGTTATAAAACAAAATATTGGAGACCCATCGAGAGATTCCACACGGATAACTATCTGAGTGTCAGTGGTTAATCTCTAGCGTTCGGTAGTGGAATTGGTCCTTTGACTTGAGGTCGTCGTGGTACCTTATATGAGGAGAGTCATACTTTGGCGATGTTGGATGTTGCTCTAAAAAGGGCCGCTAATAAGACATCGTTCGGGTACGTCAAGAGTCGTATGAAGGTTGTGATTGATCAATAAAGGATTCGTCACTCTTAGATAGTAGGAGATTATGATCTGCGTTTCATTCAATTAAGTCGATGATGAAATCCTTGGCCAAGGTGTACTCATAAGTCGAAAATGAGTTTTCGACTTATATTGACTTAATAGTGGAGTGAAAGATATGATCGATGATCGAGATTGACACAATTCCATATCTCGTAATTGATCGGATCATATTGACGAAATGATTATAGTTTCACGGTAAACGAACGAATTTGGTTTTGTCATACCACGTGACATTTCCCGTCACATTTATTGCCCTGACACATTGCTAGATGTCAATCAGGGACAGCGAGTGTAAATTGACGATAAATTAAAAGGGTATTTTAATTTATCAATTTTGATTAGATCAAAATAATATTTCACGTCGTTAGGTATCGTGGTCGGGAACCTAATGGGTCGCACACAAAAGAGAATTGGAAGATTGCAAATTGCCAATTGGTTAATTTAACAATCGTTGGATAAATTAATTAATTGAATTTGTTATTTATATTCCCGAATTAATTAATTGGATTAATTAATTCACGGGCCGAGTTTAATTAATTGGATTAATTAAATATTGGACCGGACCGGGCCAAGCCCGTTTGGGTTTATATAAATACATGGCTAGGGTTTGAGGTCCATATGATTTTCATTATTCTTACTGGCACAAGAGAGAAAACCCTAGTAGCTGCAATTTTGTTCTCTGTGTGGATTACCGTTGGAGGCTGGACAATTGTACAGTTGTGGATGGTGAATCAGGATTGCTGGAACGAAAAGAATAGCAAAGAAGTTTGCAGATCTGAAAAGGTACAATCTTATCACAATTTCTATCTAAACACAAAGGTGATTCTTGGTGGGAATCGAAAATTATTTTAAATTCCGCTATGCATGTATAAGTAGATTCCCAACAAAAGGTGCATTTGGTAATGACTGTGTGTCTGACCTATCGTTCTGTGATCACTGTGTGCTCGGAAAGTACCATAGAGTGTCGTTCTCCACTAGTACGCATAAGGCTAAAAGCATGCTTGAATATGTGCATTCTGATCTGTGGGGTCCTGTTAGTAATCTCACATCGGGTGGGAATAGGTATTTCCTATCTATCATAGATGACTACACCAGGAAAGTGTGGGTCTATCTATTGAAAGACAAAACTGAAACCTTCCATAACTTTAACAATTGGAAGAAACAAATGGAAAACCAAACTAGCAAGATGATCAAATTTTTAAGGACAGATAACGACCTAGAATTCTGTAATGCTGAATTCGATAGGATGTGTAAAGAAAGTGGAATAACAAGGCACAAAACGGTTCCCTATACTCCCCAGCAAAACGGGGTAGCAGAAAGAATGAATAGGACCATACTAGACAAAGTGCGCTGCATGATGTTAAGTTCTGGGGTTCCTAAGTCATTTTGGGGTGAAGCCGTTGTAACTGCCTGTTATCTGATAAATTTGACTCCATCGGCTGCATTAAATGGTGATACTCCACATGGGAAATGGTCTGGAAAATTGGGTGACTACTCAATGCTTAAAACTTTTAGCTGTGCTGCCTTCTCTCATCAAAGTAAGGGAAAATTAAAACCTAGAGCCAGGAAATGTGTCTTTCTAGGATATCCCGAAGGGGTTAAGGGCTATAGGTTATGGGATAGAAGCCAAAAAGGAGTTAAGATCATCGTGAGTAGGGATGTCACATTTAATGAGAGTGAGATGCCTTGTCTAAGGAACTAAACCGAACCTGTAAGTGAAACTGAATCAGGTGAAGAAAGAAATCGGTTTAAGGTGGAGTTAGGAAAATTTAACACATCAGTACCTAGTATTTCGAGTGAGGTGGAGATTCACGTCCAAGAACCTGAAGAGGAAAATGAAGTAGTGATAGAAGAGCATCCTGAGGAAGAAAATCCATTAGCTAACTATAATTTAGTTAGAGATAGAGAGAGAAGACAAACGAGAGAACCTAGGAGGTTCGGGTTTGAATCTGAATTGGATTTTGCATACGCTAGTTACGAAGAACTAGTTGATAGGGAGCCGGAAACTTTTGAAGAGGCTATGAATAGTGGTCAATCTAAGGAGTGGCTTAAGGCTATGAAAGAAGAGATGAGTTCTCTAGAAAAGAATCAAACTTGGGAGTTAGTACCGAGACATAAGAATAAATCAATCGTTGATTGCAAGTGGGTCTTTAAGGTTAAGGAAGGTACTAGTAGTTCAGAACCCTTAAGATTTAAGGCTAGGTTAGTAGCGAAGGATTACACACAGAAAAAAGGTGTTGATTATAACGAGATTTTCTCACCAGTTGTAAAGTATACTACTATTAGGGTCATGCTCACATTGGTTGCGCTCTTTGACTAGGAACTTGAACAACTCGATGTAAAAATCGCTTTTTTATACGGAGAGCTTGATGAACAAATCTTTATGAATCAACCAAAAGGTTTTAAAGACAAGTTAAAACCTGATTATGTGTGTTTTCTGAAGAGATCCCTATACGGTCTAAAGCAATCACCTAGACAGTGGTACAAGAGGTTTGATTTCTTTGTACTCATTATAGGATTTCAAAGAAATAAATTCGATCACTACCTATACTTTCAACACAACGAGACTGATAACAATTATTTTAGTTGGATCATCTCCTAAGTGGATAAACAATATAAAAGCAGACCTTAGTGGAGAATTTGACATGAAAGACCTAGGAAAGGCTAAAAAGATTCTAGGCATGGAAATAGAATGAAATAGGTCAAATTCCATCGTATTCTTGCATCAGTCTCCATACATATCAAAGGTGTTGAAATGGTTTAATATGAGTGACTGCAAACCTGTCACGTTGCCTCTTGCAAACCATTTTGTTCTATCTAAAGAACAAGCTCCCTGCAATGAACGTGAAGTGGAATACATGAGTAAAATTTCATACTCAAATGTGATTGGTTCCATAATGTATTTGATGGTTTGCACTAGACCGGACTTAGGATTCGCTGTTAGTACTCTCAGTAGGTACATGTCTAATCCAGGTCCTGAACATTGGGAAGCATTAAAGTGGCTTTTAAGATATTTGAAGGGTACAAGTGACGTAGGTCTAAAATTTAGTGCTAATAAGGAAGACGTGAAATTAAAGGGTTTTGTAGATGCTGACTATGCAAGAGATAGGGATGGTAGGAAATCAACTTCCTCTTACGTATTCATCTTATCAAATTCGTGTGTTAGTTGAAAATCACAGTTACAACACATAGTTGCACTATCCACTACAGAGTCAGAATATATTGTCACCACTGAAACAATTAAAGAGGCTCTATGGTTTAGAGGTCTACTTCATGAACTAAGTGTCTTGAATGAGTATGTGGTTGTGTATTCTGATAGTCAGTCATCCATACATTTGTGTAAGAATCCTATTTTTCACGAACGCACTAAATATATCGATGTTAGGCTACACTTCATTAGGGATATAATATCACAAGAAGTAGTAAGACTTGAAAAAATCCACACACAATATAATCCTTCGGATATGGGCACAAAAGTGCTGCTACTGGTAAAGTTTAGAAGTTGCAAGGAGCTTCTAAATATCGGTATAGGTAAATGATTTCTAATTTTATCGATTTTCTGTTAGAGGTGTCACTAATGGAAAATGTTTTCTCTTTGCAGATCCTTTGACACCAAGGTGGAGATTGTTAGACATCATGTTGTCAAACGACCTCTCGGACGATGATGTAAACCAGTTTTATCAGTCGACATGAATGACTGAACGATAAATCAACATCGAATAATGGGATGACCCGACTTAACGTTGTTTTACCTATTGGATGGCTAATAAACCTTTGTGGCTTGTTGGTGTGCTATTGGGCCATAACCCTAGTCGAGCCCACTTACCATATGTATAACTTACCTTATTGTTTGTCATTGGTTTATTATTTATATTGGTAACTCTCATAGCCTTCTAAGGTCCCGTTTTTGTGAAAGAACCCGAGAGAGAGAGAGAGAGAGGCCGTGTCTTCTTCTTCTTCGTGCATTCTACTTCTTGATCTTGTGTACATCTTGCTTGTGTCTTTGTGACCCTTACCTGTGTGGTATTCATTCTTTGTGAGTGAGCAAACAACAAGCAGAAGGAAGAAAAGCAACCATAGGTAGAACTCGTGAGGTTGGCGGCGGGTACCTTCGGTTTTGGTGTTGATTCGGCGTTTTAAAGATTAACTGAGCCCGAAAATCATCTTGAGCAGCTTGAGGAAGATCCTAACAATGTTGAAAGTGTTAAAGCAAAAATATTTCAAGCTCCATAGATAAAAAATGCTCTACTTGAATTGGCAATCGTTGATGATCCTAAAACAAAAAGTGAGGCGGGGTGTTTGGCAACATACGAAATAGAAAATTTTGAATTCTTACTTGGGATGGTTATTTGGTATGAAGTGTTGAATAATGTTAATAGAGTAAGCAAACATTTGCAAATAGAAGACATCCATATTGATATTACTATAGACCATTTAAAATGGCTCATTTCATTTTTCAAAGGTTATAGAGAAATTGAGTTTGAATTCGCTATGATTGATGCTAAAGAGATCGCAATTGAATTAGACATTAAACCTATATTTTGTGAAAAAAGAGTTATAAATTGAAAAAAACAGTTTGATGAGATTTCTTGTGAAGAGATGACAAAAAACAGTTGAAGAATCTTTCAGAGTCAATTATTTCTTATATATAGTAGATCAAGCTCTATCATCGCTTCAAAATGGATTTGAACAATTTCAGAAATATGATGATATTTTTGAATTTCTATTTGACTTGGAAAAGCTAAAATCCATTGATAATGTTAAGTTGAAGTGTTGTTACATTAATCATGAAAATTATTTGAAGCATAACATGATATCTGATATCAATGTGCTAGAATTATTTTCTGATTTGAAAGTTTTAAAGGAAGCAATATCTTCACAAACTAATGGAGCAATTAATGTGTTAGATTATATTAAGAGAATGAATTGTTGTTTTGCAAATACTTGGGTTGCTTACAGGATATTACTAACTATTCTAGTTACCATTGCGTCAACTGAAAAAAGTTTTTCAAAGTTGAAATTGATTAAGTCTTATCTTCGATCATCTATGTTACAATAGAGATTGAATGGATTAGCTACGATTTCTATTGAAAAAAATATCGGAAAAACTTGATTTGAGTTGTTTGATTACTAAACGTAATAAGACTAAATATGATGCTAACCTAATCTATCGAGTTGTAAGTGATATTTTATTTTACAATTTTATCTTTTAGATTGTACGAAGTTTTTACTTGAATATAGATATATTTTTTATTTAAATATTGTTACAAGTGTAAAAAAAATATAGGGTTTCAAAATAATTTTTCGTTTAGGGTCTCTAAATTCTCAGGGCTAGCCTTGACAATTTAAATTGTTTTTCTCTTCAACTTTTACTACCCATTTAATATTCAATTTTGCCTCGATGATTAATTCTTATAGCAATTCGACTTGGGTTTCAATCTATCTACAGAACCCCATTCTACTTCAAATTTTTGTTTTCGATTTTCAAGATTTGTTATTTGCCTATAGAAATTCAACACTCTCGTACGACTGTTAGTATTATCGGTAACTAAAAAAGAAGAGTATAATTTATTCACAACATTCAACTTGATCTAGTGGATACTATTGACATTCTAAAAAAAATGCCACCAAAGCTGTTGCTAAAATTATTGGTAAATTCGTATTTGTTTAGTCTCTGTTTTTCTATAGGTCTATAACTATCTGCTTGTATTTGCAAAATCGAAGTCTCTGTGTTCTTTGGGTTTTAGTGGATGCAAAATTGCGAGCTGTTTGGTGATATACATCTTGTAAAAGATTTATTATTATTATTATTATTATTTTAATGTTGGCAAAACGTATATAGTGTTCATCTTTGTATTTGGTGATTCTGGCTTTGCAAAACAATGTGATAGCCATGGAAATTGATCAAGTATAACTCTTTTCGATTTAGAAAATTTTCACTTACAAAATAACACAATTGTATATAGATAAAGAGTGTGGTTAATGTTTTTCTGAGATCCCCGGTTAGCTCGTGATATGATTTTACCGATTTTAAAAATGTCTTGTCCATCTGTATCGAAAACTTTCTTGTTGTGTCAATAATCAGGCACCAAGTGAGACGATATGCAAGCTATTATTTTATCTCTTAGGATCCGTTTGATTGAAACGAATTCTATGAAAAATGTCACATTCCAGTAATTCGTTTTCTACTTTGGCTATTTGATACGAAAGTGGAAATTGAGTTCGAATTTCAAAGTACAAACACTTGAAACATGTTTTTGACCAATTCCATGGAAATTGAATTCCTATGATTTTGATGGTTTTTTCTTTTTCGACTTACATGGAATTGGCTTGCCTTTTCCACATTTGCAATCAAACGAACTCTTAGTATACTTTTGTTAAATTCATGTTGAAAACAAACATGTCACTTTTCAATTAAAATGTCAAACAATTTGCTCATGTTGTGCCAGATGAGAATTAAACTTACCTGAGCTTACAGTGTTAAAACAAGAATCTT
>NC_036247.1:29256128-29349154 GCF_002742605.1 Olea europaea var. sylvestris | reverse complement strand
GACATAACTTGTCACTTTTTTTTTTTTTTAAAAAAGGAAAAAAAGTGACATTCTTCAATTACTTTTAAAATTTGTGAAAATTATAAACCTGTTTTGCAATAATTTCTATTATTTACTGTTTTGTTATGTTAATTTTTCGAGTTTAAGGTTCACCTCTTTGTCTAAGTTTTTTTATATATTCACAATTATTATATCGTGGTGTCACTTCTTATAAAATGTCACACGCAATCAATTTTTAATAGAACAACCCAACACCTTCGACAAAGATTTCAATTTGCTTATAAGAATTCCTTGAACCAATAATTAGATGTTAATTTTATTTTTTGTTGTATTAAATGTGAATTAAGGTTCCATGATAGAGAAAGTGACACGATGTGTCACTCTTTAACAAAAACGTCTTACATTATGTAATTTGATTTTACACAATATTTGTTTACCTTCAAAATACTTTTCATCTAATTTTCTCGGAGGACCTGACTTTTGAGTAAGTTGCCCTTCTACATATAAACCCAACTTCGACCCCAATTTTAAGATAGGCCTCGAACAATAATATTAGGACAGTCCAGTCCAGTCCAATAGGTAGGTCCAATATATTTTCCATTGTTGACGTGTCCAATTCAACTTGGTTCAAGATCTTGACAAACTAAAACTTGGGCCGATCCCGGGGTCCAAAAGTAAATTAAAACTTTCTTATTAAACAATAATAATTTGTACATGATGATATATGACTTTTTCGGATGTAAAATTATGAAAATTTTTGATGTGACGTCCTCGTAAAATTTTCTAATAAAATGATGTAGATTATATTGAGAAATTTATCGTGCAGAAATAATGAATATTAATGAAATAATTGAAGTTTTTTAAAGAAAGACTAGTTAGACACTTTGTTTTAAGAAGCACGTTTGATACACCTTTAACTATTTTCAATATCTATTTCAACCATTCGATATATCTATAATGTATTCTCGAAGCGAACTTCGAGATGATGTAGGTGATTTGTGGATTCAACTAGCGTATGATTATCGAAGAATTTTTAAGATTGGTATGTTAATCGAAATTCTCAAAATATTAGTTTGAAATGACCTGCTTTGAAAGCCATAACATTTGCTGTGGTTGGCCGTTTTGTGCATGACTAACAATTAGAAAATTAGGCCATGAGTACTTTGAAATGGTGTTAAGAAATCAATATTTCGACTTCGTTTAGCATCCCATATTGACTTTGAAAATTGACGCAAAAACATAAAAAATTTAATGGTGATAAAAAAAAAAAAAAAAAAAAATGAATTTACCTAAACGTTGGGGGGTCCGTGACCCATGCCACCCCTGTATCTAACGACACTGAGCCCGTTATAAACTATGTCAGGGAAAACTAAATGGCTTTGAAGTGTGAAGGACAAGGTGTTGATATAACTTTTAGTACTGCCCACTCTCCATATTCCCAAATAATAACTTTCAAGGACAAGGTGCTTTACTCATTTGTGGGTAGATAAAAGAGCATTGAAATTAAAGTATACTATTGTTGCAAGTCCCTTTCTATGATACAATTATGTATTAATGTAGGTAGAAATGGTGGTAGAGTGAAAAGGACCCCACACACAAAGGCATGTGAAAGATAGACTCTCCTATGAAAGTCCATCTTTTAACTGAGTCTGTTTGGAAGTAATTTTGAGAATTTATTTTTTGATCGTTAGAAGAAAAGTAAGGTCCATCTGTGAAAGAAAAAGTCTAATATGACGGTCAAAATAGTGAAACAACGATAAAAAAATTAATTTTTTGAGGAAAAAAATCACTCCCAAATATGCTCACTGTAAGGCTCAATGGCAAAGTACTCATATTTGAGATTTTAAGAATCCTATCGGAAGTTCCGCCAAATGGACCCTCCTTCAGAAAATTATTCTATAAAAAATAAAAATCTTGTCAAATGTGCCTTAAGAAAGATGTAAATATATGATTCCAAAACTATATATATAACATCACAAAGTTGAAATAGGTGGATATTATCATGTTTATCAATTCCCACTTGGACATATTGCATCACAACAACCAAATTGGGCCATACTCGCAGGGAGAATAGCCTCCAATGTTGACATTAACATCATACACAACTTGTTTGTTTGTAATTAAAATCCAACTGTAATTTAAATCAAAGTCAAACAATCAATATTAATCACATCTTTTATAGATTTCAGAACTTTTTGAAATATGAACTTTTCAATCACATATTTCAAAAAGTTCTATCACAATCCACTAAAAATATCTAATTTTAATCCCACCAAGCACCCTCATAATATATTTAGTACATCTCTCTTTATCTTCTATGAAAAGTGTATTCCAAGGAACTAAAGTTTTTCAAAAAATATTCTTTTTTGTTTTTGTTTTTTTAAGGTACATATGCTACCAATAATTAAAAAAACTATGGACCTATGTCTACCACAAATAATTAGTGTCTAAACAATTCTGTAATTCCATTCCACCTTTAGCAAAAAGTAATTATTCCTTTCAAAAACATACTTTTCTATCAGTGAACAAAATTCAATTTTTGCTAAATTATTTAAGCAGAAATTAATGTACTTTGTGCCTATATGTCATTTTTTATTATTCAGTTCCATATTTTTGACACCTTTTTTAGTCCCATAACTAGTGCTAGCACGAAATAGTACACTTCGAGGGAGTGACCCATCAACAGGTTCAAAAAAGGAGTGTGAAAGTTCGGGGCTGCTATTTGAACAAACCTTGGATGCCCAAGGGACTTTTTCCGAAAAAGTAATAGTTATCTTCATCGTTTCACTTTACTTCATAGCCGTCAAGTACAAGTTTCACAAGATTACTGATTCCCACCTTAGTACTCCACCAAGTTGTCTAGGGAAAATTAAATCACCAATTACGGGCTAGTAGGAATGGTAAGTACATCGATTTTGAACTACGAAAATGAATAACTGAAAATAAATTTTAAGAATTTATTCCACCAATAACACATCGATGTTAATAATTTGATTTAAATAAATAAATTCAGAAGAAGTCAATATGAATACACTACAGAAGGTCATAGTTTGGCAGCTACATATCACATGGCATGTCCAGTTTCTATTCCTAGATTCAACAAAAACAGATCAGATGCTCCTTGAACCTTATAATAAAATATTGTAAAGTAGAACCATATCTAATTGAAAATTAATTACAACATTCAAGAAAAAGTGTAAACACTAAGAAAGCAAATAATAAACCTCTTCTCATCTAAAATTATTAGTAATTTTTTTAGGAAGAATAACACTGAGTTCCACGAAATATATAAATGAGAAATGAGTAATAATTACGAATGTGCGATTGAAATTAATATTTGAGCTCGCGGAATGCAAAAAAAAAAAATTATTTATATTCAAGCGGCCAAACGGGGCATAATAACTTTTCTATAAAACACGAGAAATCTTATCAATCTTTAATGCAAGATAATGAAGGAAAGTGACATATTAACTTCCCACTAAATACTCACTTGACTTTACTAATCAAGAAACAATTATTGAACATTTTTTTATACTTTCTTACAATTGTAATTTTGCTTCTTAATCTTATTGATCAGCAAAATGTACAATTCATCGCCCTATAATCATATGCTTCACGGAAGATTAATTAAAACCCAAAAAAAAAAAAAAGTAGGAAAAAAAATTTATTAACTGCTGATAGAGAGAATATAAGTTGGCTTTTATTCTTGCAGATCACACGATTCACACGCTGACTCTACAACCCTGTGATAGCTGGTACTTAACTGCGGTGCCCACGACAATTCCAGTATTCCGGCTATTTCCGATCGGAATATAAGCCGGACAGGAAACGTGGAGGTGGTACCGGCCGGAGACAAACGATCCAACTTTCCATTTAACACGGCCATCCATCTTGAAAACCATAAAAATAGCCCCATTAGACTGATCCTGGCTCAAGGCTAGACCATTGTACGGCGCCACCGGCACGTCGTTCCCGTAAACAAAAGGTGACCAGATGTTTACGTCCTTGTGGCCCTGATACACCGGAGGTATGATGGTATAGTAGGTCACTTGCTGGCTGTGGTAGGTGGCGTAGACGTCTAATTTGTCGTAATATATGCCGATTCTGGAGTTGGGGTTGCGAGAATTGATGGTGACTTGGATGGAGGTGGAGATGATATTGGGAGCGGAGACGTTGAGTAAAAAGATGGTGGCGTCCTGGAGGATGAACCGGGGTTTCTTAGGCTGGAGGATGGCCCAGACGATGAGGACGACAAGGAGAATGATGAAGCTTAAGATAAGGAAGCCGGCGCAGCACTGCCGGATGCGCTTCCTTCGCCTGTCCTTGTGGAGGCTGCACTTTTCAACCGCCATGGCGGTGGCGGTGGTGGTAGCGGTGGCGGTGAGTGTAGACGAGGTTTCTAAGAGGAAATTGTGAATTGTGAGTAGTTTGGCACATTGCTTGTCTATATAAGTGAGCTAGAGTAGGGGGGTCTGCATGTTTGTGTGATTCAATGTGCCGTGTTAAAAACGCCTTGTGGTGAAATCAGAAATGATATGTGCGACTTTTAGCCCCCGTTTGAAACCAAAGTTTGGATAAAATGTATTTTTAAATAGTAATTTTTGAAAGAACGTGGGATTAAAAAAGAATGAATTTTTTTTTTTTTTAATTTCTGTGCAAACTGCTACATTAATAGGTTCAATGACAGAAATTTTTAGCGATGGTGACACGTGTCATTTTTTTATTTGACAATTAGAAAAAAAATTGCTACACGTGAGTTTTATATAATGTATTACATAATACTACATGTTAGTGATGTCACTCTATAATTTGTTAGTTTAAAATACAGTTAATTTTTTCATCCAATCTTTTTCTTCCACATTATTTTATGTAATTTTTTATGTACCATTTTTATGTACAAGTGGCATAATCTCAAAAAAAAAAAAAAGAGAGAGAGAGAGAGAGAGAGAATCCGCCAGACAGGTGTTGTGCCACTTGTCACCCAATCCTGTCAAGTATCTTTGTTCGTGTAGCTTTAATCCTTATTGAATAGCTATAAATTAAGCAATTCAATTAAAAAAGCTGATTAAATTTTAAGTTAAAAATCAATAATAATTTTATTTATATGTTTAATGGGATCATAATTTTTCAATCACATATTTCATCATTTTTTATCAAAATTTATCTTTTATCTAAACTAAATAGGGGTTAAGTGTAACTTTTTGAATAGCTCTGAATTTTAGAATGGTACAATTTTAACATAAATTTACGATTATTTTTCTTAGTTGTCGAGTATTATCTTATTGTTAGCAAAAATTAGTTTAATAACCGGATTGAAAGCACCACTTGGTTATAATAATAAAAATAATAATAATAATAATTAAAGTTCTTTTATAATATGTATGAGTGGTGACAAATCATGTGCACACTTACGAGAATGATGGATATGGGTCACGACTTTTTGAATCATTCAACTAATTAATCACAACTTTCTTCCTTCATTTGTTACACACTAGCATTCCTACTTGAATAATTAATAAATTATTCTTAAAATAACAAAAAGAAAATCAACAAACTCAACACTATATCCTCTATTTAGCATCTTATTGAAATCCACTCGTCTAAAAATTTAAACTAAAAAAAGAATTTTTATATTTATGTTCATATATCGATTGAATTAAAAGTCAATACACGTGAATCGGAATCTCCATAAGCTCATACTGTACTATGCTTTATTTACCTTTATACATTACGTGTATACAATCGATAAAAAAATAAATAAAATTAAAAATAACATTTGCTAATTAATTAGTTTTGATATAAGTATTTAGCGCTGATTTGGAATTGTTTAAAATATTATTAAAAAATTGATGTCAAAATCAACAATTAACTACATATTTTACGGGACTCATAACTTTTTATCATTTGTTCAGACTTCAATTGCGCATGTTGGGTTTTTTGATACCCAATAATCTCGGGCGATGATGTTAAACAATGTCGGAAAGTCGGATTAGATTTCATAGGTTTCAGTCGATAATTGAAATATTTATTAATACACTCGATTTATTGGCTCAACACGAAAAACAACTTGAGGGTTATTTAAAACAACTTAATATAGTTTATGTTGCTCACGACCGATTTACTTATTGGATGGCTCACTTTTGTGTTCCGCCCCTTTAACCATTAGTTGGTCTACGAGCCCACTATATTAGTCCACTACTATTACACCCTAAAACTATATATATTGGCCTCATTGTTTAATAAGCCGTGTGTGTGCAATTGAAGAAAGAGGCAGCCGACTTTTCTCTTGTTATCTCTCTTGAGCTTTGAAATTGAACCTGTCTTCCTCTAATCTTGGTTATTCATTGCAGCCACCATATTGTATTATTTGTGAACACATTGAGTTAAGCAACCGAAGTAAGAACTGTTGTTGGGTTGGAGCCATACTTGGGTGTATTTGATAAGGTTGAGATTGGTGAAACTGAATCCGAAAAATCCACCATCGGAGGTCGATTCTTCAACAGCACACTTTATCAATTTTGATTAATATTTGTTAAAATTAAAAAATCTATCAAACAATCCCTTCTTTTTTTTGGAACGATTTAATCAAAAGAAAGATTATTGAACCTAGACCTTGTGTGTGTGTCTGATGGAGATTGGAGTATGGAATTGACACGTTATATTCTAGATTGGGGCCCACTTAATGATCAAGAGAACGGGAACCTTTCAGTTCAGACTACCGGATTCGAGTTTGTATATACACCTTTTATTTCATCAATGTATCATGCCACTCAAAAGTCAAAAAGGAGATTTCGACATGCTCCACGATGAGGGCTGAGATGGATACATTCATATTTATTTCATCCATATATTATGCTATTCAAACAGGGACTTTTAACAGACCCTTGTGATAGGGGCCGAGGCAAAAATTTGAGGAATCGACAAATTATTATGAATCAAATAACTCATTCTAAGTCAAAAAATCAACTATACTCTCGACAAGTAAAGTGACAGGGAGTTTATGTATAATTTTGTATTGTCCTTGTTCTGGTAGCCATGAATTAACTTATCACGTTGTGTTGAGCAGTCTAATCAATATGAAGATAGAACAGTTGTGTTCGTTTATTGGAAAACGCGTTAGATAGAAACATGATAAAATTAATAGAACCATAGTGTGACATATTGACTTTTAATTATTGAAATAGGATTAGTTAATGCTCTTTTTCTACCTACCATTAATATTTTTGTATTAATATTTACGATCAAGAAATTATTATTGCAGCAATTCGGATGTAGCGTTCAAATCAAAACCACATGTTTGGAAATAAATTTCAAGGTCACATGGGAGAAATAATTCTATAACTCTATCTTTCAACGTGAGACAGAGTTTAGTCAATGTAGAAGAAATTTCAAACTGAACTGAATTATATGGCCATTAAATTAAAATTGTCCTTTTTGTTCCCACCCCCTTTTGTAGTCATTTTCTGCATTTCCAAATTTTTTATTTTTTTAAAGATTATTAGCTTCAATTAAAGTCTACATGCTCTTAACAACGAGTATCGCTTCAGTTAAAAGGATTATATTTCATTAAGAGTTCATTTGACAGGACTTTTAGTTCTTGTAGAAGAATTTCATGAGAAGGTTATCTTAAATCAGCTAACTCCAAAAGTTCGTATAGTCAAAGAAATATTTTTTTTAAAATTATCTGAACATATCCAAAAGCATTTTTTAGTCTCGGAATTAATTTTTGACAATTCAGAAATCTTGTCAAATGGGCTCAAGTATAACAAACTATTAATATCAAAAGGGTATATAAACATTTAGTAAGAGATAAAATCAGACAAAATTAACGAATAAAGATAGATGTACTAACTATCCTTTCAAAGATTTATATAAAGGACACTCCAAAAAAAAAAAAAATCACAAATTGTCTCTCGTTTAACCACAAGTAATACATTCTTGAATGAATCTAAAACTTGTCAACTATAGTATCCTCCTATACAATTTAACGAATCAAACGTTCCGAAAATGATTCTAATTTCTATAGCTTAACACCCCATAAAAAATAAATAATAATAACAATAATCGAGGTGTTAAATTTGAATTAATATACGTCTTCACACAAAATTATATTTTATTTTTCCAACTCATTCCAACAATAGTATGCTCAAAATCAGTTAATCTCCCAAAAGTAAAAATACTTGATAAAAAGGAAAAGTCCCTACAATATCATCCTTGGAGTTTGAGAACCTTTGAAACTCAAGTACAACTCCCCAGACCCCAGTGCAAAAAGAGCTATCATTATGTAGGCGGACATTGCTAAAAACCCTGTTTGGCCCAAATATTTTGAAATCATATAGTTTTTTATAAAAATTATTTTCACTCACACGCTTTACAATATTTACGATTTTTTTTTTATTTTTTAATCATATATTTTATCAATATTTATCAAATCTACTGAATATTTAATTTTTAGCCAAACCAAACATGAGTTAAATTCAATGCACGTACCGTGTTTACAAGTAGAGGTGTAAAGATTAGTCGGGTCCAATCATTACGACTTCTCGATGGGTTGAAATTGTAAGTGGACAATATCGTCAAACAAGTAATAAAGTTGACCTAATAAGTCCACAACTCGTCCTACCTCCTAGTGGCGGATCTAGGTGGTGGCTAGCTAGGGCGATCGCCGATCTGCTGGGTGAATTTTTTTTTTTTTAACAATAGATTAAATTTTTACCTTATATTTTTGATAATACATTTTATTTGGTGAGAGTCAGTTGAAACATACTTGAGGTCTCAGGTTCAACTCCTCTGTCAATGGATTTGTTGTGTATTATTTTGTTTTTATAGTTTTTAGAAAAATTCAATACTGAGGGGACAATGAGGATTCAAACCGGTGATCTCAAGCAAGGATTGTTGTAAACTTAACCATTATGGTACCTTTTGAATTATGTCATTAAATTTAACAAAATAATATTTATTATGTTTTGACTATTTTAATGCAAATAATTTTGAAAATTTGAATTCGCACTCTTCCTTTGTATTATACAAAACTTGGCAATAATATCATTTGATGAATTCTGTTGATTCTTATAACAAAATTATATATATTCAATTCGAACAAAATAATTGTTATATTTATACTTTAGACTTTGTTCGATTCCCATTTTTTTAAACTACGTTTTTTCTTTCTTCTTTTTCATCCATACGTTTTTCAATAAAATAATATTACACGTAAATTCAAAAAAAATTCTTTATTTTTAGTCACACATTCTCCATCAAATCACTAATCCAAAATGCTTTTTTTGCAAAAATAAAAATGGATATCAAAAGGACTCTTAATATTTTATTGCGGCCAACGGTAAATGGTCAACGACCGCCCGTACTGATTCAAACTCCTGAATTCGCCCCTAGTACCCCCATGAGGAGGTTTGAATAAACAATTGAAGCTCTTCTCAGAAAGACACATAGGGATGACAACGATATGGGTATGGAACAGGTCGGCCATTCTCATCTTCATCCCGTCGAGTATTTTTATTATCTTACCCTATATCCATATTTGATTAAAGCGGGAAGGGGGTGGGGCAAGTCCCCTACCCCATTTATTTTTTCTTTTTATTTTATTATTTTTTATGTCCTTAATTAGTAAATATTATTACTTTTTTTTTTTACCAATTTATTAAAAATGACTAATGTTCTCTTTAAAAATGATGATAAATATATTATTTTTGTTTGATTTTAAACGGGGTAGGGACTATCTTTCCCATACCCGCTTCGGGGCGAGGTGGGCGATGATCCTTGCCCCGTACCCGTTCCATTTATCCGGTTAGGAGAGTAATCCCCACCCCATTGGGGGTGGGATCTCACGGGTATCCGGTTGAACGAGTTTTTTTGCCATCCCCAAAGACACGATGATTTCTTGATTTCCGTTCCCAATTTTTTCCTCTGGAAATTGATCTTTCTTTGGGCATTGACAATTTAACATTAAGGGTCTTCGATTCTCAAAAGCTTCAGCCTTTACCATCAACTACCAATTGAATACCATTAATGCTTATTTATTGCAACAACTTAGTGACTACAACGACTTGAACTTTCCCCATCCGTGATAAATAGAAGCACATATGATGAAAAATTCCGTAAATGTCATCGGCGTAAAGTCCTTTTATATTGATCTAAATGACTATCGGAAAGAAACTGCTACAGAGCTTGACAAAATCCCTAAACCTCAAGGATCACTTCGATCTTCATATATCAAATCATTTCTTTGTCACATCGTTGCATTGGCTACCAATGTGTTCGGCTCTGAATTGACAAAGTGGACACTTAACCACCGTTTGAATCTCATTAATTTCCATTTCATTATATTCCATTTTTCTCTCTCTTATTTTCAACTACACAATCTTTTATAAAATAATATTACACGTTAACCGAAATTTTTCTTTCTTTCTTAACCACTTATTTTTTCAAGAAAATACTATTCCATTATTTTTCATTTCCAAAAAATGGAAGTTAGATTGGGGCTTACATCTTAGAGCAGGAATAAATAGATCAACAACTCGTACACGATAATGGCTCTCCATGCTTGGAAGACGAAGGACATGAGAGAGAGAGAGAGAGAGAGAGAGAGAGAGAGAGAGAGAGAGAGAGAGAGAGATGAATCCTATATTCGGGCCGGACTCAAATTGAAACTGATATAGACCAACCAGTCTCTCCATTAAAGGCGAATATCAATTATTCAAAAATTGTGATGATCTCTTTGCAAAAATATATGGTTTCAAGCAAAATTTGAAATCCTGAACCGGCTATTTGAAACAGAATTCTATTATCTCCTTACAGCTGAGCTAGGATAAAATTGAATTTGCACCTAATCATCTCAAAAGTAGATAACTTTTCTGTGGCAGTTAAACTCATCTCGACTGAACTTACCTCCACATTAGTTTTACACTTGATGATCAAACCCACAAGTGAAGTGTACTTTGAGCTTCAGAGTTCAGACAAGATTTCATAAAAGATTCATATTAGTACACAAGAAATTGCTGCATATCTTTCAGAACATATGTTGTCAAACTAAAATATTGAAATCTTAAGTTGAGGAAACCTTAATCACGTAACAGCAAAAGCAATTAATTCCAAATTCAGCCTTGTTGGCAACCGCAGTGTGGGGGTTCGATTTCTGAGATAAGGAATTGGACTCCTTGTAGGCGCAGTGTACAGATAGCTCTTGTTCCCTAGCCTGATGGGGCACATCCCACGATTTATCTCCCTCATAAAGCTCTAGGGGCGAGGTGATGGGGACTCTCAAGTTTGGGGTTCAACCTTTAATTAATTCCAAATTCAATTGAACGTCAACTAACAATTGTTCAGTGCCACTACACGTGCAATATCACAATAACGGAAAGATGCCCTAAAAGTCGCAGGCGTCAATCAAATAATTAAAATTCCTGACATGAAAACAAAAACCGTAACACCAAGGTGCCGGCGAATCTTCTAATTTATTATGTTCCGACAACATAAAACAAAATGTGCGACCAATGAAATAACGATCAAGCCAATGCATATCAGGTTCATGCTAATAACCAAAGTGGACTTGATTTGCATTGTCAATTATCTCAATCTGAAAGAATGAATCGATTTAGGTATGTGCAAATAATGTGCCAAAAATATGCAAATTGGAGATGCACGTATGATCAAAGCCAAGAATTTCCATAACATTTATTTTTGAAAAAGATAAACCACACAATGCCGATTGGGATCCTGAAAAATCCTTGAGATGTTATTGGGAAGAAAATCAGAAACCAATATGATGCCTCTACAAAATGCTCTCATCAATTGAGCCTTGGTTTTCCACTCCCATTCTGGGTATTCACCGGTGCAAGAACTTTGATCCCAGAATTGAGCGTTCCTCGATTCATATCCTCTTTCAGGGCCTCCATCACATCCTTTTCAGGTTCCAGATCACTGAGATCAGTGTTTATCACCGTCTGATACTTCCTTGATTGAACCAAAGTAGGCAAATAGTCTTTAGAAAGCTGCACACGCTAGGAGGATGTATAGTGAAGAGATATTTCCACTTGATTATAAATGGCGGTCAAGTGGTGGTTGAGATTGGTGATAGTCAGTGTCAAATTGCACGAGCCCGTGAGTGTTACTGGAGAGTGGAGAATCAAATTTTGGAAAGCTTGCCAGAGGAGATTGAAGTTGTTGACTAGTTGGGTGAATTACGAACCAAATCAAAAACCAGCAGATACAAGTGATGAGAATTAGAAGAAGCTCCCAGGTTACAGCACGGCAAAAGATGGGTCTCTCGAGGCATGGAAGGTGGAGGTGATAATGAGCATACCCCATGCAAGCTCCGGTGTGGTTTGTGGCTGTGGCAAAGAAGCGAAGATGAGGAGGAAGAGGAACCTATAAGTGTGATATCTTGAGTCAAATTGATTTTAGACATAACACTTTTAATATATAATTAATGCATTTTATTTATGACAGATCTATTTTTTTAATTGAATTATATTCTAATTCTAATAAATCTAATAAAAGATTCTATAGATTCAATTTTTGGTAACTTGTTAATTACAAGAAATTGTGATTGCGAGATACAAATTGTATATGGTTGAATTTTAAATCATCGGTAGTTGTAAGTAATAACGAGATATAGATATCTTTATTACAGATAGATCATCATGTGTTGCATTTTTTACTTATGAAGTAGTTGATCTCAAAAGTTAAAATTTGGTAAACTTAAATGAACACGTGAGTGTTCTGTTATAGAACAAAACAATGGAGACCCGCTGGAAAAATTCTACATGGATGACTATCTGAGTGTTAGTGGTTAATCTCTAATGTTCGATTGCGAAATTGGTCCTTCGAATTGAGGTCATCATGGTACCTTATACGGGAACGGTCATACTTTAGTGATATTGAATGTTGTTCTGTCAAGAATCCCTACTACAGTATCATTCGGGTATGTCGAGAATAATATAAAGATTGTAAGTGATTAATAGAAATTCATCACTCTTAGATAGTAAGAATTATGATCTACATTTCATTCAATTAAATTGATAATGAAATTCTTGATCAAAGTGTACTCATAAGTTGGAATGAGTTTTTAACTTACATTGACTTAAAATTAAGATGAAAGATATGATTGATATTCGAAATTGATACACTTCATATCTCGTAATTGATCGGATCATATTGATGAATGGATTATAGTTTCACGGTAAACGAATAAGTTTGATTTTGTAATACCACATCACAATTTTCATGTTTGGCGAACTGTATTTGAAATTATTTAGGGGCATGTTTAGGCAAAAAAATAGCTTCCATATAAGTTTTAGACCCAAAAATTGTGTGGACCGAAATCCATGCAACTGTAAGTCCCACAATTTTATAAGCTACCAGTTTGGAATTCACATTATAATATCTTACCTTTCATTTCTGTTTAATTCGCGGCTATGTCTGCTAAAAGATCAAGTACGTTCAAACTTGTCAACTAACATGTTAATTATAGGATGAGATCATTTTATTTTATTTTATTTTTTATTTTTTACCAAAACTACGACACATACACAATTTTCATTAACAGATTGTGGTAAGACTTGAGCTCAAATTTTTTGGTTTTTTCTAATATCAGATGTCGACTATCTCATATAAAACCGTACACTATTTTAGGGGGATTTATATATATATGCTACTTGGGCTGCACTATGTTAAAATTTGCAATGTTTACAAAGTTCATCTTTAATACAACATGATTAGATCTATGTCTAGTTGATGTGATACGGAAAAAAGAAGTCTAAAAGATCGTCTAGATGTAGAGGCTTTTCTTGACGGAGTGAGTCATCATAATTCAATATTTTTCTCTCCTCCTCTTTCAAGTTTATTATTTTTTCCTCCTATTAAATATTTTTCAGAAATGAAACTTGAATTATAGACATAATCCCACGTACATGAGAAAGTCTTTCTATTTAGTTGCATCTAGATTGCATTGTGTGTATAATAGCGTAATTAAGTGAATATTTTAACACTTATCGGTGAGTAACTCTTTGTAACAGATGCAAGGAAGGGACATAAGATATAGTTCACGTTCTTCTAAAATGTGAGGTTGTCGAGGAGGATGTCTGGTTTAGGAGCAGATTTGAAGAGTTGATACTGATTTACAAATGTCATAATTTACACATTGTTTAAATATCGAATTATAAATTAATAAACAAGGATTTGGATTATTGTTCTTAACAAGGTTGACCTCTTACGATAAATTCAAGTCTTAACATGGTATTAAAGTTCATTAAACTCAAACGAGTAATTCGATCCAACTGAGGTCTCTTAACAAGTTTGACCTTTTAAAGATGAAACTAAGGTCTTGACACGTAAGTAAACTGCATCTTTCTCGACCCGTTCAAAGCTAGTTGCTGTAAGAAAAAGAAGAAAAGTTTTAATTATTTAAACAGCATACAATCTTTTCTGTTACCATTCCAGGTTCCTCCACCCGTTGGAGCAGGAAAATCTACCTTTAAATCCACACAGGCAACTTCCAAAGTTATTTGTCTTCTCCAAAACTCCCCAGCCATAAATGTAGCAGTGGTTATTATCCTCACTTCAAAAACCATGCTTCCTTTACGTCGTTCTTCAATCATATCTTTCACCCACGGGGCTTCAGTCGTGTTATAATATGTGTCATCAGAAGCAGGCACGAAAAAGTCGGTATCCATATGGATTTCTTCTGCTCTCTCCACTTGAAAAGAATCGAATAAGTATGTATCAAGAATGAAGTTCTTGTAAACAAGGCTACTTTCGGTTTGATCAAATGAAATAACGAGTTTAGTGTTAGGATTCTTCAAGTTCAACCCGGCTTCCCAATTAGCATTTAACGCTGATTTGGTGAAGTTGAAATTGGGAATGGAAAACGTTTGGATTTCAAAATGGGGAACGTCTGAACTGAAAAGAAACCACAATAGGAGGCCCAAGAGGCATGCACCGAAGATTAATGCAACTGTAAGGCAAAGCAAAACGCGAGCAAACATATTGCTCCGTTTGGACACAGTGGTCGGGAATGGTATTTCATTGGACGATGGATGGTTAGGACCGCCATGATATGGTGGCGCAAGCTCTTGATAGGGAGGAGGGTCTGCCGGATATACTTGTGTTGGGGAATACACATTCGAAGGATTGTGTTTGGATTTCTCGTCGACCGATGGAGACATGGCTGTCCCTCCCTCCTCTTGTCTCTCCCTAAGCATGGAGAGAGAATTAAAGAAAAGGTAGGATCCCTTAAACCCAATTGAATTCAAGAGGGAGATGATCCTCTTGTTTGAAAATATGTGCCGAGGAAATAAAGCCTATGGGTTTTAGTGGTTGAAATTCATTTGCATATTTAAGGGTCCTAAATTTACTGCCCAGACAACCATTTTTTACCGACTAAAAAAAGTAGGAATTTCAAGATTCTTAGCCTTCATATCTTGGATGGCTTCATAATAAACATATATTGAACAATTTTGAGATTAAACTGACAAAATCAATGATTAATGGATAGAAACAGAGGAAGTGAGGAACCAAGACAACTTGAGCTCTAGCAAAATGATAGTCGATCGAATTTCAAAATGATCGTCCATAAATGGCACCGATGTCAATGGAAATGAGTTGCATCTATATGAGAAGCACATCAAGTTCATGACAATTCACCATTCCGTTAACAACCTTTCAAATTAAAGATTTAGCGTCCGCAAAATATTGCACAAAAATAAAATAAAATAAATCAAACCAATTCTCTAGATCCACACAATATAAATCCAAATGATGTTTGTTGGATTCTTCTTATTCTTGAAGCTCTTATTTTTATTTAATTCCAACATAAATAGGAGTTTCCTCTACATCATCCTACAGCCAGAGAAATAAAGCTCAGTAAGTCCAGTCATTAGGCAAACTCACTGGAGCAACATAGCCATGGCACTCTTCTCGCTTGATTAAATTCTTCCGAGGGAGTTGAACCACAAGTTTACTTCTCACACCTGCCAATATAACAAAACGTACTTTATTAGTACATGTTCATACATTACAAATCTTGAAATAGATTAAACAGATGTCACAGACAGAAATTAGGCTCCCAACTTCCAATTAATCCAATTTGGCACAGGAAGAGAGGTCTACTCGAGTTGAAACCTACATTGAATTAAAAAAAAAAAAAAAAAAAAGGAAGAAGAAGAAGAGAGGCACTCTGACCTATATGAATAGAGCACCCAAAACTTTGCATATAGAAATGACACTGCCCTTAAACAGATCGGAAAATTGAAAATCATCCGTTAAATTTCAAGTTACGCAATATTCTCAATCCTTAACCGTACAATATTCTCTTACAGATTTCATTTCTTTTGATGCCTTGCAAATCTAATTCGAATGGCATAAGCTTTCTTTACTTTGAATCAGGAAGGTTAATGCAATTCAGTTATTTTCATCTTGGAAGGAAATATAGTTAAAAGTTAAAAAATGCGTAAAGCAAAGACAAATCCCCTTGACAATCTAAACTAAAAAGGAGAAAAGGTGAAGTTAGCCAAACTTTTCCCGACTTTTACCAAAGTGAAAAGGCCATCGTGAAGGAACTATCAAACCATCTTTTCTTCAGTACGAAAATGTACTTAGGCCTCTTCGATTTTCAGTTTTAAGGGTAACACAGAAGCAGGCAGTGCATCGTTAGTACAATAAGAAACATTGCACCCCAGAAACAGATAGCATGATACCATTGCTTTCTCCCTCCCTTCTTCCCCTACTACTTCAGGTAAAGGTTGTTATATAGACATTCAATTCACCTTAACTGAGGACGAACTGAATAAATTTTTCCCTTAATAAAAGAACCACCTATTGAGTCTTTCTCTTATATTTTATAATACCAACTTCTAGAGAAGCCGCGCTATCCAGACCATTAAAGCTACAACTCCGAGGCCTACTATTACTTTCTTTTCCAGCTCTTCATGGATTAAATTCATCTACCCTTAGCATAGTATCCAATTTAGTCATATTACCCTCCTAATACTTCAATTTTCACAAGCTCTTCCAAAATAATTGTACCCCTACTTCAAACCAAAAGCAAAAAAAAGAAAGTAAAAAAAGTAAAAAACATACTTTTGGGCCACTTTTCTTTCCTTTACTAATCGTTCTACTCTCATAAGCCCTGCCAAACGGGCCTTTAGTAAACGCAGCTTCTCGTTCAAATTGACCTATTGAAAAACTAATAGCTATTTTAAGAAACAAGGTTGTGATAAAAACGTAAATTATAAAATTAATCATAAAAATCTTAAAGCATTGGCATTCAAATAGTCTTAATTATAGTATTAACTCACCATGACCACTTCTTGCATATTGATTATTAGGACTTCTACCGGTGACAGTGGTGGAGCCATTGGCTGAAGTGCGAGGAAGAAAAACGCCAGTTCCTCCCTGAGCACCCATCGCCGTTCCACTTCCCGGAATGGACAGAACCCGGTTCGGCGTGAAACGGTTTTGCTGCCTTTGCAAAGTCCAAGGTCTTGCTTCGATAAAGGTATGAAGCTGCAGAAAGCCAAAAGAAACCATTAATACTTTCCCAAAACCCACATCTGTACAAAGCTGACAAAGCGAAACCAGAAAAGAACAGCACAGGAAATGAATGCAAAAGGTATAAAATAGATTCATTTTTTCCCCCCCAATTTTCACCAGAGATTGAACCGGGTTCAGAAACTGATACGGATAAACCGGTGAAGAACCGGGCCATCTGCTTCCTGTACCACCTCCGCCGCCACTACAACCAAAGCACGCAACTGGTCTCGACACCGTGGACCTGTACTGATCCGGTTTAAACCCCTGCAACCCACGAAGCAAATAACTTGAAAAACTCAAAGACTGATAAGTGATTGCATGTATATTTCAGTTTTGCATGCCGTACCTGTAGAGATTTAGAGAAATTTGGACGTTGACGAACATTAAAATCAGAAAATCGCTGAGCCAAGTCCTCCATGCAACGTGGCTTAGAGGTAGAGTAGTAGTTTAATGGCGAATTGAAATTAGTTGAAGCTTGAACATCGTCCATGGAGAAGAAATCAGAAGGAAGCCATAACTCTCCATCTTCCAAATTTTCAGCATCAAAATCTTCCTCCATTTTTACTAGTTACAGAGTGTGTGAAATTGGGGAATTTCAAGGGTCGAAAACAGGGACACGAGGGGTTCTGGTTTTCAAGTTGACGTTCAATTCTACTTTCTGCAATTATGGGAAGTACGAAAAAGAAAATCTTGAAAAAATAAACAGAAAAGAAAGAGAAATATGAGCCTAAGAGGGAAGGGGAGAGAGCGTGTGCGTCACGTGACCACGACTACTATGCCGTGGACCGTACTAATCGGAGTTGGTCTCCACGACGTTGTTGGTGGTTTTCTTTGGGAGTGTGCTGATGAGGGAAAAAAGTTAATGCAAGGGTCTGTTCGTTCAGGTAAAAAGTGAATTGAGGTAAAAATAATGAGCTAAAAACCCCATAAGTCCCATAAATTCCATCAATGTTTCTATTACATCCCTAAACTTTAAAGAAAAATATTTAGGGTATGTTTGATTGTATTATTTTTTATGAAAAATATTAATTTTCCATCCAAATTCCTACTTTGAAGTGTTTGATTGCTATTTTTTCATTAAAAATATTTTTCAAAATTTGAAAATATGCCCATATTTTCTTTTTTTAAGAAAAATATTTTCTTTAGAAGTAGGTTTTTGTTTTCTTCAAGACAAGGAAAAAAAATTTCTTTTCTAAATGATATTTTTCATGTCAATCAAACACGCTTAATAAACATCATCATTTACATATTCTTGAACAAATTAATAAGGTAGTTATAAATTGAATTAAAATTTTATCTTCATCACTTAAATGATTGTTCTTATGTAATGTGGTTTAATGGTAATAAAAAAAATTGATTTTTTCTCTTATTGGTGATATTATAGCTCAAGCAAATATTGTCACATCTTATGCTATTTAAAAAAAAATCTACAAGTTATGATACGATATATAGTATAATTGACTTTAAATTTCTTTTAAGATGCCATTAACATTTCAAATTTGATTCCAGATATGGCAAACTGTAAGATAAATATTTTGATGTTATAAAAAAATATCTGTAAGATAAATATTTTGATGTAAGATAAATTTAAAGTCAATTATACTATATATCGTAATAAATATTTTGATATAGAAACACTATAAGATAAATTGAATATGTATTCATTAGACCGAATGCTTGTTTGGGAAATTATAAAAAAATGCTAAAAGATTAATGTTAAATTCAATAATTAATTTTAATTACATATTTTATGAGATCTACAACTTTTATAAACTTTTAACCATACATTTTATCAACTTTTATTAATGTTTGCAAAATATCTGATTTTTAACTAAATCAAACAAGAGTTGAGCCCATTATGAAAATGTATTATTCTGGGGTATATCAAGGTTCTCTGCCTTTAGTTCATATTTCGTCGACCAATCCTTAGTTCATATCTTTGTTGAAAGAATATCTTTTTGTGACATTGACACAACACCTCATGTCTTTTATTTTTTTGCCTGTAGCCCAAGTAATTTATCAAATCATTCTTATTCATTCTGGATTGGCACTTATTGGTTGAGCTAAAAATCAAAATTTTAGTAACTTTTGATAAAAATTGATGAATTATGTGATTAAAAGTGAGGGAAAAAATTGTAAATTCTAAATATGTGATTGAAATGAAGGGAAAAAAATAAGTTCTAGAAAATAAATGTCAAACATGAGCTAAATTTAAAATTGATTGGTCAGTTGATAAGTGTGACTTTTTAGGTTTTAAATTTATCCAAACCTTCATTTGGGAGTCATTTTACTACATAATGAGGTTAAATATTGACTATCGTAGGATAAATGCGATGTTGAAGGGTTATTGATGAAAAGAAGTGAATTGGCCAAAAAGGTGAACCAAGAACAAATGTAAAGGTTTAGGGATTAAACTGCAATCGTTCGAAACTTGATTTGGACCAAGGATGTACAATCGAAGAGGATATTGATCAAATTTGATAACTTTAAAGTTGAAGGATTCATAAAAGTATAAAAGAGACCTCAAGCTGAAAAGAATAAGAAAATCAGGGACCAGATTGAAGTAAAGCCAAAGTGTACACCTTGTAATCACAATGTCCATATGTAGAGTTCATGCAGACGATACATTATAGCCATGCAATCGCAATGGCTATAACCATATGATCTCATGATCCATCCGATAGAAAAAAAAAATTTCCTTTTTCGACTCAACCTTTTTATGGAATGCATTTCGGTTAAAGATATTTGTACAAAATCTTGTTTACAAAATAGTGTACTCACTCTCAAAAAATTAGTGGATCCCACGTGAATTTAAAAAATGTCGGCTTGTGGTCTCCATCCATTGTGAGTAGTGAGTAAGGGAGTTTGTAAAAAAAATTTGTACATGTGGCATGATTCATATATTTCAGCTTCGTTTTTAACTTACTTTTGGAGAGAGAACAAGAGGCAATACACAAGAATACTTGATCATACACAGAGATTAAAAATTAAGATTTTGCTATATGTACACTAAAATTTACATAAAGAATTACATAACGTATTCATAACACTCTATTATTTATCAGTTTAAAACACAATAACTTTTTATCCAATCTTTTCTCTCCGCTTCATTTTCAATAATCGTTTATGGACCATTTTTATGTACAAGTAGCAAAACTCTAATGGGAGAAGAAAAGGTGTGAATGGGATTATTCAAGAAGAATTGAAGAGAATCATGGAATCAAGATTTTTCCTGTTTTTTCCTACAACTAAAATTCGAGTGATATCTCTTTAAAAAAAAAAAAAATTCTAGTTTGAATTACTCGGCTAAATTTCTAGTCACTAGGATGAAGATGAGCACTTTGTTATGCAGTTAAAATTCCAATTTAGAGACGTTGGACGTGTATTTGAATTTAATGTTTTCAATTACTTGGCTTCTAATTGAATTGATTGGCAATATTTGATAGAAAGAATAAATATTTTAGCATGTGATAATAATAGTTGTAGATTCCATAGAGGATAGATATATTGTTATGCCTCGCATGATTTAATTAAATGTTTGAATGCATCTTCAGAACCAAATTAAGTTCTCGATCCTCATGTGAACAATATCTTACTCACTCTTTATTACTTGATGCGAGATTTAAAAAAAAAAAAATTTAATTTAATAAAAAAAATGCAAACTCATCCAGTTAACGGGATTAGTTAAGTTAATCGACTTGTAGCTTGGGCTTCTTCTACTTGAATCAAATCATTTATTTAAAACCTTAAATTGTAAAAGAGGAGACGTATTAATATATTCATGTTATAAATTTATAATCAAACTCTACCCCTGTTTGGCTTAGAATTTAATTTGAGTCAAAATCAAACAATTAATATTAACCAGATTTTTCATGATCCCACAAGTTTTCAACTACACTAATTTTAATTCCCACCAAAAACCCTCTAATTCATATATATGATGATAGATTTGGAGAAATAAAGAAAATAATATGAAAAATCTCAATGGACGAAAGAAAAGAAAATAAATAATTTAAAAATAAGTGATATTTTAACTTTGTAATTCATATATACGATTTTAATTTAAATATTTAAATAAGAGCTAGGGTGGACGAATTGAGGTTGAATTTGTCCTATAGTTTATTTAAGGTAATTATACTCCCATCACAATTTTATTTTTTTTTCACCATATTTTAATTACACTTGAAGTTTTCAATCTTCACCCATTATGACATTTATGTCCCTAACGATTCTTCATAACATTCTTATCTTTTAACTTCACTTTAGTTAATTTATTTTGTATTTGATAACAGTTTATACCCAAAATGTTAGTTGGAAATAAAGAATAACAATTTATTTTTTCATCATATTTTTAAAAATTTACAAATAAAAAAGCACGAAAAAATATTTTTTTTCCTCATTTCAAAGAATGAAAACAAAATATTTTGCTATAAATCATCATCTAGGTTGAGATAAACTGGAACTTTGCTTAAAAATAATAATAATAATAAAATAAAATAATGGAAAATACTACGACGAACAAAAATTGAAAAGTTTGTAACAAATAAGAATTAAGATGACTACCCAAATTTTTATTATCTTAAGGATCTCATCATTTTCTCATTACATCCTTATATTCCTATTTTTTTGGTAATCACATCCTTATCTTTAACTCTAACTCGCATCATCTCTAAATGTCTAATTTATTTGAAACTAAAACGTAGAAATTAATAGAAATAAGAAGTCTTGTTCTTCCCCAGACCTATCGCAGAGGGCCAGCTGGCCCCTTGGCATTGCCAGGGCCCATGTGGCCATGGCAATGTAGCAATTCTCATTCTAGAAATAAATTTCAGTTGTAATTTCACAGCTTGGGTGACTAAATGAATATAAATATTAGTTTTGAATCCAGAAGAATTAAAAAGAATATGTAATTTGAACATACTTGGAAAAATTGGTAAAAGTTTATAGTAATTACTAATTACTGATAAAATTTTATTTAGCCCCCGTTGCCAAATTTTAATGGTGGGAATATTATTTTTTTGAATAATGTGTAGTTGACAAAGAATGAAATTTTTTTTATTTGCGTATAATATTATTTTATGGAAGATTGTATTGTTGAAAATAAAAAAGAATGAGAATGAGGGCTAAACGGGTTGTTAAGTTTGAATTAAAATCATGAAAACAACTCAAATTTATCAAGGAATTGTTATGATAAGAACTTTTAGGATAAATGAATAAGTAGAGATTAATAAAATGGTGTGGAAATTGTGCAACAAAACAGATAATTTTCATAATGAAAAATTCTTCAACTAAAATAATGGACAATAGTGTATGTTAAGAATTTGAATCAGTCTATAGAACAACAAACCAAGCAATTTCCCAATAAATTTAGGGTGACTATAAATTTCATCGCTTCACTACTACATGAGCATGTTGCTAAGTAAAAAGATGCATGTTAAAAGAACCGAAAGACCTTGAAGTCAACCTATCACAATCACCCTCCTTTGGTCGATCCCAAGTTAAAAGAACTAAAAGACATTGATATCAACCTACCATAATCTGCCTATTTTGGTCACGCTTGGGATCGGTTATGAAAAACATAGAAAAAGCTAACCGATTACAAAATAAAAAAATTGCACAATCCAAGTAACGATGCATGACCAACCTTAGTATAGATCAGCCGTTGTGTAGACCAAGAAAGAACCTCCTGTATAACTGGATATCAAAGCCTTTCCAAGTGAGGTAGGTTGAGAAAAGGCTAGCTGTGTGTGTTCAAGAGTTACGCCTGTGTGGAAGCTCTTTCTACAATTAAGATAAAATTACACTAACTGCGTTAACAAAGAAACATTACAATTCATAGAGCTTCCAGTGACGTCAAATAAGAAGGTCCGGAAAATAAAATAATTTTGCTTACCTTGCTGCTTCAAGTAGATTAGTGGCTATGCGTTTTCTCCTGTTATAGGGAGCGACCCAAATGGCTCTAATGCCGCAAACAGCAGGTACTGCCTCATCCTCACACAAAATTATTCCATCAATGCCTTTCTCTGACTCTACTGCAGAAGAATCCCTTCTTATGATTTCCCTCTCAAAACTGACATTGCCAAATTGAAGGGAAACCGAACTAGTCCTTGTTTCTTTTGCAGTGTCACTATCATCTTTCTTGATTACTGAGTTTGTGGATATCCTGTATGCCTTCGTTATTGATTCTGTAACTAGACATCCAGATACCCTCTGGGAAGAAACAAATAGGTAAACCTACAATCATGGAGAAGGCATAAATTTTGAAATTTGCCAGATAATGGTTTTTAACTTGGTATTCTATGAATGAGAAATTAGTGTTTGCACTTTTCAGATAAAGGAACGAATAAAGATTACAGACATTCAGTACGAAACTCAAGCAGAGTAGCAAGTTGAAGCATTTGCATCTCAACTATGACTTCGGGATCCATTCAGCAACACTACGAAAAAACTGTCAAGATTTTGAATGTGAGGCTCATCTGATGCTAAATAACGTACTAATTTCAAGTAACGACCTATTGAACTCGATGAAAACTTATACTTTCTCGAGTTGTATAATAGGTCCTCTCTTTGGACATGGTAGCTAAAATATATGAAAGTCTATTGATATAGTATGCAACTAAGAAAATAACAAGAAAAAATTACAGTTCCCATGATATTGCTTTGCAGATATCTTAAAAAAAGAAATTAATGTGGAGAATTTATTCAATTATGCAAACCTCAATATACGTAACCAAAAATCCCAAACCTTGAAACTTCTAAGATTTTCCTTAATTAATTTCTAGTAAAGAAACATGCATCAGTTAATTTAATAATTAAACTCTAAGCAGACAAGGTTATTTTTGGATATACAAAACAAATCCTGTGGAGGTATACAACCAAATGAAAAATTAGAGTTTGATCACTAGCAAACATATGGAATATTGATTGAAGCAGACAGTGCACATATAAGGTTATGTTTTCTTTTTCGCAAACTTTAATTTATATATGTATATATACACACACATACAATAATCTAATACCTTATAACTACTTAATTTTCACAAATTATTTTCTAATAAAGAAAGCACCTTTGTCCATGATGAATTTTTTAAGACGCTGAGTAATGAGAAGCAATTATAGGAGAAACTCCCTTATCCCTTGTTATTATCTACCATATTGATGAATTTCGGAGGGAGAGCAGTTTTCGTATTTGTAGATCTTCAGAATGTATACGTTCATTGAATGGAGTTAGAACTCTTACTAATAACTAAAGCTTCATGTTATTATCTCTATTTACCAACACAGCTCAAGCTTCTTGAACTTCAATAAACAATTACTTGCAAGTAAAGTTTCTTGAACTTCAATAAACAATTACTTGAATCCAATATCTTAGTTAGAATCCATGTGAGACAAACATATATAATATTACAAAACAACAAAAAATTAAATTGATAACAACCTTACAGTTTTTATGGAGTATCCACCCGTCTCCAAGTTCCATTTCCATCATCTTGACAATATCCTGAATCTGAATATGCACTATTTTTGTAAACATCTCAAAGATTGAGAAATTGAACTAAATGTTTGCCATCAACCAAAAAATAGAACATTCTGCAATAAAGTACCTTGTTTTGCTGAGTATGAGGATCATCGCCTTGCACCAAAATAATTCGCCCTCTTTCAAGCAAAGGCACATCAATAATCTTTTCATTTCGCCAACCCTGTATGATCAAGTGCTATATAACTAAACAAAGACTAAAATAATCAAAATATTATACGCAAATCTTTGCCTGCATAATTTCTAGACCAACAACCTTGAATGAAATACCATGGGTGTAATTCTTGTGAACTGTCTTGTGAATCCTCTCATCACCTTCATCACCAGTAGCATACTTGAACCCGCATTCTTTACATGTGTGCAGCAAAAAATTAGACTGACCAACCTCCAAGTGTAATTGGGCATAGTTTCTCTTCTTGTTCAGAACGTTTCCACACTTGGGCAGTCTCAAATTTGTGAATTTCTCCTCTGAATCTTGATTCATTGATTCTTTGCTAATAAATTTACTATACATTAACAAAGCTCATACAACTGTTGAAGAAAACAATCGCATAAAAACATACATGAAAAATGAACCCAAATTAGGGTATCTTAGTGCATGTTTGGTATTGATTTTTCTCTCCACAAAATCAAAATTTTAACCCTTTTTTCACTGTTCCAACTGTCATTCTTGACTTCCTCTCTCACAGATTGGAACTACTTTTCTCACTAACGGTCACAAAATTAATTCTCAAAATCACTATCGAACGAGCCCTTAGTATTTAAAAAAAAAAAAATATCAAACGAGCCCTTAGTATTTAAAAAAAGAAAAAGGAAAAGAAAAAGAAATTCAATCAAATGGACACGCACAAAATATCGACATAAAAACAATTACCTAAAAATTAGCACAACCAAAAAAGAATATCACTTCAAATGGACCTCTAATATTTGAAGTATACTGAAAATATAGATTTCGAATTTAAGCAATATGGAATCTGGGTTTTGTACCTATCTAAGCATGCAGTCCTGCGCTTGTATGTGGTGATAATTTCTGGCCCTTTTATAATTTTTTCAGAATAATCGCCAAAATCGACGGTAAATGGAGACTGGTCTTCATCTTCTTTTGGTGTAGAAGAATCGGGTTTGAAGAAAGCACTGATCTTTGATTGCATTTTTCAGTTTCTCTTCTTTCCTTTCGCTGTTTGATTATACAAAGATTGATAATAGATAAGACTCCTGGGCCTTTACTTGGACGAAGAGTCTGTTGGAAAAGAAATGAGATCTTGAATTAACAAGATCATTAATCCAATTCAAGTAAAAATCTAAACATTAAATTAACATATTTCATTCTGGCAATTACTGCCATGTAAACCAGCCAAATCTTAATCTAGATCGAAATTCATAAATCATAACAATTAACAAATAACATAAAAGATCACAAATTTCCAAAATTAAATGATTCAAAAAGGAATTGCAGTACAAGAACCTAAGTGAAGCCGGGGGTAGTGGAGGAAGCAGCTTGTGCCGGCGATAGGCACTGTCTAAACTAGAGAGGACGTGGGCTTGGCCGCTTGGGCTTCTATGATGTCTGTGTGCAAATCGGAAAAAATTGTGGTGGTGCTATCTTCCTCCGCCGTAGCACTGTAGTCACTGTGGAGGAGAACTTTGAGAAATTCAAGAAATGAAGATATTCCAACAAAATGGTCAAATTTCATTTATGAATTATATGCATTTATAGACAAACAAACCTCAGAATTTAAAGTGTCCACACCTCAGATCGACGATGATGATATGCAGCGTCGAGAGCTAGAGCGAGAGGCTGAGAGAAAAAATTCAAAGTTGTTTCAGGTTTGGAATTGGGAATTCGAGAGCAAAAGCTAGAGATTTTGGTGACGCGCCAGAATAATTTTGATCGAGTTAATTTTATTGCTTTTCCCTCCAACGAGCCAGGGACTTTTGGGGCTTTGGGCTTTTATGACATAAATTTTTTTTAAAAACCAACGTTAGAATAAAATTCATATATAACAAGAAAAATCGTTCCTTATTACAATTACAATCAATAATTCAAAATTTAAATGCATAAAAAACTAAAACACTGCAGTATCCCAACAATAATAATAAAAAATCAAACAACAATCCAACTGCTTATAACAATTCAACAATATTAGAACTAGTCAACAATTCGACACCAAATCTAAGAATTCTAAATCAACCCATATTCCAATGTAAAATACAATTCAATGTATTAAAGATCGAGCATAGTACAAGCTTGCAAGTTCGTGAACAGGAAATTAGAGCCACCATAAATTGTCATCCTTATTCGTATACAAAATAGTTAGATTAACTTCATTGAGTACTATCCAATATAATATTATATATTTTGCTTGGTCGGCTAAGTTTTTATGTAATTTTTTTCGATCTTATTTTGAAAATAAGCACGTCTTTTTTTACATTAGATGTTAGTAAACACTTTAAATATAAATTTAAAAAAATTTAATTTACGGTGGACAAATTTATATACTTTTGAATTGTTAATACCATTTTTGTCCGATGAGAAAAAGTTCTTCAACAATAAATTGACTTGTAAATCAACATTGGATTGGTTTAATGCAAACGACAATTTCATGTGAAGTTCAATAAATAATTTATGTTACGACGAGTTATAACTGTTACATTGTCTAAAAAATTGTCTAAAAGCCCGTTTGGAACACATTAATGTAAAAATGAGAATGAAAAATATAACCGTTATAGATCTCACACATTGACACAAGAGATAGAAATTCAAATTTGGTGGCTTGATTTGATGAATAACGGTCATATTTTTCATTTTAATGAAGAAAAAATGGGAAACAAACGAGAGCCAAGTTTAAATTGTGTTATTTGACTGCAATAAGCACCACAATTAGACAATGCAGTAACGGAGCCAAGAATTCAGTTCAACGGAACATCAATATGACACAAACAATCTCCTTGCTTGTAATTAATTTACAGACCTTTCATAATTAACCTTACAAGCAATCAATGTGGCTATTTTCTTTTCTTGCTTTCAGAAGCAAAAAAGTAACATCTGCTAGAAATACAAAATCGCAGATGTAAAAAATCAAAAGAATGCCTCTGTAACTCGCACTACTCACTCACTGATGCCGTTCCTCCCAAGTTCTGAGTCTCTGAATAATTTGCTGGTGACCGCTTTCAGTTGATCATGAGCACTTTGAATCTTATGCTTTTCTCTTATGGTCAACTGGATCTCCACGGAAGACTGTAAAATGAAGAACGATGTTATGGTTATATTATTGCAAGTTATTTTCAAGATAAAATCCAGAATACAAGGTGATAAAATATCATTTGATACGAATATTATCATCCTTACGAGTAAGGTGCTCAGATTCTGCAATATATTCTTAATTTGCATCTTGCACGATGAAAGAATCCGTTGAATCTTGACATCTTCATCCATAAGGAGAAGCATAGAGATAATGGCACATAGCCTACTCGAAGAATCAATTGTGAAGGAAGTCTGATTATCACTACCAATCAATGAACATGTCTCAGAAACCCAAGATCCCATCACATTTAACACGAGACTCAACAGCCTGTTGCTCCTATGGAATAGAAGAAAGGGAGGCAGTAGGTAATAATCTCTCCTTTTTACACTAATAGCAGTACTGGGCTCATGATCGTCTTCCTGATCATTCTGCGTCGAAATAATGATATTCAATTAAGTGATGCTCATTATGAAAAGCTGCATGAGTAGAATTTGAATTGAGATGGCCTTAAAAGAAAACAGCTGTAGGGCTTTCATATCCAAACAAGCAATTTTTAGTCTTGAAATGAGGTTTAAAATACATGCATTATTTCGCAACTTTTACCCACTATGTTTTAATAGACAATTACTCCCTCTGTCCCATTTCATTCTTCTAGATTAATACTTCAGTTTGTTCTAAAAGTTATTCTGGTTACTAAAAATTCAAATCACTTGAGTGTCTAATTTCTGATTATACCCCGTCATGTTATAGTGAGAGAAGGCTTAACTAAATCACTTGAGTTTCTAATTTCTGATTATACCCCTTGTCATGTTATAACGGGAGAAGGCTTAACAAAAGACATGAAATAAGCATTACCCTCCACAATATCAAATGGAAGTTCAATTTGGGACAGACTTGGATCATCAAAATTGACTCCTCTTTAGAATTTGGCCAATTCTATGTTCACATACTCCAACCCACTCATACAAAAGCTGATGTTGATAGAAGCAAGAGATTTCGTGGTAAGAACCAGATAGTGTAGTAATTGTGGAAATGCCTTGTCTATCGAACCTAACAGAAGTGGTTTCTTTCAATTAATTGAACACAACTGCAAAAATTTCATCCTAGCATCATCAAGGTAAAAGAAATTACAGCATGACTGATTTGATCAGTCAGTCTGGTGTATTAAAAAAAGGCACACCTTCATTCAGTAAAAGATAATCAAGAATATTATACATACATCTCAAATAAAATAAATAAATGAAAAATGACTTACGGATACAATATCCATCAAGTATTCTGGAAGGGTGTGACTCATGTTGATGATACTCTCTTCAGAAAGTTTTGAGGGTTTGGAGTCGAATGTGATAAGCAGTCTGAGAAGACCGCACATATTATCCACCGGTTGTTTGGCACACTGAAGCATAAGAAAAATAACAGCATGAATCTGTATATCACAACAATGGGGAAGTAAAATCACTAATAAGAAAGGACGGAAGAAGATGGAGAGAAAACTTACAATCAGATCAACAATTATTTTTTCCAGCATTTGGAAAACAAGATGAGCATCACCAATCTGTGACAAGCAAGAGCAAACAATACTAGTAACGGATTTATAAGTCCCACGATTTGACCTTGCTTCATGCTTCACAACAGGATAGGTCTCTTCTGCAACACAGTCCAATATTTATTTGAACGACCATAACAAAAATGAGTTCAAAATGTGAGTTTAGAAGGAGATTAAGAGAAAATAAATGAAGAATCCTACAGAAAAATTATGAAAGATTCTTCCAAGGAAACATCATAATGACTGAAAGGGAAATAAAATAATCTGACTTTGGTGCAATCTTTGTATGCATTGTATTTCACAAAAATCATAGTCTTCTAAACCCTTATTTTAATGTCAAAAGACTGACAAAAAGCCTTGCACCAAGCTAGGGAATGATAGACCACCCACTATATTTACATACACGAGGAGAAAGAAAGAAAGAAGGTGATACAGTCAGCAGGGCAGGTGCAAGAGTTGATGCAGGGAATCAAACTTAGTTCTCTATCTGTTATTAGTTAGTTATCGGGGGTACTTTGGGGAATTGAGGGAGTGAGGAAGTGCCAATAAATGTGAGAGTAGGGGGACAGGGAATGGGCATTCACGTTTGTTGAGTCTTGTGGGGAGAGACCAAGCCTCTCGAAAAGCCTTGGATCTGTTTCCCCTTTGTTTTCCAGTAATTCATTCAAGTAACAGTTTATTTCATTGTTGAGTTCCTATTGCCTAGGGTCCTATCAGAGAACCTGTTCCAATGTGTTGAACCGACCATGCACACCAAAAATTATCCTAATAACCATCACATAAACATTTGGACTTATCAATCAGCAAAGTGTTCCAGCACAAAACCAGCACAACAAAAAAAACTTCTAATTTAATTATCAGGGTAGAGTTCTAATGTGTTTGGCTCACTTAACTATTACTGGCTTTCTTAATTACGTCCAAACTCCTTGGTTTGTGAAATTTATTTGACAAAATTCCTGAAAAAATTAACTGGGTTGATTAAACGATCCATTAGACTGATGCATGAGTATTGCATATGACTAGATAAGTCCAGAACATGTGTGTTATTACTGACAGTAGATAAGAATAAAAACTGTTTCTATATTCACATCAGTAGAGAGAAAATTTGTTAAAAGATAGCAACAAACCTTGCTTTATTTAAAGATTTCAAACTGAAATATAGAATCCAAAATGACATGTTAGAGTTGGCTTATGAGTCTTTATAACTGCGAAAACAGTGGAGATAGGTGATGGAAAATACACGGAAAATAAATAAATAAATAACATTCTGTGAGCATACAGGTGAATGTGTTTTTCTCTCCCTGCACATACAGCCTACAATAAATTGTTATTACATATGCAAGGAGTATATAGACTCCGTTTGGTAGTCATTTTCTTCAAAATGCATTTTTCTCTCTTTTCTTTTCAACCACACATTCTTTATTAAAATAATATTACACGTAAATCAAAAAAAATTCCTTATTTTTCAACCACACATTTCACATCAATTCATTTTTACATAAAAATATCTATCAAACACCCTCATAGTTTTGTTTATAGACAAATTCAAGATCCATACTTGGTACAAACTGTCAAGATTCTGTTTAAAGCGCAATTACGTCCAGATTGAACTTGAGAAATTTCACAATCAAATCTTGCTACCAAAAGACAGGTTGTTTTGCTCAATTCAAGATTTGAACCATCTAGTTGCAGTCAACGATGGGCGTAAAATCAGGAATGTGGTTCTTCATTCCAATTAGTAATCAGACAAGTCACAAACAGGAAGTAATTTTCTTGTTTATTCATTTTTGTTTGATTTTATTACAATTGCTATATCCTGCTTAATGAATTCTTGAGGTCCAATGTCCAGGGCTTTTCACTTGATAGAATTTTCCTCGTGTGCAAGCACTGATTTTAGAAATTGACACTGTAAAGCTTGTTCAAACTCCTCAATTGTATAGAACTAGATCATAAACTAACAGTCAGGAACTACTTCCCTCCACTCTCACTCCCCAAAACAAAAAGAAAACAATGAAAAGCAACATAATCCAGAAAGGGAAAAGTCAAGCACAAATATTAACCAGTATGTTGACAAATGGTAAGACTACTTGACCCGGGGGGGGGGAGGAGAACCCAAGTGTTAGAAAAAGCTTATAAAATGCTACAGCTATTACAAAATATAAATAGCAAAAAGGTAACGGCAATTAAACTACTAGAACGAGACATGCAATGAAGACTCAATTGGAAGTACCAGGATAAACTTGGAACTGTGAGAGTAGAGTGACGAGAAAGCTAATATAGTCAGCAACTTGGATGTGCCCAGCTCTATAAGCCGAGTGCAGAACTTCCAAGATTCTAAAAAGTAAAGATGGCTCCAAATCAGGACCTGCAGTGGCATAGCCAGAGAAACACTTGAATAATTTTATAAAAGAATGGATATGTTTAAAAATTGCATACTTCGGAGCATATTATAATATACATTTTCCACCCTTTTATTTTAACAACAAAAATTATCTCAATTTTTGTGTTACTTCAGATACACAAGAAGCACTGCCCATCAATATTTCCACATAAATGAAAATCAAGAAAAAGCACAAATAGACCCCCAACAAATTAGCATATGATAGCACTGGGAACTTTTTAATTCTTTTCCATCCATATCTGCAGTTTGTTTAACTGCCAGTGGTATTACAATCGTCCTTAAAAACTTACATAAACAAAATACCAAGCCTTATTAAAATCTAAAACACTTCCCACTTTGACATTAATGTTTTGAGAATATTATTTTCACACAAGACAGCCGTTGGAGAATGAAGGTAAATCATGCTTCACTGAACAGACACCAAAGAGAAACCTACAAGCTCAAGTATGCTTTCTGGAGCGTTGTCAAATTTATACCAAGATTTCAAATTTTGAGAAGACTGCATTGACAAGAGGAATCAATATAATTTCCAGTTGAAAAAGATCAGATAACCATATTTATAATCCTCAACAGTATTAAAAGAATTAAATAAGCCAATTTATTACAGAACACTAGTTAAAGTTCCTGGATCAAAAAGATGTTATGGAACAGGTAAAACATGTTAATATTTGTCAGATTCAAGTAAATTGCTACTCGCACATATAGTGATATAAGAAAGCAGAAAACTAGCATGGAATATTAAAATAACGAATTCAAAAGATCTTACACCTGTTACTCAATACTTACACAAGCAACATGGAACAAGTGACTGCAGGAGAAGTGAGTCCATGAAAGAGAAATAATAAAGGCAACATATTGAGATTTCCTGAACATCTTCAGCGAGCCTTATGAATGGACCATAGGATAAACTTCCTACAATATTAGAACAGTGAGTTACCCACGAGCCAAACTGAATCCACAAAATGAAGAAAAGTAGAATCAAACTTTTAAATGCATGGTCCTTACTTTCATCTATATGACTACTGTAAAAGTCTCTCATAATGTACTGCATGTTGTCAAATTCCTGAGAAAATGGAGAGTTGGGAGGGGCAGCTTGTCCCAGGCGAAGTTGAAGGCTCAACACAGCCTGCAAGAATAGTAATCATCCACATATGACAATGACAACAACGAAAGCTTGATAGCTAGATAACTAAGAGAATGTGTCTAAACAAGCACTTGAATGCAAGAAGATACCTTGGAACATGTAGGGTTTTTGTCACCTAACAAAGTTAGCAATGGAGCAAGCTCCCGTATCCAAGTGATCTGATAGTCTAATATTGTAGGATCAGTTCTATCCATGTATAGCCAGTTTTTTTCCTGTTCTTGGATAAAAAGTTGAGGTGACAAACCAATACAGAAACCATAGTGAAAATTTGGATCATACTTTTGATAATATCAAACTGAAGTGACAGATAAAGAAAATGTAATCATGTCTGCAAAATCCTCTACCTCCCTCCTACCCACTCCCAAGGGAGAAAAAGGAAACTGATTTGTACCACATAAAAAGGTATAAAGGATAAATGGACTTGCTCTTTTACTCCAAAAACTGCAAGAACCATTATAATAACAAACTACTTGTGAACTATTCTATCTATTCTTTAAAGCTGAGAAACTCTTTACAGTAACAGACTAACAGCAATACTGTTCTTGTTATTGATGCACTTTAAAACATCAGCAGTCAAGAAAATAAGCTCTGTGTTATAACTACCCTATAAATCTGATTAATATAACAAAACAATTATATTATTTGATTGTGTTGTGCATGTGGCTCATGTAGAGTGGAACACAGGCCCTGGATCAAATGGGCCGATGCCGGCGCGGAGCGGAGTGAGAGGAGCGGAGCGCATGTAACCCTATTTTTCACAATTGAATAAAGAAATCTCCGCTTCGCTCTCGTGGACGTAGGCACATCGCCGAACCACGTAAAATTCTTGTGTTGATTTCCGTTTTTTATCTCTTTAATATTGGGCATAAAATCCAACAGATTGCCATCCAATTCACCATAAAAATTTAATTATCATGTTTAAGTTTTGTCTTGGATGCATGTTATTCGTCACAACATAAATAGGAAGTGATGAATTTGAAGATCCTAAAAGACCATCCTGTTCCAACCACCATTGCATCTCCACAAAATCTATTCAAATACACTTAAGGTGGAGCATATGATTATGATCATTATATTATATTAAACAATTAAGATATTATGCCTACATAGATTGATCCTAAAGTTTCAACATCAGAATAACCCAGAGAACAATTGCCGATTAAAATCATGTTAAAACATCCCAACATTATTTTTGTATGATATGGAAGAGCAGTCTAGTTAATATGAAAAGACGTCACAAATTCCAAAGTTTTTCATGAACTAGGAAATAGACATCTTACAGGATCAAGCATTTCGTTGATCGTAGAAAGGCAAGCTAATTTCATTGAAGACTCTGGATTGCAGTTCATGAAAGCCTCTGTAAAAGACTGCAAAAAAATCTACGTCTTTAGAATTCATAATCCAAGTAACTTTCAATATTAAAAAAAGCTAACGAAGATGAAAAATAAGCATGATTTGAGGCAACGTGTTAGGCAACTATTTAACAATCAAACAAACCAACACAAGATCAACAAACCTGGAGAATACGAGATCTCCAATGACCTGAAATTCCGATGGTTAGTTTTGGGATGTAGGATATAAGTGGCAGTAAGTGTTTTTCGTTAAACCCTTTATTTGACTGTGTCTGCAAAAAACAATGTTCATTGTGTTACTTTATTTGGTATAAATACATTTCTGCTTCAACTAATGACATAACTAGAAGAGCTTCAATGGATCAACAAAGAGAAACTTAAAGACCAAGGACTTATAAGGCTATATCCCTTGCATTTAATGGTTTATAAATAAAGTAATGTTAATAAAGCTTGAAGAGAGAGCATTTCATGGTATTATCAGCTAATTGTGTTTTTTCATCATATACTCACAGATTCAAATAAAAGAAGTTCAGAAATGAACCTTTGTAGATAGTGATCTCTCAATGAATTCCAGAAACTTTTCCAGCAAAGCGGGGGAAGGGTAGTTCCAGTTACTTAATTGCAAAAATATTTCAGTAATTACAATATTCAGCATGAATATACGATCATCATCCTGCAACAGCATAAATAGAACAAAGTAAAAAAATTTATGTTCCTCTGAAGATAAGCAAGAGCCATCAATGGCCAAGTTGAGTACTAAAAAACAAGAAAGTAAAATATCCATATACCAAGCCCCCGTTTGGCCCCCTTTAAGACTCATCAATTTAATTTAAATTTCTCTCTCTCCTATTTTCAACCACAATTTTTCATAAAATAATATTTCACACAAATCAAAAACTTTTCATTCTTTTACAATCGTCTATTTTTCAAAAAAAACACTATTCCCCCATTATAAATCCAAATAATGGGGGCCAAATAGAAAAATGCAAAAATAAAATGATTAGCCACATAAAATAGGTTCTAGTAGTAGAAATCAATAACATAGTTGAAAACAGAACTCTTATCATTAAAAAAATTAAAAAAAAACTAAGCCCTTGTTTGGCTCTCATTTTCTAAAATTCATTTTCAACCACATGTTTCATGGGACCCACAATTTTTATCAACTTTTCAACCATATATTTCATCAATTTTATCAAAATCTACTAAAAATCTGATTTTTATCTAAACCAAACAGGGCTAAATCAGATCAAACAAAGAAAAGTCGGTGATATAGGGCAGCTCTAGCAAAGCAATTGGTTTTGCCACACACATTCGTATTCAGTGATTAATTTCATTCATGGTGAGATGTGGTTCACTTTTAAACGTACCAAAACATTAACTTGGTGGGAAGAAGGGCATAAATTGGCCTTCAAAATGAACGCCAGAAAGAAATTTCAAATTATTAATAGATATGGAGTGCAAAGGAGTTCATAGACCATGGTAGTCCATACAATGCCATTATTATACCTTTTTTGATTGGTGATGAACTAAGTTTAGGGGAAAAATATCCCACAACTTCTTTAGCACCGCTAGTGAGATAAATTGATCGCTAGTAGTTGTGTCAGGCTTCTGCCAAGGAGGCAGAAGAGTTTGTGTATGTTGTTGGCTTCTACCAATCCCCCAAACCAAAAACCTGACTATGAGATCTATGCTTTGAAGTATCAATAGCATACTGTCAAATGATTGTGCGTCAAGCTGAGAAATTGTGTGAACCATGGGCATGAAATCTTGAAAACAAGTAACTAGTATGGGCAAAAGATCCTTCAATTTCTTGGTAACTTCAGTAAATCCTACAAACAAGGTTATTGGAACCCAGATAAGATATCAAAGACCTTCAAATGAAGAAATGGAGAGAGAGGAAAAAAAAAAGATTCTGTTTTGAAAGCAAAAAAGCACGAATATCATGCCAATTAGGGGAAAGTTAAGTAAAAAATTTGAAGATAATCAAGACAGTACAAAAGCTAAAGCGCATACTGGTCGGTTCTCTGGAAACCTCAGACTCAAAAGCATGGAGAATGTCTCCAGCAGGAGTATTCTACAAAAATTAGCTTTGTATAAGAATTCAATCTAAAGAAACAGCTCACAAAAGGAGACAAAACACCTCGCCAATTAACCCACAACTATAAAATTTTCGAATAACACATCGACACATAGACAACTCAAGTTGTTCACTATAGTACGCATTGACAAAAGCTAAAGAAGATATTTGTGAAGAAGTTGCATATTTAATGGAAAAATGACCTTATAAAGAAGAAAGAAAGAACATTCATTCCTTCCCCACCCCCATCCAATTTAAACGTTTCCATTGAGGGAGCAACTATTTAGTAGGAGTCAAAAGGTCGAGTGTTTATGCACTTTATCTCATGTGAGATACAAAGTCATCGGTCAAGTGTCTTAACTTTCAGTATATGAAAAGTGTAAGTGAGATCATTTTATATTAAAGGGAAAGATTAACAAAAGCAAGTGATTATTTTAAAGAAGTGGGCTTCAATTGGGATGTCCAGAAAAGGAAATGAGTAGTTTCACATGCATTAATTGGCAGAGACAAAGGATGACAAGCTGTGAGGTTGTGACATTGTTGCTTTCAAAGAGATCATCAATGGAAGCATAACAAGGTAGCTGTTGATTTTAGTCACCAGAAAATACATATGAATTGGGGCGTGGAAGAGAAAATCTTTCTATCGACATCACATGACAGATAATTAAAAATTAACTAAACTAAAATTTGCTAGTTGCATTAATTAACTCAAGGATACATTTTTAGATGACGAGTCATTTTCTCTCTCATCAAATTGCAACAATGACAAGCAGTGAACCAGTCCACCAAAAGTGTTCTTTAACTTGCTCTTATCCTCTAGAAAAATTTGATTCTTGCGCAGAATGTCTTCATAATTCTGGAGAATCTGCAGATATGATTTAAAATATCAACGGCAAACCAGGAATAAAGTAACAAACTCCACAGAGAAGCAAGATGATAACAACTTTACAGAAGTACAATGTTCAATGTAAAATCACATCAGCTACCATTTTCCAACAAGAGGACAAGACATCAAAAACTGAAAGAATGAACTTTCAACAATTTAATTTATAACTATAGAGATGCAACAATAAGGAGGAGTAGAGATATAAAAATATCCAGCTTCGGCAGCTAAATCAACTCAGACATGGTACAAACATTCTTTTGGTTCCTTCACGCGAGTATGAAATAAAATGAGAATAAGTGGACATGCTAAACTAAGCCCCTGATTGAGCCCCATTCTTTAAAATCTTATTTTTTCCCAAACTCATTTTCAAGCATTATATCTTCCAATAAAATAATTTTATAGATAAATCCAAAACTTTTCCTTATTTTCACCACACGTTCTCTAAAAAAACCACTATTAGAAAATTTATTCTCCCAAAAAATAGGGTTCAAATAAATGCTAAATATTGTGCCTCACAAACGGTGGTAAAGACCCTCCACGACAATTCAACAAATATAGGGAACTCTTTCTGATCACCACAAAAATAAACATACAACTAGAAAGACGTTGACCATACCTTTTCAGCATATAAGGAAAATGAAGAGGGATTGTACTGGACAACAAGATCAAAAAAACTGAAAGCCATCAAGCGTACATCAATTGCTAAATGGGTCATTGCATTGAATATGTATGCCATCATCAAGGAAATCAATGGTCCCTGGTTATCCTACAAGAGGAAACTGACAGATAATTACTATAGAAAGTTTGAACCGAGCTTTCTCAGTAGGAAATAACGTCTGCAAAATGGCAACAACAAATGCCATTATGTAATTACATAATTACAATGGGAATACCAAGATGCGTACATTGGATACAAGGGAAATGCGGAAGTGAAATAAAACCAATGAAATCCGTATTACAACAAAAGACTTAAATCTTAAAATAGGAAAATGCGAGTTCAAAATCTAGAGGACCCAATATATTCTTTCCAAATATTCCATATTTTTTTTTCTTCTGCTACAATGTGAAATTCAAGAATTTGTGTTTTTGTGGTTGAGACAAGCATAGACAGACTCTGAAATGCTAGGAGGATCCAATGTGAGTCAGTACAATGCAGTGCTTGTAGGAAGAGAGACGCAATTTTTTAAATAAGCCAAGGTATTTATATTGTGAATTGTATTCAATGCCGAATAGATTTTGCCAGTGGGAACATGTTTTTGTTTTAAAATGTCATGAGAATGATTAGTGATGACAGTTTCTAATCTTATGTTCTTCTCATTTTGAAATTTTCACTTCCATGTCTGCAATCATATCAGTGTGAGGCTAATGTTGAGTGTGTTTCATATAATTAGTTTTACATTATTTACCTATCCATTATAACTCTATATTAATGATGTTTAATTAGGACCCAAACAATTGTATAAATTCTACTAATAGAACAATAGGAGATTTAAAAGAATGTGTGTAGAACTACATATCAGGAATTACACTGAATCCTTCAGAACTTCAAATTAAAATTCCAAAACAAATTGAAAAATTCAACCAAAACTTTTGACAGGTAACAGAACTCCCTTACTCCCGAATAGGAAGAAGAAAGGAAAGGAAAGAAATCCAACCTATAGTCATGTACACATTTCCGCATTAATATGGGCCAGCCATAACACAACAGAATTTCGGCAGTCAGGTTTTCTTGGAATGCAGAAAACAACATATATTTTAAACTGAGATGCACATAATAGAAAAGACAATGATCAACTAAGACATTTCGGCAGTCCAGCTTCTTGAATTATCATGGCTGTTCTATCAAGGTTACTAAGGAAAAGGATCCATTCAACAAGCATCTTTAGATTACAGTGAAGAACATCACTTGCAAAATCCTAAGATGAATCAGGGTATGATTGCAGAAACTCCAAATCACAGCTATCAGAAACACAGGGTAATACTGAAGTGCTACCAATACATACTGATAACAATAAGTGAGAAATTTTATTTTATGTTCTTAAATTTAGTCAAGAAAATAAATAATTAAAATCAAGAGATTAAAAATAAAATAAAATGCATTAGATTAAAAATAAATAAAATGCATCCAGTAACTATCCTAATCCAAAGTATCTCCACTTTGAAACATATTAAATGAAGTATATATAATCTATGCAAGCACTCTATATTTTCTAAAATTACCTCTTTACATCCAGGGAATATTACTGACTTAAAAAGTTGATACAGTGTTTCACGGACCAACTTATCATCATCTCCAATGCGTTCACGCAGTTTCTCTATAACAGCAAGTTTATGCAATTTTAGCTCGGCAGGGTGCTTAAGGAATATATCTTTAATACCTATCAATGCATCTGGAGATACAACAGGGCCTTCATGTTAAACTCATTACAAAATCAACGAGAAGAAAGACAAGAATCAAACCACATACAATACAAAATTTCGCACATTGACCACTCAATAATTAATCAATTAGCATAGAAATAACATTGCAACGTTGACAATCTGAGGGAAAGAAGACAAATCGTTCATAGTTATACAAAAATATCTCATGTCAAGTTTCTCCAGTTCTCTTATCTTTGCAGTAAATTTTCCCTTAGTTCAATCAAGCATTCAGAACAAAGTTATCTTTGCACAAAATATAGTTCATGTAACATAAGGCTCAATGACATGATAATAAACGTGCATTATCTTTGTGACCTTTCCCCTTTCTCAAGTTTCTTCTGATCAAACAAAATGTGTTACATATGGTGTCGCAAAAATCCTACCTTTACAAAACTAATTTTACATAATAGTTCTAAGTAATATCTGATCACAAATTTTCTCCTCTTGGCATCATCAATGCGCCTTTATTTCAAGCATAGTTGTGACAATTACTTGCAGTTATACATTGATAGATTTGGCACTTGTTTCAACTGAATGTATGATGAATTTTCATCTATTTAATGGAACAGAAATTACATGATTAATAAAAAAGGCACCACCTTTCCGGACTTTAGAATTATGATGGCTTGTCTGCTGAAGCAGCTCCTTCAATGTTAAACCCTTTCTGCTAACTGCTAAACCCGCCTTTTCAGAGGCTACACTCTGCTCCGGAAGAACTATTGCTTTGGATTTGATTTCGGTGTTTGTAGCATTCTTCGGAGGCGGCAATTTTCGACCAATTTTCCTCTTTATTTTCTGAAAAAACAATTTAACAAGTCAGAACTCAATATCACATCTTGATATTGATTTTTTGTCAAATTAAATTTGAAATATTTGATGAGTTGCAAATTATTACTTTGAAGTCTATTCCGCGTTTTTGCGGCTTCTTCGATTGGGCTTTGGTTTTCACCATTGTATTGATATTCTGCTCGGTTCTTCCAGAAAGTAAAGATATAAAGAAAGAGAATTATTGAATTAAAAGACTATAATTGAGATGAGATTTCTGGTTGTAAAAACTACTAAAAATTTGGACAAATGAAGCGGTACAGAAACGGAGAAATCTGGGATTTGAGCATGAAAAGATTGCAGTCGGTGGTGCTTTTATTCGTGAAAATAGTATACGTAATGTTAATAAAGATGAATCGCAGTGGCCGTAAAGTGATATTGGGTATAGATGGCGGGACTACATCAACTCTGTGCGTATTTAGGGTTTACGCCATTGAGAGGTGCTATAAGGTGATATTGGGTAAAGATGGCGGGACTATATCAACTGTGTGCGTATTTAGGGTTTACGTCATTGAGAGGTGCACGGTCTATTTTGAGAGGTGTACATGTATCGGGGTATGTTCCCCATTGAGAGGTGCTACAAGTACTGGATCCGTAAAACATACCCCTGTTAGAACACGCGCATGGGTCCCATTGTATTTTATTTTTTAATGTGGGACCGACCTCTACAGTGAGGGCCGATAAGGCTTGTGTGAGAAATGTCTTACGCCATTGGAGGAAATTATTGAAAATGACCCAATAACTCGTGTGTATTTTCAAAGTAATATTTAACTAGTTTTTAGAGAAAAAAATGAAAATTGATTATAAACATCAAAATCCCAAAATACTCTCAGACAGTCACTTTCCCATTTGTTTATAGTCGGCCAAAACCAAGGAAAAGCTACGGTCAGTTTCCAATCGATAGACGTTTTCAATTTATCTCCGGCGATCTTCTTCTTGTTAAGATAAGCTTCAAGTTGTTAATTAACTATATTAATGTTTAGATTTTCATATTGTATGTGAGTGTTGAATTTGTGGAGGTTTTTAGAATGTAATATTGTTTATGTAGGTGTAGAAGTAAGAATATGGGTCTAAATTGAGAAATAATATGTGGATTTTGAGATTTGCAAGCTTCTGCATTTTGGGGATGTTAACAGTCGGTGCCCCACTGTCATGTGACTAGCCCATGACTGTTTTTAATTTTCATGGGCTGACTGTTAGTCAACTCATGACTATTAAGTGGGCCGACTGTTATAGTAAGCCCAATAACAATTTTTTTAATTTGAGCTGATTAACAGTCGGCCCATTATTTGGATTGACTGTTTAGTCGGACTATTATTTGGGTTGATTGTTTAGTCGGCCCATTGACTGTAAAGCGCGCTGATTGTTACGGTCGGTCCGCTGCCTTTATTTATTTTTTTCTTACATACATTTAAGGATTCCATTTCTAATAATTTTAATTATTAGTTTTTAATAAATAATAATTTATTTATTTGTAAAATTTAAATGTGATTTAATTTAAATTTTAATTTGAATATTTATTTTTATTTCCTCATTTTTTATAAATAATAATTTTTCATTCTCGAATTTAATTAATTTTTAAAATTGTAATATTTAATAATTCTTTTAATTTTAAATTTAGATTTCATATTTAGTTTTATTAATAGTTTTTTTATAAATAATATTCTTTTCGTTAATCGAATTTCATTAATTCTTGTCATTATAATTTTGAATGATTATTTAATTTTAAATTTCATTTTTGTTTTTATTAATAGTTTTTCATAAATAATATTCTTTTCGTTAATCGAATTTCATTAATTCTTGTCATTATAATTTTGAATAATTATTTAAATTTTAAATTTCATATATTTTTTTTATTAATTGGGCCGACTGCAAGACTGTTAATAGTTTAATTTTTTTAAAAATATATATTTAATTTTTTTAAATATATTTTATAATTAATTTATTAATAATTATGTTATTTATTTATTTATTTGTCTTTTATTTATATAATTTAATAATTGAATATTATCTGAAAGTAACAATTTATTTTCCATGTTATTTATTTAATTTTAAATTTTTGTTTGTAAATATGTTTTTCAAATGTAATATACCAGATTAATTTTTTTTATAATTTTCATTTGATTAAATAATAATTATGTTATTTATTTATTTAATTTTTATATTCTTTAATTTTTTTTTTTAGAATATAGTTAATCTTTAATTTTTAACTTTTTTGTATTCTTTAAATATTAATAATTTCCTTTTGCTGAAAATCTTATTAATTTGTATTTTAATTTAATTAATTATTGTTTACATTTGTATTGAATTTATTTTGTTATTAGCATCAAGAATTCGGTGCCCATTGATTTTTATAGATTATGTGTTATTTTATTATCTCTTGTTCAATATTCTAATATTTGAATTTTTTTAGGATGGAGTATCATTTAGATAGGGAGTTGAGACGGATAGCGGGGAAAGCTATTTGGAACAGTGGCTTTGAGAGTTTTACTACTGTGTGGGAGTTACTCGACGATCATCACGGAAATATACTACGATAGTCCTTCTTGTGGCCACTGTACCACATGCGAAAGGTACAGTACTCAGGACAGATCATCGATACACTTATATGTCAGCTTCTAAGGCTAGAAAACGGCGATTCCCTCCACTTCGACCTCGGGGGCAAGGTCATCAGTTTCTCGATATATGAGTTTAGCTTGATCACTGGACTGAGAATTACGGGCGACGAGGCAGCCATTGAGAGGAGCAATAGGTTGTACGAGACGTACTTCCAAGGACATGGGTCGGTGCATCTACCTGAGTTGATGATCGCGATCAGGGGGTGCGACCAGATGCTAGATATATTGAAACTTGGGCTGGTCTACATCCTCGAGAGTGTGATAAGGTGTCATCACAAGAAGACTGACATCGACATTTTTCATTTGGAAGTTGTTGACGACATCGATGCATTCAACAACTATCCATGGAGCCGGAGATGCTACGAAGACATCGTACATGTCTTCACCAGATCATACTCGAGGCCCAGGGAGTCAATGCATAAATACGATACACATGAATTGCCCTTAGCGGTGCAGGTAAATGTTTAATATAATTAAAATTAAAGTTTTAGTATATTACATTTATGCATAATAAGTGTATGTGTTGCAGATTTGAGTGTATGAGACAGTCCCTATACTGGGGGCCCGCTTCGCGAAGCAAGGGGAGACACGATACCCTCGAATGGATCATTGGAGATCGTCGCGAGTGGACGGATGTTCCACTGGGAAACAGTTATCGACCCTCCTCGACGATCCTCAAATAAGTATTATGCATTTGAAATTTATATTATACGTAGTTTAAAATCTATTTACATGATCGTTAACTAGTTGAAATGTCAATATATCAGCTTGAAGTCATACCTGAGCTGACGCCGTCGATGGAAGAGGAGGCTCGGTGTCTTATGCGGGATTTAGGCGTTCCGCACACCCAAGACGAGGAGATGTCTGATCCGAGCCTGGACCGAGATTGGGTATGTGAATTAAATATAATTTATTGAATATCGTCGACGTATAAATTTATTGAATAATTTTTAATGTTATTTATATAAGAGGGTGGTCCAGCTGATCGACACCTCCACCGAGGGTATCGCCACCACCATTGGCATCACCTCCGTCGAAAGTATCGTCGCCGCCATTGGCATCACCTCCGTCGAGGGCATCGGCGCCGCAATTGGCATCGCCACCGCCAAGGGTATCTCCTTCTCCCTCGTCCAGACACGTCCCCCATGTATCTCCGGCACACATTGATGATTTGTACGCCCGTCTGACTGGATTTATAGCGGAGGAGGTCGGCGCGCTACGACGAGAGTTGACGGAGAGGGTCGATGATATGGGATGAGAGTTGACAGGGAAAGTCGACTATCTAACAGGGAGGGTCGACGATATGGGACGAGAGTTGATAGGGAGGGTTGACGATCTATCCCATTATGTTGGAATGCTACGATCTTGCGTTATCGACCTTCAGGATACAGTAGCGGCACTTAGAGGAGATTTAGCCGATAGGCGATGAGGGACAGAAGGAATGGTGGAGATGATGATCGAGAGGGTGGCAAAGATGGTGATGGAAAGGGGGGTTACCTACATTTTTGGCATGATAAGACATTAGAATCATTGTGGTTGTCTATGGAAGGGGAAAGGGTGGCCTCGATGGGGTTGGGAAAGAGGACAACGGAGGGGGTGACCCCGATGGGAGGGTTGGAGGAGGTGGCGACGGAGGGGAGGCCCCGATGGGAGGGGCGGAGGAGGTGGCCCCAATGGGAGGGGCGGATGAGATGGCGACGGAGGAGGTGGCCCTGGAGGTCAAGAGGACGCCCGTCGTGATTAAAGGTAAGAGACATGCTGTTGATGAGACGGAGCAGGTGGTCAACAAGAGGTTGGGAGTGCCATCACAATATGTTGTTTCCCCCTTCACAGCTGAGGTCAAGAGGAAGACGTTCATCGATGGGACGCACTCGAACTTATTCAGGGAGGTGGACAACGCCAAGTGGAAAGCGTTCGAGACGGAGTGGAGGAAAATTATCCTCGGGTAAGTATTGTATGATTTTAATAAAGTACTGTACGCTAACTCGTCTGTGCTTATTTTAACATTTCCCTATTTTTTCAGAGTTAGTCGCACGATAGATAACCGAACGGTCTCGGACGCTTACAAGTGGTTCCACGATATCACCATTTCGGGAGCTTGGTTCACGACGATGTAAGTGAATTATTCATTTTGTGTTTTCATTGTATACATCACTTTGTGTTTATTAAATGAACAACTCATACTTTTTTGGTGTTCCTGATGCAACACATCGACATGGCCATGGACTTGCTCGATGTGCTGCGAGATCGAGCTCAAAGACATCCAAAATCATTTGACGTCCATGGTCGAGTCATATTAAACACGGAGTTCATACGTGTCGTTACCATAGAGTCTCAGTCACTCCAACTTATGGGTAACGAGTACACGGTGCCAGAATATATGCTCGAGTGAGTCATAGGAATGCCGCCAAGTGTCGGGGAAAATCATGGGAGGGTTGTACACATATGTACATTTCAGCGTGCATCAATAAGCACCATGTTACGCTGGAGATCGTTTTTGTTGACGCGACTATATATGTGTACAACCCAGATCATTCATGTTTGACACAAGGCCAGCTAGAGTAAAACCTGGAGTCCGTAGCTGTAATTATTCCTATGATGGCCAGATGAGCGGGGATGACCGTATATGACAAATTGCAGATTGTTCGGAACACAATGATAGCGGATAGTCCATAAGGTAAGTCTTTGAACTTTGTTGTTTTTATCTTTCATATTTAGTTTTTAGCTACACAGTACTGAACTGATCCATTCTTGTTCAATTGTAGCGGCGACTGCGGCATATTTGCCATTAAGTACGTTGAATTTTTAAGTATATGACATAAGATTGATGGAATCGACCAATCGTGGATACGAAACTGGAGAAAGAAGCTAGCTTGTGATTTGTTCGAATTTAATGGCGACCCGTAAATTTGTATTTAAATAAATGTAACATTCGAATTGTAAATTTAATTATTTTTTGTGATTATGAAATAATTGTAAATTTGTGTTCAATCTATTTAACATTCACATTGGAAATTTAATTATTTTTTTGTAATTTGATTTTTTGTTATTTTATACATATGCCGAGTATGGTACTATTTTTTTCATATGAATCATTATAAATATCATTTATCAAGAATAAATATTGAACATTGAACATTTATGAAGAACAAATATTGAACGGTGTAAAGTAAACGGAAATATTATTCATTTAACGTACCTGTCTAATTGTCATTTAAGGGAATTTGATTGGTACAAAATTGTCGAATATGCCCCATGGCTCTGCACCTGCCACACCTACGTGGTCAAGGAAACTCTCCGGTAGATGGTATTCTAGATGTACTTGGACGTCTAGGACCACGCGGTTCAACTGCTGGTGGCAACAAATTATGAAATGGGAGAATGTGCTCGGGAACTTTCCACTCAGCTTCATTCGGTAGAGGAAATATAGTTTTGGCATATGCTGTTCTCTAAGACTCAGTCGTATAATACAAAAAGCATAACGTTCTCGCTGCAAAGTCTCGATACATGGCCGCCACAACTGCATGCTCACGTGGAAAACTCTCCAACTGAAATCTCATACAACTGCATGTTTTATCAGTCAAGTCCACCATATATATCGTATTACGTGCACATTGCATGGAGAAGCGGAACTCGTCTAGTGCTTCCACATTCAACTTCCTCGCAACCTCTGTCGCCTTAAAGAGTTTCTCCTCTTGAGTTGGGGCTAACACGCTAGTGCAACTCTGTGATGCCGCACGTCAGTCATGAAATCACTGTTGCAACTTGTAACGAATGTTCTCAATTATTGCGAGAATTGGTAACTCTCGATCCTTCTTAAACAATGCATTGAGAGACTCCGCGTTATTCGACGTCATCATGTTGTATCGAAGTCCTGGAAAGTGTGACTGCGCCCAATGTTCAATCCCCATGTTCGTCAGATACTCCAACGCCGGTAATGATCTACTTCTTATCTCGAACATGAACTTATTACACTCTTCAGCACTGTAAACTTCGGCTACTCTCCTGAACAATGAAACGATGCCTTTGCCCCGATATCTAGTCTTCAAATTACCTTGTACATACAATACCCGTGATGTGCATAGGAAAAAATTTCAGCGATACCGTTTATTATACACTGTCTCCCATCGGTTACAAATGCAAGGTCTTCGACTTTCCCGATCACTTCCCTCGATTTAAAAAAGAACTAACGCATGGACAGATCATTCTTGCTATCGACAATGCCGAATGCAATAGGGTAAATTTGGATGTTGGTGTCTTGACATGTAGCAATAATTAATTTGCCTTGATATTTAGCTTTCCGAGTTGTACCATCAACTAGAATTATGGGTTGCACTGCATTTCGAAAACGTCGAATATATTGTTCAAGAGTCATGAAGAAATACTTAAAATAATCATCGACCCCCGTCTCAATAAAAAATGTCGTGCCAGGATTACTTGTCCCCATGTTATAGTAATACCTGACCAATTTAGCATAGCTCTCCTCAGCCGATCCCATTAAATCCTCCAACGCACATTTTTTGGCCTTCCAGGCTTTCTAGTAGCTCGTGACCATTCCATACTTTCGACGAACGTCGTTAATGATGTCCGAAGGTCCGTAGATCGTCCGTGGGTCCTCATATTTGTGCATTATCTGTTGACCAATAAACCATGTTCGAGCTTGCCTGTAATCATTTAGACAAATTCTCATTTTGCAAGTATGTTCCCATGCATATTTGCGAACTACAAAGCACTCATTCGTGTTCATCTTAGTCGCTCTCAAGCATCAATTGCAGTTATCGTCAACGCAGGCAACTGTCAGCAATGACTTGGTTGATCTCTTTACCTTGAACTCAAAGTTATATTTTAATGCCATCCGGTGCACAGCTTCCTGCAAATCTTTCTTGATTTCAAATAGTTGATGGACATACAAATTCTCATCATCGGGAGACATACGCGAAGAATTGGAGGACGGTCCACTTGTTCCAAGCAATTAATTTTCATTTGTAAAATTATTTATATTTTCGTTGTCCTCAACTGTCGACGGAATTATGTGCATAACAATGACTTCACGATCAGTAGTAACTGTCTCAGGAATAACCACATCATCTACAGGAACTATCTCCACTGTCTCCTAAAAATCTCGGTCATTATTATCCGCCCCATCTGAATTTTCGCGTTAACCTTCGACAACATCCTTCTTAACTAAAGTCACGCTAAGAACAGTCAGAGTCCAATGCATTTTATTCAATTCTAATAGATAATTCAATTCAGCATCATTAGTAACAAATATAGGTGGCATCGGAATGGACGAATCCTCATAACCATTTAATAAATATCTCAGTTGCATATCGTACTGAGAAGAATCAACATTAAGCTTATTTTGCAAATCCTGGTATACTTCCGTATATGATGTACTCTCTGTTACGGGAATTGCAATACAACCCATACATCACTCGTCCATCTCCATTCCCATATATTATTTTCATTCAGTTCGAAATCACCGAAATAACATGCCGGGATTACCATATATGCATGACGATATAGAATTTTTAAATCAATTACAACAATAAAAATTCAGATATTTAATCAACTTATAATTAAAATTATAAGACAATTGTCAAAACAAAAATTAATAATAATAAAAATTCGTAAAATAGTCGGGAGAAATAGCCGACTGTGGACTGTTTTACAGCCGACAGTCGGCTAAGTTGGCTTTAAACAGTCGACTGTCACAGCCGACTGACAGTCGACTGTTAATGTGAGAAACAGTCGATTGTCAAGTCGGCCATTTAACTGCTGATTAACAATCGTCTGTCGGCTGCTAGACAAGTGAATGCCTAACAGCCGTGTGTCGACTGTTAGAGAATCGTCTAATAGCCGACAGTCGGCTGTTAGATAGTTTTTTAATAGTCGGCTGTCTGCTATCTAATAGTCTTCGTTAATATCTCACTGTTAATCGTCGGACTATTTATTTTGCATGTGACTTTTTATTTTTCTATGGTTCTAAAGATAAAAATTATATATCTGTTTGAAAAAAATTTTACTAACTACTGTGTTATTTAACTACTCAAACGTACACTAATTTACTGAAATCGAAATTAAGCATGCATAAAAATATGCTTACCGATTTGAAATAATTGATCTGAAAAAAATTATGGCTTCAGCATTTGAAATTTTTTGATGTTTTGAGGTTCAAGTAGATGAAAAATAAGAGTTTTTCTATGTTCGAAGCTTGTTCTGCAGTTTTATAAGTGGAGAAGTGTTTGATTTTCAATTATTAACTAAAAGGGTAATAATGTCTTTTAAACTATCCAATTTTAAAAGTCAAAGTTTCCCCCTTCACGGTTGAGGCTAAGAGGAGGACGTTCATCGATGGAACACACTCGAACTTATTCAGGGAGGTAGACAACGTCAAGTGGAAAGCGTTCGAGACGGAGTGGAGGAAAATTATCCCCAGGTAAGTATTGTATGATTTTAATAAAGCGTTGTACGCTAACTCGTCTATGCAATACCTGTGATGTGCCTCGGGAAAAATTTCAGCGATACTGTTTATTATAGACTGTCCCCCATCGGTTACAAAGGCAAGGTTTTCGACTTTCCCGATCACTTTCCTCGGTTTAGAAAAGAACCAACGCATTGACAGATCATTCTCGTTGTCGGCTATGCCGAATGCAATAGGGTAAATTTGAATGTTGGTGTCTTGATATATAGCAATAATTAATTTACCTTGATATTTAACTTTCAGAGTTATACCATCAACTAGAATTACGGGTCGCATTGCATTTCGAAAACCCCGAATACATTGTCCGAGAGCCATGAAAAAATAGTTAAAACAATTATCGACCCCCATCTCAATAAAAAATGTCGTGCCAGGATTAGTTGTCCTCATGTTATGGTAACACCTGGTCAAAGGTCCTTATTTCCACTTTGACTTTTAAAAACTTGAATATTATTACATTAACCTCTTGAATGGTAAAAGATAGAGATGCCCTTAAATATATTATGTAATTACAAAATATTGGATAGTTTAAAAGACATTACTACCCTTTTAGTTAATAATTGAAAACCAAACACTTCCCTACTTATAAAACTACAAAATGAGCTTCAAACATAAAAAAAACTCTCATTTTTCATCAGTTTGAACCTCAAAATATCAAAAAACTTCAAATGTCGAAGCCAGAATTTTTTTCAGATCAATTACTTCAAATCGGTAAGTATATTTTACACATATTTAATTTTGATTTTAGTAAATTAGTGTACGTTTGAGTAGTTAAATAACAGAGTAGTTAGTAGAAATTTTTTTTTAACAGATCTATAATTTTTTTCTTTAGAACCATAAAAAAATAAAGTCATACGCAAAATAAACAATACAGCGATTAACTGTGGGATATTAACGAAAACTGTTAGGCAGTAGACAATCGACTGTCAAAAGACTGTCTAACATCTGACAGCCGACTGTCAAGTCGGCTGTTTCTCACATTAACAGCCGACTGTCGGCTGTAAAACAGTCCACAGTCGGCTGTTTTCTCGACTGTTTTATGAATTTTTTTTATTATTAATTTCTGTTATGACAATTGTTTTATAATTTTAATTACAAGTTGATTAAATATCTGAATTTTTATTATTGTAATTGATTTAAAATTCTATATCGTCATACGGATATGATAATCTCAGTCTGTTATTTCGATGATTTCGAACTGAATGAAAATAATAGATGTGAATGGAGATGGACAGTGATGTATGTGATTGTATTGCAATTCCCGTAACAGATAGTACATCATATGCGGAAGTGTACCGGGACTTGCAAAAAAAGCTGAATGTTGATTCTTCTCAGTACGATATACAACTGAGATATTTATTCAATGGTTATGGGGATTCGTCCATTCCGATCCCACATATATTTGTTACTACTGATGTTAAATTGAATTATTTATTAGAATTGAATAAAATGTATATGACTTCGACTGTTCTTGGCATGACTTTAGTTAAGAAGAATGTTGTCGAAGGTTAACGTAAAGATTCAGATGGAGCGGATAATAATGACCGAAATTTTTGGGAGACAGTGGAGATAGTTCCTGCAAATGATGTGGTTATTCCCGAAACAGTTGCTACTGATCGTGAAATCATTGTTATGCACAGAATTTCGTCGACAGTTGAGGACAACGAAAATATAAACGATTTTACAAATGAAAATTTAATTGCTTTATCCCGACAGAGACCTAAGCGGGGTGAGAGCTCTGGGGTGGAACAAGTGGACCATCCTCCAATTCTTCGCGTGTGGCTCCCGATATGAGGATTTGTATGTTGAGCAACTATTTGAAACCAAGAAAGATTTGTAGGAAGCTGTGCACCGAATGACTTTAAAATATAACTTTGAGTTCAAAGTAAAGAAATCAACTAAATCATTGTTGACAGTTGTCTGTGTTGACGACAATTGCAATTGGCGCTTGAGAGCGACTAAGATGGACACGAATGAGTGCTTTGTAGTCGACAAATATGCACGGGAAAATACTTGCGAAGTGGGAATTTGTCGAAATGATCACAGGCAAACTCGAGCATGGTTTATTGGTCAACAGATAATATACAAGTATCAGGACCCATGGACGTTCTACAGACCTTCAGAAATCATTAACGACTTCCGTCGAGAGTATGGAGTAGTCATGAGCTACCAGAAAGCCTAGAAGGCCAAAAAATTTGCATTGGAGGATTTAATGGGATCGGCTAATCAGAGCTATGCTAACTTGGTCAGGTATTGTCATAACATGGGGACAACTAATCCTGGCACGACATTTTTTATTAAGACGGGGGGCGATAATTGTTTTAAATATTTTTTCATGGCTTTCGGACAATGTATTCGGGGTTTTCGAAATGCAATGCGACCCGTAATTTTAGTTGATGATACAACTCTGAAAGTTAAATATCAAGGCAAATTAATTATTGCTACATGTCAAGACGCTAATATTCAAATTTACCCTATTACATTCGGCATAGTCGACAGTGAGAATGATCTGTCCATACGTTGGTTCTTTTCTAAATTGAGGGAAGTGATCTGGGAAGTCGAAGACCTTGCCTTTGTAACTGATCGGGGACAATCTATAATAAATGGTATCACTGAAGTTTTTTCCGAGGCACATCACGGGTATTGCATGTACCATATACAAGGTAATTTGAAGACTAGATATCGGAGTAAAGGCATCGTCTCATTGTTTAGGAGAGCAGCCGAAACTTACAGTGCTGAAGAGTGAAATAACTTCATGTTTGAGATAGGAAGTAAATCATTACCGGCGTTGGAGTATCTGAAGAATATGGGGATCGAACATTGGGCACGGTCATACTTTTCAGGACGTCGATACAATATGATGACATCGAATAATGCGGAGTCTCTCAATGCATTGTTTAAGAAGGATCGAGAGTTACCAATTCTCGTAATGATTGAGAACATTCGTTACAAGCTGCAACAATGGTTTCATGACCGACTTGCGGCATCACAGAGTTGCACTAGCATGTTGGCCCTAGCTCAAAAGGAGAAACTCTTTAAGGCGACAGGGGTTACGAGGAAGTTGAATGTGAAAGCACTAGATGAGTTCTGCTTCTCCGTGTAATGTGTACGTAATACGGCATATATGGTGGACTTAACTCATAACACATGCACTTGTACGAGATTTCAGTTGGAGAGTTTTCCATCTGAGCATGCAGTTGCGGTTGCCACGTATTGAGGCTTTGCAGAGAGAACGTTATGCTCTTTGTATTATACGACTGAGTCTTGGAGAACAGCATATGCTGAGACTGTATTTCCTCTACCGAATGAAACCGAGTGGGAAGTTCCCAAGCACATTCTCCCGTTTCATAATTTGTTGCCACCAGCAGTTGAACCGCATGGTCCTGGATGTTCAAGTACATCTAGAATACCATCTACCGGAGAGTTTCCTCGACCGCGTAGGTGTGGCAGGTACAGAGCCATAGGGCATACTCGACAATTTTGTGCCAGTAAAATTTCCCTAAATAATAATTAGACAAGTACGTTAAATGAATAATATTTTCATTTACTTTACACCGTTCAAGATTTGTTCTTCATAAATATTCAATGTTCAATATTTATTCTTGATAAATGGTATTTATAATGGTTCATATGAAAAAAATAGTTCCATACTCGGCATATGTGTAAAATAACAAAAAATAAAATTACAAAAAAATAATTAAATTTCCAATGCAAATGTTATATACATTGAACACAAATTTACATTTATTTCATAATCAAAAAAAATAATTATATTTACAATTCGAATGTTACATATATTTAATACAAATTTACGGGTCACCATGAAATCCGAACAAATCATAAGCTAGCTTTTTTCTCTAATTCTGTATCCACGATTGGTTGATTCCATCAACCTTATGTCATATACTTAAAAATTCAACGTACTTAATGGTAAATATGCCGCAGTCACCGCTACAATTGAACAAGAATGGATCAGTTCAGTACTGTATAGCTAAAAACTAAATTTGAAAGATGAAAACAACAAAGTTCAAACACTTACCTTATGGACTGTCCGCTGTCGTTGTGTTCCGAACAATTCGCAATCTGTCCTGTATAGTCATTCTCGCTCATATGGCCATCATAGGACCAATTACAGTTACGGAATCCAGGTTTTGCTCCAGCTAACCTTGTGTCAAACACTCAAACATGAATGATCTGGGTCGTACACATATATAGTCGTGTCAACAAAAACGATCTCCAGCGTAATATAGTGCTTTTTGATGCACGTTGGAATGTATATATGTGTACAACCCTCCCATGATTTTTCCCCGACACTCGGCGACATTCCTATGACCCGCTCGAACATATATTCTGGCACAGTGTACTCGTTACCTATAAGTTGGAGCGACTGATACTCTATGGTAACGGCACGTAGGAACTCGGTGTTTAATATGACTCGACCATGGACGTTAAATGATTTTGGATGTCTTTAAACTCGATCTTGCAGCAAGTTCATGGTCAGGTCGATGTGCTGTATCAAGAAACACCAAAAAAGTATGAGTTATTTATTTAATAAACACAAAGTGACGTATAAATAAAAAACACGAAATGAATAGTTCACTTACATCGTCGGCGAGCCAAGCTCCCGAAGTGGTGATATCGTGGAACCACTTGTAAGCGTCCGAGACCGTCCGGTTACCTATCGTACGGCTAACTCTGAAAAAACAGGAAAATGTTAAAATAAGCATAGACGAGTTAGCATACAATGCTTTATTAAAATAATACAATACTTATTCGGGGATAATTTTCCTCCACTCCGTCTCGAACGCTTTCCACTTGGTGTTGTCTACCTCCCTGAATAAGTTCGGGTGCTTCCCATCGATGAACGTCATCCTCTTGGCTTCAGCCATAAAGGGAGAAACAACATACTGTGACGGCACTCTCAACCTCTCGTCGACCACCTACTCCGTCTCATCAACAGCATGTCTCTTACCCTCAATTACGACGGGTGTCCTCTCAACCTCCGGGGCTACCTCCTCCGTCGCCACCTCATCTGCCTCTCCCATCGGGGCCACCCCCTCCATCGTCCTCTCTCCCATACCCATCGGGGCCACCCTCTTCCCCTCCATAGACAACCACAATGATTCTAATGTCTCATCATGTCAAAAATGTGGGTGACCCCCCTCTCCATCACCATCTCTGTTACCCTCTCGATCATCATCTCCACCATCCCCTCTGTCCCTTCATCGCCTACCGTCTAAATCTACTCTAAGTGCCACTACCGTATCCTGAAGGTCGACAACGCAAGATCGTAGCATTCCAACATCATGGGATAGATCGTCAACTCTCCCTGTCAACTTTCGTCACATATCGTCGACCCCCCTGTTAGATAATCGACCTTCCCTGGTCGACCCTCTCCGTCAACTCTCATCGTAGCGCACCGACCTTCTCCGCTACAAATCCAGTCAGACGGGCATACAAATCATCATTGTGTGCCGGAGATACATGGGGGACGTGTCTGGACGAGGGAGAAGGAGGTACCCTCAACGGTAGCGATGCCAATCGCGGCTGTGATGCCCTCGACGGAGGTGATGCCAATGGCGGTGACGATGCTCTCGACGAAGGTGATGCCAATGGTGGTGGTGATACCCTCGGTGGAGGTGATCGTCGATCAGCTGGATCGCTCTCCTATATAAATAACATTAAAAATTATTCAATAAATTTATACGTCGACGATATTCACATACCCAATCTCGGTCCAGGTTCGGATCAGACATCTCCTTGTCTTGGGTGTACAGAATGCCTAAATCCTGCACAAGACTCGGAGCCTCCTCTTCCATCAATGGCGTCAACTCAGGTATGACTTCAAGCTGACATATTAACATTTCAACTAGTTAACGATCATGTAAATAGATTTTAAACTACGTATAATATAAATCACAAATGCATAATACTTACCTGAAGATCGTCGAGGAGGGCCGATAACTATTTCCCAGTCCATCCGCTTGAGACGATCTCCAATGATGCATCCGAGGGCATCATGTTTTCCTTCGCTTTCACGAAGCGGACCCCCAGTACAGGAATTGTCTCATACACCCAAATATACAACACATACACTTATTATGCATAAATGTAATATACTAAAACTTTAACTTTAATTATATTAAACATTTACCTGCACCACTAAAGGCAATCTATATGTATCGTATTTATGCATTGACCGCATGGGCCTCGAGTGTGATCTGGTGAAGATATGTACGGTGTCTTCATAGCATCTCCGGTCCCATGGATAGTTGTTGAATGTATCGATGTCATCAACAACTTTTAAATAAAAAATGTCGATGACAGTCTTCTTGTGATAACATCTCATCACATTCTCGAGGATGTAGACCAGCCCAAGCTTCAATCTATTTAGCATTTGGTCGTACCCCCGATCGCGACCATCAACTCGAGTAGATGCATCGACCTATGTCCCTAGAAATACGTCTCGTATAGCCTATTGTTTCTCTCAATGGCTGCATCGTCGCCCGTAATCCTCAGTCCAGTGATCAAGCTAAACTCATACATCGAGAAACTGATGACCTTGCCCCCGAGGTCGAAGTGGAGGGAATCGCCGTCGACTGGCCTCCGAAGCCGACATAAAAGTGCATCGATCATCTGTCCTGAGTACTGCACCTTTCGCATCTGGTACTGTGGCCACAAGAATGACTGTCGTAGCACATCTCCGCGATGATCATCGAGCAGCTCCAACACAACAGTAAAACTCTCAAAAATACCGTTCCAAATAGCTTTCCCCGCCATCCGTTTCAACTCCCCATCTAAATGATACTCCATCCTGCAAAAATTTAAATGTTGGAACATTGAACAAGAGATAATAAAATAACGCATAATCTTAAAAAATCAATGGGAACCGAATTCTTGACGCTAATAACAAAATAAATTCAATACAAATGTAAACAATAATTAATTAAATTAAAATACAAATTAATGAGACTTTCAGTAAAAGGAAATTATTAATATTTAAAGAATACAAAAAAGTTAAAAATTAAAGATTAAATATATTCTAAAAAAATTAAAGAATATAAATATTATTTAAATAAATTTTAAAAAATTAAAGAATATAAAAAATAAATAAATAAATAACGTAATTATTATTTAATCAAATGAAAATTTTAAAGAAAATTAATCTTGTTTATTACATTTGAAAAATATATTTACAAACAAAAATTTAAAATTAAACAAATAACATGGAAAATAAATTGTTACTTTCATAATATTCAATTATTAAATTATATAAATAAACGACAAATAAATAAATAACACAATTTTTAATAAATTAATTATAGAATATATTTAAAAAAATTAAATATATATATTTTAAAAAAATTAAACTGTTAACAGTCCGAACAGTCTACAGTTAACAGTCTTGGGCCGACTATTAACAGTCTTGTAGTCAGCCCAATTAAAAAAAATATATGAAATTTAAAAATTAAATAATTATTCAGAATTACAATGACAAGAATTAATGAAATTCGATTAACGAAAAGAATATTATTTATAAAAATTTTTTAATAAAAATAAAAACAAAATTTAAAATTAAGTAATTATTCAAAATTACAATGACAAGAATTAATGAAATTCGATTAACGAAAAGAATATTATTTATAAAAAACTATTAATGAAACTAAATATGAAATTTAAATTTAAAATTAAAAGAATTATTAAATATTACAATTTTAAAAATTAATTAACTTCGAGAATGAAAAATTATTATTTATCAAAAATGAGGAAATAAAAATAAATATTCAAATTAAAATTAAAATTAAATATCACATTTAAATTTTACAAATAAATAAATTATTATTTATTAAAAACTAATAATTAAAATTATTTAAAATGGAATCCTTAAATAAATGTAAGAAAAAAATAATAAAAAAATAAAGACGACGGGCCGACCATAACAGTCAATGGGCTGATTAAACAGTCAACCCAAATAATGGACCGACTGTTAATCAGCCCAAATTAAAAAATCATTGGCTGACTGTGAAAAATAAAAACAGTTATGGCCCATGACAGTTGGGCACCCGGCTGTTAACAGTCGGGCACCCTACTGTTAAAATCCCCAAAATGTTGGCTGCGTTTTCAGCTGGCATTTTTTTCGGCTCTTCTCGTCAGAAAATTTCCATTTTCGACAAGAAAAGCTTGCAAATCTCAAAATCCACATATTATTCTCCAATTTAGACCCATATTCATACTTCTACACCTATATAACCAATATTACATTCAAAAAACCTCCACAAATTCAACATTCACAAACAATATGAAAATCTAAACATTAATCTAGTTAATTAACAACGCGAAGCTTGCCTTAACAAGAAGAAAGTTGTCGGAGATGAACTGAAAACGTCTAACAACTGGAAACCGACCGTAGCTTTTCCTTGATTTTGGCCGACTGTAAGCAAATGGGAAAGTGACCGTCTGAGGGTATTTTGAGATTTTGACGTTTAAAATCAATTTTCATTTTTCCCCCTCTAAAAACTGATCAAAGGTTACTTTGGAAATACACATGGGTTATTGAGTCATTTTTAATGATTTCCTCAAGATATTAAGCCCCCATTTGATACCCATTTTTTCCAAAATGTATTTTTTTCTCTCTTCTTTTCAATCACACATTCTTTACTAAAATAATATTACACATAATCAAAAAAATTTCCTTATTCTTCAACCACACACTTCCCATTAAGTTACTATTCTAAAATGTATTTTTACATAAAAATGCCCCTCAAACACCTCCTAACTATGACTCATTTCAAGATTAAGAGAAAATGTTTAAATTTTAAAAATCAAATATTATTAAAATTTAATTATGAAATAATTAATGAAAAATATATTTTATTAATTAAATATATTAATATTACAATTTTATATAATTTGGTCACAAATTATCAAATTAAATGATCATAAACCAAAAATTTTATTAGTCACAAATTATTTCACAGTTACAGATCACAAAAAGTCTAGGTCATACTTTATTCACCAGTCACAAATCACAAATTTTATAAGTTACAACTCAAAATTTTAGGTCACATTTTATTTTTTGGTCAAAAACTATATAATTTATTGGTCACAATCTCAAATAATCAGTTGCACTCTTAATCCCACCAACTACCCCCCCTAACCCTAATCTACCATGGCACCTATCGAAAGCAACTCTACCCTACCACCACCATTAGTGCCACCATCACTGTTGCGCTGCCACCTCCAGCAAACTACAATTTTCAACTTCAAAACCACTACCTTACCACCATAACCACTAACGAAACCATAGCCACCAACAAAATCCAACACCGACCGCCCAACACCAGATTACAGGCACACCAATCATTGCCCAAACACCAACAAAATCTTCACCCCAAAATCGACAAAATCGTCACCCAATCACCAATAAAACTACCACCTTACCACCACAACCACCAACAAATCATTGCCAACATTGCCATCAACAACATCTAACAAAATCTCTGCCCAAAAAACAACAAATCAGATCGAAAAATGTTGTCACCTCGGCATTGCCACAACCAGAATGACGCTGGTTGTGTGCGGTCACACTCATATCAGATCCACGTTGGTTGTATGCGATTACACTCAGATCAAATCCAAAAACCAGAATGCCTAGCGGCTTCCGGTAGCTTCTACTCCAGCCACCTTTGGCCGCTTTCTCAAGTCGTCCTCTTCGTCTTCTTTGCCAACTATTTCTGCTTTGCCTTATTTCATTCGGTTCCGATAGCAGCGTCACAATAGAAGGCTTGATGGTAGAAAAGCAAATCTACGAACGACAATGCAGCCTCTAACGGCGCCGTGTGTTGCTATGTGTTGTAGCAATTCACGTTGATAGTGCGGCGACGACGTTGCATTGCAATGAGACATATTTGTCGACAATATTTGGAGGTCTCTGGCGAAAGTTTTTGGTGTTTCGGATAAAGGGATGGAAGAGAGAAAGTAGAAGTTAGAGAGAGAGAGAGAGAGAGAGAGAGAGAGAGAGAAGAGATAAGGTTGAGGGTAGAAAGAGAGAAGAGAATACGAAATGTTATATGTATTAGGGCTGTAAGCAGAAATTGTCAAACAAGAAAATCTAACCGAAATCATATTTTAAAAACCATCGGTTTGGTGCCACGTGGACCTAATCAACGAAATGATTTTGATTCAAACTAAAACGGTCAAAATGGTTTGGTTTATATTTGAGAATTTTAATTACGGTTTAAAATCAAACCGGACCGACGAAAAATATATAAAAATTAATTTTTTTGAAAATTCATCTAAATATGTAAAATTCAATAGTTTTGTCATTTGTGGGTATTTTTGTCAGTTTTCAATTTTCTAATACAAATATATTATTATTATTAGCCAATAATCATAACATATATCTAATAATCTCAAAACTAACATAATCTATTAAAAACATTTTTCCTCTTCATAATTTAGATTAACTCCAGCCGACACCCAACATAGTCTTGAGTCACTGGCACTACACACTTTTTTTTCAGATTTTTCACATCTGTTCAAAGTTGAATTGAAGTCCATTATACCAGATCAGAGACAAAGAGATCCTAAACCTTCGGTGATAATATTTGTTACGAATAAAGTTTTAGATCAATAATTTTTTGAGCAAACTAGAGTAAGAATTTGAAATTAAATGCATTTCGTAATATCATACAAATGTAAATTTGTGTAATTTTTATGTTTATATATTATAAACAATTACTTTATTGTTGTGGTTGGTTATTCTCTTTGTCTAATTAGTATTATTTTTTCAAATATGTGATCACGAGGTATTGTTGGATATCATTATATTTTTTGGGCCTTATATTTGTTTTAATAGACTTGTATTGTAATGTTATTGTATTGTCATTAGCCTAAAAAAGGTGGGCAAAAATGAAAAAAATAAAAACCTATGTTTTAGTTTATTGTGATTTAGTTGGTATTTAAATTTATAGTAGATATATTTAGCCCCTATTTGAGCCATACTTTCCATATCATCATAATGAGAATTGATCGTTGGAGAGAAGGCTGTGTCCCACACATAAAACAGCATGTCAACAAAGACGCCTAGACTTATGGGATAACGGTCCAAATTTTCATTTTTTTATCTAAAAAATTTGGTTCAAACAGGGGCTTAGTTTCTTTTAGATTTATTAGTAGTAAGATATAAATATATATTGAATTCAATAAATTAATGACATAAAAGTAGACTGACAAAAAAATATATGGCGAAACAGGCGGTTTAAAATCTGACAAAATCGTTAGGTTTAGATTTGAGTTTTTATTTTTATTTTTTCAAGCCGTTCAAAACGGTTTGGTTTAGGTTTGAGTTTTTCTCAAACCGAATAAAACGGTTTGGTTTGAAAATGTATAAAAAATTGGTAAAATCGGACCGCTTACACCTCTAATATGTATATTAAGTCGATTTTGTAAAATAATTATTAATATTAAAATTTTGAATTAATATCTGATTTTTTTATAAACAAGATTTAGTTCTCATTGAAATTGGATCTTAAAAAATCTGATTGGGTGTAATTTCCACTTTACTTATTTGCTAATATTCTGGACCGGGCCGGGAGAATATCTTGGGCCCTAAAAGTAGCAGGCTGAAAATCGAAGCGGCAATAATTTTCTTAGGAACCTGAGCAATACAATTTTTTTTTTTAAATTACACTTTTCCTTATTTTTTAAGATCCAACTTCAAAATTGGGTGCAAAGTTTGATATTCAAAAATCATATTATAATTCAAAATTTTAATCCCTTTTCCTCTTAAAAGAGGGGATTCTAAATTCACTATTTATTTTTGTCACCCTACTTTTCACACTTGAACTGGATTATTTACTGTTCATTATCAGGTTTTGTACAGTTGAGTAAATATATTCTTTATGCACCATTTGTACATTGGAGAAGCTAGCCAACGACAGAGAAACCAAAATCTTTATTCCTTCCAAGACCATGGTGCTGTAAAATTAGTAGACTCTCTCCACAAATCGTAACTACCATTTTCATTTTGTCATACTCCTCATTTGTCCGTCGACTCCGACTCGGACAGTCCGACTCCTCTCTGTCGAGGTGTCCATTTTACAAAGGAACCCCAAAGAAACCCCGAAGATCGAGGATCTTTGGTAGGCCTTTCGATAACCTCGATCTAGCATGTGTTAAGTTTTGTTGGATATTTGGTTCTTGTGTATTCATTTCATATTTTCTTCAAAATGGAGCCTTAATCTCAAAAGCCTAACATAATTAGTGCTTATAAATCTAACTACCTTTTCTTTTCTTTTTTTTCTTTCTTTTTTTTGTTGTAAATTTTAATCGATCCAATGTTTTAGCTTTCGTTGAAAATAAAGTCTTTCATCCGTTACGTTTTCATTTGCTTTGGTATGACACATATGGGTGTTGATCATATTTTATTGTGGAATTAGATTTTTATTTTCATTTTCACTTTCACAATTTTGGATACAAATGCTTATTTTGATCTTTTTGCAAGTCGGAGAGTACATGAGGAACCAGAAGATGCAACAAAGGGCAGAGACATTTTAATGAAAGGCCACCTGCTGAATTCTTGACTCTGTCAAATGTAGGAAAAACTATGACATCTTCTCTTCCAGATAATATCGTAAGTGGTTTTCCTCAAAGTGATTTTATTGCATTCGATTTCCTAATCGGCCCACAAATTAATATAGAATTGGAAAGGAATTGTTTTTCTAATTTTTAATTTCTAGAAAGAGGAAAAACCAAGAAATAAAGCAGAATTACCCATGGAAGTGGCACAAAAGGCTCAAAGCTTGTAGGATTATGTTCTAAGAATAGGATCATTTAAAGTGGGTGAAGTGAACAGAATGAGCAAATAAAGTTAAATATTGTTGGATTCCTTCAACAATCTTGGATTTTCTCTCTATATTATATTGGGCTATTGTCTTCCTTAATTTCTTATGTGACCTTCCAGCTAGCCTTATCAAAAGAATTATCATTTACAAGTGTTGTAAACGATAGAAATCTGCATAGACTATTTCTTCTTTATTATGTCATTCTGAAAGTTGATCATAAACTGCATCACACTTTATGATCAAAGATAATGACATGGAAGCTCTCTTAGGCACTTGTATACTTTATACTTTGAAACCTTCTGTTGAAATTTTATCTTTTGAATTATTCAAATAGGTTGTTCAATGTTATATGAAGCTATTGTGATTTTCCTTTCCTAAGCCACTATTAAGATGTGTTATGAATGAAAAAGATATTGTTCAAAGGTAAATTTCGTTTTAGTTAGATAGAAATTTGGGCACGTAGGCTGTCAGAGTAAAAGAGAGAGGGTAAAACAAAACTTGCGAACTTGTGAATTGCAAAAGTTTTATGGAAAGTTCTTAGAGCTCTAGGATGTTAAGAGATTGTAGTAGATTGAGACATGGAAGTTTGGTTGTTTGAAATGTGACTTGCTTAATGTTTAGGGCTTTGGAAGAAGACAATTTATATTGCTGATGTAAGCTAATTTCGTTGGCCCTAATGCATTTCAGTGAAGCAGAGGCATTTTCTAAGTGGTTGAAAAAAGAGCTTCAAGCTTTGGAAGTGGCAAATGTGCGTGTAATTTTGGAGAACAAGCATTAGTTAATGAGGTAACTTAGGATTTTAAGCATTGATATCCACATGTTTACTGCATTTTGTTTTCTTGCCATCACTTGTGATCCCGTAAGATATTTGTGTTAATTGATAGTAGGTGTACGTCATCTTTATCACGTCTTTCTATTCAATCATAGCTTGTCGATTTTACCTGTGTTTACTTAAAAGTATAACACCTAATTTTTTTTAAAATACTTATGAGTATTATCCAGTTTCATTTATTTTCTTTTGGTTTTGTTATTGTGTTTGAAAGATTAATTTTGAGGATGTGTATATTAGCCAAACTTTCAAAATTTGTTTGGTTTACAAGAAGCTAAGTCATTTGCAACGTTGAAAATAAATTTTTTATGACGATTGTATTTGGTTTTTATTTTCTTTTCTTTCAAGTTGACAGCAACGTGAACCCTGAATGATTTATTTAGGGATCGTGCAGGTACTACAGGCCTTCAGATTGCTACTAATTTTGTTCAGGACATGGATGAATAGTTGGGTACATTCAATATAAAATTTCAAGATATGAGAGAGGACATAAAATCAGTATGCATCTCCCCACATCGTGCTCTCATTTGAAAATGTATATTTTCGTCTTGTCTTGTGATTTTGCTCATATACATCATGTTAGTTATAAAACTATATACTGCATAGTGTGTTCGTCTGATTCTAATTTTGCTTTGTTCAACAACATGAGCAAATTAAAATTCAATTTTATTTGTTTGCTAAAGCATAGCTGCTTATATTATCACTTGCTTTATAAAATATTTTGAAGAATTTGTTATGAATTAATTCAAATTAAGCGCTTCCCTGTGCTTTGAGAATGTTCTAACATATTCTTTTGTTTTATGAAGGTTGAAGCCCCTAATAACAAGCTGGAAATACATTCAGTAAACAACAAATCATTGGTTGATGAACTTGATAGCCTTTGAGAAAGATTGTGCATCCCTTCCCAGGTATTTTCTTCGACTTTTTCATTCAATAAATTCAAAGAACTTTTTTTTTTTTTTTTAACACTTGGCAGTTGTACTTTGTATTATTTTCCCCATTTAAATTTCAATATATAGCATGGCTAATAAGAAGTTCAGGTATTCTAGCTTGTCGGCTCGTTCAGGTTGTTATTGAGTTTCTTTTTGTGTTTATTGGGGCTTTTTTTAGTACTTAACACTTAGCAGTTCAGGTGTTAAATACTAAAAAGAAAAAAGAAAATGGGGTACATGATGTAAAAATACCTTTGAGTTTATTGCTAGCCCGCAATACCTTTTTTAAGTATTTAACATTTGGGAGTTGTATTTCAATCACGTAATGTTTTCCTTACATGCTTTAGAATACCTTTGAGCAGCAAATGAGCGATTAGAGATACTCAACATTTAGGATAATATTATGAGATCTTGCCTTGATAGTTTTCAAAGTGTGTATTTATATTTTTTGTCCCTTGCAGTTTTGTATTTTCCCTGCTGGGTAGCTTAAATTCTCTCTTTGCCATTGAACAAACTCTGTCTATCATAATGGTACCCGAGGTTCCAACCATAATACTTTGTATGGATTTGTCACATGGTTCCCCTAGCAAGTCTAATATTCCATCCATTGTTACAGTAAAATGCTACCAACCTCTTGTTCTTTATGCTCCTTCAAATTATTGCAACCTGCTTCTATGCTTTTATTTTAAATAGTTTGTCTTCTTGAGGAAATGGCCATTAATATCTCATTAACGAGCATGTGTTCACATTCAGTCCCCTAAAGTTGAAATCATTGATCCTCTTTATAAGCATGTCTCAGACACTGAGGATGAGGGCATAATCAGATGAGTTTAGCGTCTTCAATTAAAATTGTTAATGGGTCATATGAATAAATGCCGATGCAACTCCTTTAATTTGCTTTACTGTTGAGGCCACAACTGCAGATTTTTCTTGCTAATGGAACTAAATTTACAGCAGGCTTCCTCTGAGAGACCAGCTTAGCTCAATTTGGCATGTTATGAACTATGCAAAATTGTCCATAAATATGTTACTTCAATTCAGAAAACGTCAATTTTATGATACAATTGTTTCTTTTCTTTATTCAAATAAGTTTTCCACAATTTTTATGTCAATTCTGTACTATTGAAATGTAATTTTGATAATATACATTGTTAGTGCCAAATGTTAGTGTTATTTATATTCACTGTTCAATCTTCGATTTTTTTTTCGAGGTTTTAACAAATCATTCCCAAAAAATTAGGAAATTTCAACTGAAATTGGAGTTTGACGATGAATTTGTGAGGTATCGTGATGAAAGAGACCGTGAGTCATGGCTGATATGAATGGAAGGTGTTTTTCGACGAGACCCATAAAAATTAACTTGGTTGCTAGCAAACAGAATGTGGGTGGTCAGGCTAAAGTTATGATTTACCTTTCATCCTTGTGGTACTTTTGTCAGCTTATTAGATGGCCGCATATAATTGACTTAAACAGGCTGAATTAGATTTGGTTTTTGCATGATGTGATTTGATTCCTGATTTTGGCAGTTCAAATGCATTGATGGCTTTTTGTTTTAGATATATTTTCAACGGTTGATGCTTATTCAACAATGCTGTTCTTAAGTATGCTTCCTCTCAGTTTTACTCTTGAATTCTTAAAGGTAACCACAGCTTACGATAACATTTCTTTGAAGTACTTTAGAAGTTTTCAGCTTTTGAATCTTTAACTTGTCTAATCTCATAAAACTCCAGTTGTCTCAAAGCGGGATGTCAGAAGGCTCTAGGCATTGAGCTAATTACGGCTAAAATGGTAACACTTTTAGTGCATGTCAGTTTTAATTTCATGTTTCTTACTTTTGGTTCTAATGATAATAATAAATTGTTTTACTCAATACCCTTTTTTTAACTCTACAGATACTATAGGGTCCGTGCAACCTTGTTAATGGTGTTTATAAAAATTTGTTGTTGTATTCAGGAACCTTTGGCGTAGTTGACTATACAAATTACGAAGATATTAAATATGTTGTATTCATCTTGAAAGTGTTTAACCTTCTGAGCATCCATGAATTTTTCCAATCAATTTGACAATTCTCTTGCTCAAATTCGAAAACTTGATGATAGTGAGTTTAAGAGCCCTTGGAACAGAAGTTCGAACGGGGTATCGTGACGTGGATAGGTCCGTTCAACATCCATGTTTTGGCCTTCACAATAGGGGTGTAAGCGGTCCAGTTTTACCGATTTTTGACAAATTTTCAAACCAAACCGTTTAAAACTGTTTGAGAAAAATTCCAACCTAAACAAAATCATTTTAAACGGTTTGAGAAAAACTCAAACTTAAAATTAACGGTTTGGTTCGGTTTTAAATCGTCGATTTCACCATATATTTTTTTGCCCGTCTACTTTTATGTCATTAATTCATTGAATTTAATATATATTTATATCTGATTAGTAATAAATCTAAAACAAACTAAGCCGCTGTTTGAACCAAATTTTTGGGACAAAAAAAAATGAAAATTTGAATCGTTATTTCACAAGTCCACCCGTCTTTGTTGACTTGCTATTTCATGTGTGGGACCTAATCTCCTCTCCAATAGGGAATTTTCTCATTATATGATATGAAAAATATGGCTCAAACAGAGGTTAAATATATTTACTATAAATTTAAATATTAACTAAATCAAAGTGAAATCACAATAAATTAAAACATATATATTTTTTTTCATTTTTGTTTACTTTTTTAGGTTAATGACGATAAAATAATGTTACAATACAAGTATATTAAATTAGATATAAGGTCCAAAAAACATAATGATGTCAAACAAGATCTCTTGATCATCATATTTGAAAAAAAAAAAAGATATTGATTAAATAAAGAGAATAACCAACTACAATAATAAAGCAATTGTTTATAATATCTAAATATAACAATTACACAAGTTTACGTTTGTATGATATTACGAAACACATTTAATTTCAGATTCTTACCTTAGTTTGCTCCAAAAAATTATTAATCTGAAACTTTATTTGTAGCAAATATTATGACCGAAGGTCTAGGATCTCTTTGTCTCCGATTTGATATAATGAACTTCAATTCGACTTTGAAGAGGCGTGAAAAATCTGAAAAGAAGTGTGTGGTGTCGGTGGCTCAAAACTGTGTTAGGTGTCGACTGGAGTTTATCTAAATTTTGAAGAGGAAAAAAGTTTTTGATAGATTATGTTAGTTTTAAAATTATTAAATATATATTAGGATTATTAGATAATAATAATAATGATATATCTGTATTAGAAAATTAGGAATTGACAAAAATACCAACAAATGACAAAACTATTGAATTTTACATATTTAGATGATTTTCAAAAAAATTCATTTTTTTTATTTTTTTATTTTTATATATTTTTTCGCTGGTCCGATTTGGTTTTAAACCGCAATTAAAATTCTCAAATCTAAACCAAACCATTTTGACCGGTTTGATTTGGGTCAAAACCATTTCCTTGACCGGGTTCGCGTGGCACCAAACCGATGGTTTCTAAACTGCGGTTTTGGTTCGGTTTTCCAATTTTGCGATTTTTGCTTACAGCCCTACTTCGCAAGGTTATATTCTTACATTTAGCGTGATACATGGGGTAGTTTCATTTCTGGTATTTATTTAATTTTTGAACTATTTGAATGAGAAAACCTGCTAATACATTTGGCGTACCTCTCGTTGCTACTATTGAAGCTTGAATACCCTTTTTTTTAATTCTAGACATGTAAATGTTGCATATGTCACTTGATTGATAAAGCTGAAACTTTGCTTTCAGCTACTTCAATACACGAGCTAAGTTAACTAAATCAACATCTACGAAAAATAGTGGTGCTATATTCAATTTCTCTTTAAAGAGTTGAAAAAATTTCAGCCTTTTCAAATCCCGAAGTCTCTTGCTTTTTTATCCTCCAATCATCCTCTATGTTTCTCTCTTAATCTTACACATTAAACGGTAATATATTCTTGTTTTCGTATCAATGTTTTAAAAGCCTTGAAAAAAATTGTGTTTTCCACTCTTCTCCAACTGCCATTGACTGTCTTGATTCAATTCATTTGAGTGAATTGACAAGTTATTATCATTATGCTTGAATGCCATTGAAGCTAAATTTTCTGAGTTGATTAAAAAAAACGCAGAATGAGAGGTTCACATACTAGGAGTAGCTACATTTAGGTGGTGCCGATGATAGATAGTCATTAAAGGTAAAGTACAGATGATAGAAATAGTGATGCTGTGATAGAACTAGATGTGGTCCTGGTGGTTATGTGATGGACTTGAGTATTGATAATTGTGGATGAAGTTCACGCAGTGGTACGATGGAGACAGAAGTTTTGCTGGTGATTCTAGCGGTAATAATTTGATGATTTCAAGTGGCATTATTAATTTCAGTCGCAACAACAATGGTGTCGAGATGGGGCAGGATGAATAATTATGGTAACCAGGTGCAATATTTGTATTCATCGAATATTTATTTTCATATTTGCTGTGTTCATTGTTATGTTAATCCAACATTTTTTTTTCTTTTCATTTATAAAGCAATTGTGAGAGTAACTGTAATTCGTTCGTCTTTATTTTTTTCTCAGGCAATTGATAAAAAAATCGCTGAACTTTCTCGACAATGATGATTTGAAGAAAATCTGCAGTGAATTTTTTTTTGAATAAGATGTCTTCCCCTGTTTGTAAACAAGTTATAATACTTTATCTTAATTCCTTTCAACTTTAAAACAGCAAACATATATTATGAGTGTAATGGTTGTTGGGCCTTTCACCTGCTCTTAAACACTCTGATCTTCACATTGGTTGCATTGTGTCTTACCATTTTTCATAATCACAAGCTTGTATTGTAATGTTAGAAATCACATCGCATGGACGGTGTATTAATATAACTACCATCAACTGCAAAACTAATCAAACATTAAACATTTCTTTAAAAATCATTGAATATTACATTGGAAATATATTGGATGATTATTCTCAGTGTTGCTTTTACTTTACTTTATCTGATAAATTATACTATAGGACTAATAGCTCTAATATACAATCTATTGTAATCTTTGCCTCATTTTGTTTTTTGTCTATGAATCATTTTCCATTTCAGTGAAAACATGCATGCATTCAAGAAGCTGGAAAACAAAATCTCAGACTTTAAAAGAGAGAACAAAATGGAAGAGAGTGGAGAATCGTGTGTTAGCTTCTTATTGCCTCATTCGTCAACCTGGTTGCTTCTAAGTGCAACAAGTAAAACCTATGATAGTCTTTTTGTCTAAACTTTAAACCCCATTTTAGAAAACTCTAACTATGGGCATCAATTGCAACTATAAATTCTTATGATTCATAAAGGGAAGCGAAATAAGATAGTTCTTGTGATGAAATTAAATGGCAGATATTTCAAATGAAAAAGTTTTAGTAGTTAATTGGCTATTAGGACAAACTTATGAGCAAAACATATTAATCTACCTAACAACTTTTATTCAATCACTAGTGAAGAAAACGTGCATTGCACGTTGGTGGGTGAATATTAAATATAAGTGTATGGCGGTGGTGAATGAACATACACAATAGTTTTTAAAGAAGCAGTGAATCTAACAACAGTCAATTTCGTTCGAAGTTGCCATAGAAATATTAGGAATACAATTAAATATGTAGAAATTTAACCGTGAAATTACGTAAAAAGGGGCTCTCATATACATATTCTCCATGGAGATTATATAAAAATGGCTCTCAAATATAAATTCCCCATAGAAAGAGAGTGCATTGATGGATCCAACTGGAACTTCTACTAAAACATACTCTTAATGTGTTGAATAATTATAACACTCACCAAACAAATGTCATGGCCTAACGAAGGTGGGATAACTTGAAAGAAATGGTGTGGTAGATCAATTCCGCACAACATAATATTTCCACTACAACAATAAATGTATTTATTAAACTTTTAGAAGCAATTGGAAATTAATTTTTTTTCCATACTAATCATTGTCTAAAAATGTAAAATTACATTGTAAAGTAATGTAGTTCGAAAGAATAAAACTCAAATGGCTTAACTGATAGTCTCATTTAAAATGCAAAAAGTCAATGAAAAAAATACAATTATTGATTTTTTTTAGTAAGTGGATGGAAAGTAAAGCAAATTAATTAAGAGCATTAAGCATAAGGAACACTCTTGGAGACACCATATTTAAACTCGAAATTATAAGAATGATGGATGAGCAATAACCAGATCTTCTCGAACCTAATCACTTTTTTTCCTTCTCATTTTCGTAGCAGTCATTTGAACCCCATAACATTCTAAAAATGTTGTACTTATGTATGATTTTTGTATTACAAATAGTAAAGCACCCTACCCTCGAGCATCAGTAAAAATGAAAAAAAATGAGAGAGAAGACAACATACGATGTTTTGTATCATCAATTGCCAATAGCGCAATAGCCTCCTCCAATATATTGAATGTCATTAGGGAACCTGCAAAAGGGTATTAAAATCAAACAACAGCAAGCAATTCCAAATTTATTATAATACATAACGAACTTTGAGAATGATTTTAAGCAACCTTGAAAAATAAAAAGATAAAACAACGACACTTTTCTACATTGAAATTGTGCAATCTATCCCTATCCATCAGATACGACACAAGACTCCTTCCTTCCCTCCACTTCTTCATGAATCAAAAGTAACAGTAAACACCCCCCCCCCCCCCCCCAAACCCCCCCCCCCCCAAAAAAAAAAAAAAAAAAAAATCACAGGGAAAGTATTTCATCACCCACCATCTTGAAAATACTAAAATCAGCGAGCACATGCGCATTTTATGTTCTACTTTCAATTCGCACATACAACATGAAGAAATAGGCCACACACCCCCACTTCCAACCATTCTAAAAGCATAAAGGGGAAAAAACATGATGTGCTCACATTGAAAATTGAAATTATACCTACATCATCAACACATTGGTGAAAAATAATTGTATCCTAGAGAACCTAACTTGAGACTGGGGAATTAGCAAAATAATGAGAATGATTCTAGGGAGCATCCATCTCTTTCATCTGCCTCTCCAATGCTAGGTGTAAGTCTCACTTGGTGACAAACGAAAGTGCAATTACAGCAGAAGATGAAAAGTAAATTTGATGGCATGACAATCTAGATACTGCTTCAGACCCCAACATAGAAAGTACAAATGCTATTACCATAATTTATATATTTTCAAAAAATAATACATAGCATAGCGGTATTCTTAGATGATTGGTATTTAAATTAACTAAGATGGACGTCCAATTAACTTGAAAGTTACTCCTAGTCAACTTTTTGTTACTTATTATAAACAAATATTTGAATTAGCACATAAACAAATCATCCACTCGCCTAGCAACAATTACGTGGCGAATGCACTCCCTCAACATCACACCATAATGTAATGCCAAATCTGCATTCTCATATATACACGATCCAGTAGCAAAGTAAAATAGAAGTCAATCATCAATTGAAGAAAATAAGCTTTTAAGCAGTGTCAGAAAATGGAGAGGCAAAAATAATAATAATAACTGCAGCCTATTTGGCTATGCTCAATAGAGACAAAAATGTAACTTCTTAATGGCAACTCTCACCAAGGGCAATACCAATAAGGAAAGCAACAAAATAATACTTCTAATCTCTCTCTTCAGCCATAATCTAGTTACTTTTTTTCATTGAGAGAAATATATATCTGCCACACATTTTTTTCACAATAAAGAATTTACCAAAAGCATCATATAATTGAATTGGGCGGGACTGAGGTGTAGAAATAGGTATTGCTCCACCACGATGGAATATTCTAGCAATTGAAAGCCAGTAGTATAATTACACCTTGAAATGGGGTCAGGTTGAGATACAAATATGTCGGTAGAACTCTAGGAAGCTAAAACCAAAATTCTTTCTCTTTGATTTCAACATATGTATACAAAAGTGAATGACTATAAAACTTTTGTTATATTTATTAAACCAAGTTGCATAAGCTTTAGGAAAAGAGACGTAACATAAAACAGCCAACTATTACATTGCAATAATTTCTTATAAAACTCGAATTTCAAATCATTGTTAGTCAAATTGCTTTTTTAAGACAAGAATGCTGAAACTTATAATGGACTTTCTGTACGAGTAGCTACCATCAAATCAAATTTTGAAACCTATATTATGAAATGAAAAATTTTACCATAAAACGAAATGTTTCAAATTTGATCTCTTGTGCAGTGTTATCTAAAAGATGCACTTCCTTGATAACCAATATGGAAACAAGCAATTCATGATTACAATCTTGTTGTCAAACTGTTTAGAGCTACACTCCTTTCTCTAGCTTAGGATTAACTTGTGAGTGATCTTTGCCATCATTTCCCTTAAAACCTTAGTTGACATTGCAAACTCAATATCTTACATCATTTCTAGCATGAGACGCTCTGAAAGAGTCTGTATTTGAGAATATAGAGACGTGATAGCTAAAAATTAAGTCTTGGAAATTTGCTAGGCATATAACTGAATGTATTATACTTGATCTAGAAATGTAGATATCCCAATTTTCATAACTGCAGAGAAATCCTAAATAATAAAAACTTCCAATACAAATTCTTAAGATATTAAAAAATTGTTAAAAATAATAAAGAGCAAATTCTATACACATGACAAAAAAAAATTATTATTAATAATAATAACAATAACAATAACAATAAACAAAAATAAGCAAAATGCAAAAATTGTCCTGACCAGATTGCCTTGAGCAGGAAGAACGGTCCAATACTTATAAATACAAAAGCTTGCAAATGGGAAAATTTTATATTAGAAAATGGTACACAATGTAAAAAATAATTAATAAATAAATAAATAAATAAATAAATATATATATATATATATATATATATATATATAATTTGTAGATCCTTTACACGGGTTAAAATAGATGCAACTTGTGAAGCCGTTTCAAGAGAAAAGTGGTGTTTGTGTAGTAGGAACTGTAGGAGCATTTGTCACTTACTTTTTGGTTGAGGAAGAGATTAAAAGGAGAGAACATGACAAAGAAAAAATGGGGTTTGTTTAAAAAATGAAGGGGACCATTAAAATCTTTGAAAAAAATGGGGTTTTTTTAGTTGATGATTAATAAATTTTAAGTGTTTGTAAATTTTCTAGAAATTCATTTACAAATGTGAAAAACATTTTGAAATTGGATTAAAAAAAAAGGTTTATAAAGAATAAAGTTCAACTTTTATTAGTGAGTCATTCATCTACATTAATGAAATATTGTTATTAGACAATATTTTGTATGGATATGAAACTTGATACTATTTTTTGTATGTCCTAAACGACTTATTAGACAATATTTTGTATGTCCTAAACGATTTAAATATGATCTTTGGGGTATTTAGATACTATCTATATTTATAAAAAAAAATTATAATAATAAGGGCCACTACTAAAAAGTAAAAAGAAAAAGAAAAAAAGAAATTAAAAAAAGAAAAAGAAAAAGTGAGCCTCACACGGAGCTGCTTTAGCCTCAATTTTTATTTATTTTTTATTTTTTTTTTGTGTGTTTAAAAAAATGTTTTGAAGGATGAATTTTCTTGTTTTTCTCATTGATAGTTGACATAATTAAATGCTTCAAGAGATGACAATTATTCATGAAATTGAGTTCAAAACTGGAAAAGATTCTTGAAATGTTTTGACAAATTCTACAGCTATATTTTTGCTCCGTGCGCGACGGACTTGGTCACTCCATGCGCTGCAGAGTTATACACAGTAGTTCAGCAGCACGAAGCAATTTGTACACCACGCCATCTACATATTTTCAACCAAAAAAATATGCAAATATAAACTAATAAATTTTTTAGCAGAAATCAATGAAGCACCGCATAAATCTAATAAATTTAAGACAAATTACTCGAAAACATTGCCATATAAATTGCCTACCAGCTTTAGAAAACAGAAAAGAGAAACATAAACTTTCCTTTATAATAAGGAAATATCATATTCAAGTTAAACTCAAATGCATAGATTTCATACCCAAATGAAGGAATACTCCATGCCAGCATAGCTTTTACTTCTTGAACCAAGAATACTTTTTGACTTCAGCTCATCAAAGAAATCTCCTACCATCTGCAAAATGAACCAAGAATACTTTCACTTGGGTAAAACAACAATAAATTTAAATGTATAAGTTCATTAGTTCTGCCAATGGAAGTTGCATATTAGCCTCCATTGGAGTACCTCAGCTAGGTAACCCATACATCCTATTTACCATAAAATGGACGCAATATTTTTTACAATGTAATAATTATCACTTAATCAATCCTTATAGCAATGCTTCAATTTGAGACCAATCACAGAATTGGAATTTAATAACTCACAGGACATAAAAAAGAAATCAAAATCAGAAGAATTCAAATCGTAGAGCACATAAACAATAAGAACAAATAGTCCAAATTGAATTAAAAAGCAAAATTATATGGGTAAAAACTCCCAAATCGGCCAAAAAATCTCTACTATACCCACACCAAACTCTTCTAATCCTCATGAAAGCATTAAAAGCAAAGATCGAACAGAATTCTGAAATTCTAGCCGAACATCTATATGGCAAAAATAATTTGCAGGAAATGGGTGATTGTGTGGGAAAAATGGAGGAGAAGTAAAGAGGTATGGGGATAACGTGGGAAAATGGAGAAAAAAATGAAGGAAAGGGAAAGAGGTATGACCGATAGCGTGAGAAAATGGAGAAACGATGAAATGAAAAAATAAAGTTCCAAGACGATGTCTATTAACGACACGTGTCCCGCCCTGCTTCGCTCTTTTATATATGTAGGATAATATACATCTCTCATTAGTTCTATACACCGAACACGCTAACATTATCTTCAAAACAACATAATCCGTGCATTGCCGAGCAAAAAATAAGTATTAATTTATAAAATTAATTTAATTTACATACCTTACCGTCCACCATTAATATTATCACTCTACCTCTTCCTTCTCTCTTCTCTCATTCATCAGTTTGACAACCTCCATCGATGGTGTGCAGCTCGTCGATGACTTACCTTCATCGCCAAGCAGCAACGTGTCCTTTTCCCAATCGAATTAGAGGCAAATCGAAATTTCCTCTACATTTTCCTCTCGTCGGCCTTCTAGTTCTACTCTTCTTTCAATTTTGTGGTGATAGGAATTTTTGAGTGGATTTTGTGTTGGTGGTGGCGATTGTGGTGTAAGTGTAGGTGGTTGTGGCTTGTTTGGAAATTTCGTTGTTGGTGGTGGCAGTTGTGGTGTGGTAAAGGTGGAGATAATAAATTTGACGAGATGGTGGATGCAGCGGTGGTAGTGACGATGGTGAGGTTGCGGTGGTAAAATTGGTACTAGTACTGCTAGTGGTTGTTGTAAGGTATTGACAATAATAGTGGCACTGGAAGCGACGGTTCATGTGGTGATGGAGTTGGCGAATGCAGTTGGATTTTATTGGTTTTGGGGTTTTTTTGTTAGCAGTGGTGCAGATAGACTTTGGCACTGGTAAGGTGGTGGATCTGGCACTGTTGGCGGTGGTAGTCGCAAATAGTTATGGTGCAGGCGGTGCGATGGCCGTGGAGGAGGGGGTGGTGTTGCTGTCAGGAAGTCGTGGTGGTGGTTTTGACGATGATAGTGGTGTTGCTGCTGCTGGGGACAATGGTGATATTGTGGTCGCAAGTGTTGGTGGTGATCACAAATTATTTGGTTGACTATAACTATAAAATTAGTTAATTCATGATCAATAAATAATATGTGGCCAATGAAAAAGATAAATTTTACAAAAAAATAATGTGACTTCAAAAATTATTAATTTGTAACCGATAATTTGATAATGTGTGATTGTACAATAAGTTGTAATTTATAATATTTATGTTTTGTGTTTGATTTATAAATTTTGGATTTATGATCAGTGAAAGAATTGTAACCTATACAAATTTTGAATTGTGATCGTAAAATAATTTGTGACATATAAAAATACTGATTTGTGATCGTAAAATAATATGTGACTAACTAAATCGTTAATCTGTGACCAAATTGTATAGATTTGTGACCTTAATATATTTAATTAATTAAATCATAAATAAATTTTAATAAATATTTGATTTTTGAAATATGAAACATTTGTTCTTAATTTTGAAATTGGTGATACTTAACCTATTAGTTATGAATTTCTCCCTTTTTTTTCCTTTGTGAATGGTTCATGATTGCCAATTCTAGATTTGTATCATGCGGCCGGTCTTCCTTTCATCACTAATAATTGGAGCTTCATAAAACCTGCCAAATTTACATAGCGCTTGCTTAGTAAAAAATCAACTTTTGTGAACAAAAAGTAGGATCCTCAATTAACTAAATACTTTTTATTGAAAGACAACTTATGACATTAATACAAATTTCCTCCACATTTCCAATCATTAGTTGGTCAAAATATCATTTTATCCTGAATTACGCTAAAGTGAGAAAATATTTCCATTGAGACAATTACAAGGTAAAAGGGTATAATCGGTAATTGACGATTACGTGAAGGATAGATTGTTCATGCCTTGCAACATTCTGAATTTTAGACAATATTTTGTAACTTAAATCTCCACTTTCAAACTATCAAAATCTAATATTAATATCAATCAAATATAAGAGAGTGTAATATATCAAACAAGGTGACAACTTTTGTTTAACCACAACACAAAAATTATTGAAACAGCTTAGTAATCGAGAGTCTCTAACTTTAAAATTAACAATGTCGTATAATTTACTTCAATTCAATTAATTATGTACAATTCCATAAATTAAGAAGGATTTTAATTTTTTTGTCAATCACAATCAGATTAGTCACTGATATTGACTTTCACGTGGACACATCACTTTGCAAAGTTTAAAACATTTTATTTTATTTTATTTATTTATCTTTTGGTTGAAGATTCGTTTTATCTATCGAGGACCAAAATTCCAAAAGGAGACATGATTGAGGTTGATGAGATGTACATGTGGCTTTATTTTATGTACGTTGGACACTTGGTCCTCTCTTTTGCATGATAACTCCCCTTTGGATTACATCTATCATTTGATCATTGTTTCTGATTTTTTTTTCTTTTTTATTTTTGAAAGAAAAATACAGAAGACATTGTCAAATAATTTGAAAGGGACGTATTGATAAAAATCTTGTTCATTGTTTGCCGACACAATCAATTATCAAGTATACTGCTTAAATTATTAAAGAATGAATACATTTTTACTAAGTTATGAATCCAATAATTTTTTTATTTTGTCAAAAGTATGACACACGTCCAATTTTGATAATTGGGTGATTGCAACGATTGAATTTGGTGTCTTGCAAAATGAAATAAAGGTTGAAATGATTAAAGATGGTACGTCAATTTTTGGGTGGTAAAGCTAAAAAATTTCATTCTAATCACTTGGAATGATATTGAAAGCTGTATAGACAAAAGATGAACAAAGATTCAACGTATTTGAAGACGAAACACGTCGATTCTATAAAATTTTACTTTTGCTTTTTATTGGCCAATACCAAGAGTGGTTGCTTTTTATCTACCAATACGAAGGAGATAACTTTTTGCCTACATGATTGATTGCTCAAAAGATAAATGAATAATGTTATCTACTACCATTCAACGTATTTGAAGACGAAACACGTCGATTCGAGAACTACAAAATACCCAATCTATGAGACATTAATTGGAACGTATTTTATTCATTGGATATAAAGTTTTACGAGTGATGATGAATACTGAAAAATGACAATATTCTAAAGGACAATTTCACATATATGCTCACACGTACAATATGTAATGCGAATGTCGAGGAGAAACTCAAAGCCATGAAATCTAAGAACGATAATTATGACAAATATTATTGTCAAAATTGACGAAAAAAGTAAGTAGTTGAACAGAAAACTGAAGTGTATTTCATACCTATATCTACATCTCACAAGATTGAAATTGAAGCCTACACAACATAGTGTAAGCTTAAACTTTCAATATTAACTACAAACACCAACAATTCTAGAATACAATCAATATCACACACAAAATAAAACATGTTATCTGCACCTATTACATAGCAATAAGAGTCTTCTAGCGGCCATCAGCTGAAGTGAATGACTCTGCAAATCCAGTAGGTCTAGCCGGGATACTACCCTTACTGTCTTCGAGGTCCATATAACTCGTGTCTTTTCCTTCTGCTTCTTGCCAATCTTTCACCATTTTGGTAAGGGGAAGGCTATAATCAATACCACAATATTCCTCTGTATCATCATCAACTGGCTTCCATTTTTCGACAAGGGAAGCCAAGACATTCACAGCGTGCCCCATATCTGGTCGTTGATTAGGCTCCCTTGCTGTGCAGTGACCAGCCAGTTCAGATATGATGGAGATGCTCTCGAATGTTTCTTCTTTCACGTCTAGAGCCGGGTCAATGGCAGCCACTAGTTTCTCCTTACTGAATTTGATGTGCCAGAACCATGCAACCAAGTATTGGCTTTCCTCGGATCTGTCCTCATCAAGTGCCATCATACCCGTTAACAGCTCCATCAACACAACTCCGAAACTGAAGACGTCGGTTTTTGTAGTGATTTTACCCATAACTGAAAGAAGAAGCATGATTCTCATCATATGCACGACACATCAAATTCCTAGGCCCTGTTTGATGGCCATTGTTTTGGGAAAATGGAGTTTTGAATGGTGATATTTTGGAGAATGTATAGCTAGAAAGTAGGGAAAATTTTGGGTTTACGTGCAAAATATTCTGTTGTGTAAATGTGTGATTGAAAATAAATATGAGAATTAAAGAGTTATAAAATAACGGCTGTCAGACAGGGGCTTAACGATGTCCTTAATACCAGTAAAGCATGACATATTTTATGATAATTGCCATGGTTATTAATGGATTTTCAATATTTTTCTTCTGGCTTCAATGAACAATTCTATTTACCATGTACCACTATAAAGCAAAACATTAACAGAATCCTTACCAGCATATTCAGGTGCCAGGTACCCAAAAGTTCCAGCCAGACGGGTCACCACAGACTTTTCTCCATCAGGAGCAAGTTTAACCAGACCAAAATCCGATATTTTTGCATGAAAATCATCCCCAAGTAAGATATTTGAAGATTTGAGGTCTCTGTGTATAAAACTTTGATGAGCAAGAGAATGAAGGTACTCTAGTCCTCTAGCAACATCCAGAGCAATATTTAGCCTCCTCTTCCAGGAGAGAGGCTCAAGTTTCAAACTCTTCCATTGAAAAAGATGCTTGCTGAGAGCCCCTTGAGGCATATACTCGTAAACCAGAATTCTCTCATTCCCCTCAATTGAATATCCCAAGAGAGATACTAAGTGCCTGTGACGAACTTTAGAAAGAACAGCAATTTCAGATTGGAATTCGTCTAACGCTTTGCTGCTAATTACTCCAGCTTCCATTCTTTTCACAGCTATTTTAGTTCCATCAACAAATTCACCCTTATAAACTACCCCAAAACCTCCTCGACCAAGTTCATTCTCTGGTGCAAAGTTCTTGGTTACGTTTCTAAGAACTTGAACTGATATGACCAAATTTCCAGCCTCAATGACATGGGATTGACTACTGTTTATGCTGGCTGAACCACTCTCCATCAACGAAGAAGCACTTCTATTTGCATTATTTGCAACAGCAATCTTAAGAGTGCTATCTGAATCGGACGGGTCTCTTGGATGAATAACAAGGGAACTTGGAGTAGGGTACCCGTCTTTTCTCTTCTTGTAGAAATAAATAGATAGAGGCACAGCCATGCAAATCAGAATTGCAAAACTTGCAATAGGGGCCACAATGACAGCTAATTTAGTGGTGGAACTCTTCCTTTTCACTGATCCTTTAGTAGTAGTATTGCTTGGATTAGACATGACAGGCGAGGATTTCAAACCTTGAGAAGGCATGGCACTTCCTTGCGAAGGAGCTTTTCCAGTCCGATTTGAGTTTAATAGAGAATTTCCTTCTAAGACAAGCTTTACATTGCTGCTGAAATTTGGAAGAGGAGGGGAAAGATTGTTTGCACTCAGGTTCAACAGAGTCAAAAATTTCAAACCTGTCCAGTTTGTTGGAACAGGACCAGATAGATTGTTAGACTCGAGATGAATGCGTGTAAGAGAATCAAGATTTCCGATTGAAGGACTTAATGTACCGGAAATATTTGAGTTGGGCAAGCTTATGGAAATGACCTTTCCTTTGGGATCACAGCCCACACCTAGCCACGGCCCTCGACACGGGTCATTACCCAACCATGATTCAACAAGCCTGGATGGGTAATTCACCCCATCAAGAAACTCTAACAGAGCCATAACTTCCGGAGTACAGGGAGCTCCAGGATTAGATTCACAAAAGGGGTTTGATTTATAAGTAACATTGATAGCTTTGAACTTCGGCATTGGACCCATAAAATGATTGTTGTTCAAATCTAAATGACCTAATGGCATACTTGTCAAGTTATTGGGAATTAAACCAACAAGTTCATTGCTATTGAGATTTAGATCCTGCAAAGAAACTAAGTTACTAATATTCTCCGGGATCTTACCTGAAAAATGATTCCCATGGAGCCAAAGACTGGTGAGTGACTCCATTGACACGACTATATCAATTGGACCAGTCATGCCACCACCAGACTGTCCATTCAACCAAAGTATTGTCAACATTGAGTCCCTAAAACTCTCTGGAATACCACCAACAACCGAATTCATCGACAACTTCAAAACCTCTAAAGATGTCATATTTCCTAAAAATTCAGGCAAAAAACCGGCCAAATTGCAGTTCATCAAAGTAAGATTCGTCAATCGAGTCGAATCTACCAAGTCCATTGGCAGTGACCATCCAGTGGTAGCATTGAGAGGGTTATCATCCAATGCCAACACCTCCAAATTCACAAGCCCAGTAAAGAAATCTGATGGGATTGAATCAAACTTGTTGTAATCCAAATAAGCATACCTCAATTCAGCCAAACCACTAAAAGATGGCAACCTCCCACTAAATTGGTTCTGCTGCAGACCTAAATTTTGCAACATAGACAACTGGTTAAAATTCTGAGGTAAAGGGCCTTTCAATCCTAAACCCCTTACTTGAATCTGCGTAACCCTATTGCGAGAACAAAATATATGTGGCCAACTTGGAGGCCCACATGGGTCATCACCATTTGCAGGCCAATTCAAGAGCTCAGGATTTTCCAAACCTTTTCTGAACTGATTTAATATAGCTAAGTCATTGGGGTCTGTAACACAATATACAACTGAAATATAAAAGAGAGAGAGTGTTGCAGCAATTCTTATCTGGATACCAGCCTCCATGGTAGATCAAATTTGAAGCCAAGCGCCACTGTACACGTGTTTATAGCTCAATAAAAGCTAAATGTGAACTCTCATGTTGCTTCTTAAAAACCCCATTTGAAAGTCTTGAAAAATCTTGAAAAAATGGAGTTGTAGGAAAACGTAGGCTTCCTGTATCGGATGAGAAGACTCCAAGAAGTACAGAGAGTGATGATTAGAGTGAGAAATTATCAAATTAACAAATACTAGTAGCCCAGAACTCCTAACAGTGGTAAAGCTTAAACAAGAATAAAAAAACAATAAACATGTTAAAATCTTATTCTTATTGAAGAAAAAAGAACAAGAAGGAAAACTGTCAAGGCAACGGGCAACAGGCATCTCGATGACCATAAAGTGAATCTTTTATAAGAAATGTTTTAATACCAAATTCTGTAACAGATGGAATGTACACATGAGGGATATAATTGTCATTTCACGCATACACCTGTTATATAGATCAATTATTCTTGTTTCGTATAATCTAAAAAGTTGATAAAAATTAAAATCGAAGTCAACTATAAATTTTAATAACACATTTCATGTAACCCACAACTTGTCAACCAATATTTCATCATTTTTTTTTTTCAAAATTTACTTAAAAAATAAGATTTTTATAGTTACAAACAAACAGACTTATTAGAATACTGCAATCAGGACAGGTTCTTGGTTTGATCTTGAAGACGTGTCGGTGAAACTAGTCCAAAACTTCTATAGTTAGTAGTAATTTAGATTTGTTTGTTGGACTTTTTAGAACTTTCCTATTTTGTAGTAGCTACAAGATATCGGAGCTTGGGATAATTTTATCCCTAATTTGGCTATTTTGATTATCGTTGTTTGGATTTATTAAAGCAAATACTGTGTGAAAATGCCGTTTGGATTTATTAAAGTAAAATATGATATAAAAATGCTCCATTTTCCATATAGGAAATACTTTGATGGATATATTCGTTTTTATATTATTTTAGACGTATATTTTCCACGAACCTACTTCACGAGTTCGAATAATTTCAATAGTCTTTATGGGGAAATTATTTCTTGAAAATCATTTTTCTTCATATTCTTTTTTCAATGATACATATACATTTGTTTCACATTTTCCACTTCTCTCTCTCTCTCTCTATATTATATATATATGCCCCAGGACATAGTCTAGTGGTGCAAATGATAGGAGTGAGGTTATCTTAAGCCTTGTTGGCAGTTGTAGTGTGGAGGTTCAATTCCTGAAATATGAAATTGGATTTCTTGTAGGCGTAGTGTATATGTAGCTCTTATTTCCTAACCTGCTAGAATACATCCCACGATTTATTTCCCTCACAAAGTTCTAGGAGCGGGGCGGGACCCTCAAGGTTTGGAGTTCAACCTTATATATATATATATATACCTTCTTTTGTTTTTCTTCCCTTAAATCATTTTTCAGTACAATATACTGACACCTCCACCTCCTCTTAAGAAAGATTAAAAAAATGTATTAAATGATAGGCATTATTCTATAAATAAAAACTTGACATATAAGCATAAAATAAATATTTTCCTGTGTATTTTACTATTCACCAAAACTGGTGTGTTGTGTATCGTGGAGGGTGGCACGGCAATAATTAAGTTCCAAGCCTGACCAAAACCAATACTAAAGAAAAATAAAATAAAATTAATGAAGAATTGCAACATTTGTTCATGTGGGGAGCACAGAAGCGTATAATTAGGATTAGTATATGAAGTAAAGATTTTGTCTTGCATTTAATTTATAAGCGCGATCTCGATCGTGTGTGGGGATATATATATATATATACACACACATATATACATATACACACACACACACACACAAATACGCAATAGAAAGGAACAAAAATAAATTCTCTGTATACGAGAACATATTTGCTATATACCTTAATTATATTTTATCTCTTTAACAAGTTTAGTAATGAGCATAACGACCCTATAAAATAAAATAAAAATGAAAAATAGAAAATAAAAATTTCATTTCTTAAGGAAAAAAAATGTAGTGATTAAGTATTTTTTTTTTGAAAATTCATAAATTATTATTTAAACATCAACCTACGATCAATCGATTAGTGACTTACCAATTAACAAATGAATTTTAATGATCTATATTCGATCAACGTTTAGTTTAGATCTAATTACTCTATTCACGGTAGAACATTAAACTATAACCATCAAAAACTCATGAAGCCACCGTTTGGTATCCATTTTTTTAAAATACATTTTTCTTTATTTTCTTTTCAACCACACATTATTTATTAAAATAATATTACACTTAAATCAAAAATCATTCCTTATTTTTCAATCACATACTTCCCATCAAATTACTATTCTAAAATGCATTTTTATATAAAAATGACTTTCAAACATCCCCTAAACAATATCTACATTGACATACTTGATTTCAATTTGTGTCACTTCCAAATTTTCGTGGGCCTAATTGACGGTCAATTAAATCATGGGATTTATCTTGAAAGGTGAATAATTCTAATATATTGTGATCAATCATTCACCTTCTATGTTGGAACTTTTTTAGTGGGATCTTTCGCATATAATTTTATGCATTTTTTTAATTATTATTATTATTATTATTTTTAATGACGGGGGAACCCACAGTCGCTACCCTTTAGGTACGCACTGAGTAAATTTTTGAGTTGATGCAATAACCCGTAAACCACGCCAGCCAGGTAAACCGCGCTAAACAAGTCATGTGCGACATGCTCAACTGAGAAAATGTTGGTAGGAAAAATCGAATTCGTGATCAAAGGCCTTCAAGCTCGCCTACTCCTTTTTTTTTTTTAATTCTTGATTCATATTTTAGGGCTAAAAAATTCTCATTTAATTATCCCACTATATTGGTGTGGTGTGGTGTGGCGGTGCAAAATTAATTATTTTGGGCCACAAAGTGCAGACAAATTAGGGGTCCCAAAATCTTATAATTAAAAACCTTTTTGTCTGGACCATGAATGGATGACAATTAGTCCAAAAATTCAAAAGGTATAGGGCCCTTTCTATGCAATAAGATTATAATAGCCTCCATAATAGAATATAATTTTTTATAAATTGTTTAAAAACAATTTTGGTGGTTGTACTCAATTAAGGGCAAGATCCAGAACTTATTTTATTTTGAATTATATTTTAGTTCACTTATTGATAGCTATGCATACTATTTTTTGTGAATGCTCTCATTTATGTAAATTTAATTTGAACCGTGCTGCATATACGAAGAAAACACTGTTAGGGACGCCTGACATTTTGTATTGATAGATGGACAAATTAAAAAGGAACCATACATGTGCTGTAATTCCCCCATGCAAGGGGAACAACTCTTTTAATTCCCCTACATATACGAAGAAAACACTGCGAGGGACGCCCGACATTTTATATTGAAAGATGGACAAATTAAAAAGGAAACATATGCATGTGCTGTAATTCCCCTATGCAAGGGGAATAACTCTTTTAATTTCTCATACCACTTATTTTTTATGGAAAACTTGACTTTGTTTATTAAACTAAAATTTATGCCACGAAAGATTAATAAGATTCGCTTAAAAATGGCAAAATGGAACATTTTCATACACTTGGGGTGTGGGAATCGTGATTTTTAATGAGTAATTATCAATGTTTTAAAAATCGGACCGGTAATTGACTCGGAAAAGAGGAAGGATTAAGGGTCAGAAGGTCGAACCGGAGCCTTTTACAAAATAAAAAAATATCTAGACATTTAAAAAGAAAGAAAAGAATGAAAACTGTCGGTAGAAAACTACAAAATATGAAAAGTAAATGATTCCTATCCCCAAATTAATTGTAATCTTGGAGGAAAGATAAAAGTTTATGAAAAAAAAGAAAAAAAAAAGAGGATACAATCAAAATCACAGTTTTTAATTAGAAGCAACTTGCTTAAAAACCTTAAATCTTGAAGAGGATAGAATTGAAAACCTGTGGAGGAGAGAAACTTGAATCTATTCAATCCATGGATGCGATGTACTGAAGAGGAGAGAAATTGAAAACATGCTTGAATTGAATTGAAATTGGAAATTGAAAAATAAGGGTTTAATTTGCACGGGTTCCGCATAAATCGGTAAAGCGTGGCGGTTTTCATATAACCCAGCCGGTCTGACGGGTTCCTATGCGGTTGTTAAACTACATGGTTTTTAAATCAAATCGGGTTGGATTTTTGACCGGTTTCTGATTTTCCGTTTGAACCGGCTGGTCAGGTTCAATTTTTAAAACATTGGAAATTATACTCACACTATTGTTTTTATTTTTGTATCACATTTTAATTGTAATGAAGATTCTCAATCTTGGATCGTAATCACACTTATACCCTCAACCTTTTTCATCATGGTATTCTAAACTTTTCCTTTCATTAATTAGTATATATTGCTTCTGGTGACAATTTTTGTTTTTAAAAAAAACCATTAAATGTCATAAAAAGACTTATTTGCTCCTTATATTTTTAAATACACAAAAAAAAATATCAAAAAAATATTTGTCTATCATTTCAAAGAATGCTAGAGAAATATTTTAATTAAAAAAAAATTGTCTTCAATGATAAAATGTGCTAATTAATTGAAAATTAAGGATAAGAATGTGATAAAAATATGAGGACATGAACGAGACAATGAGAGAAAGTTTGGGATCTTCACGTTGGAAAATATTTAAAAATAAAAATAAATTGAATGAAATTGTAACAACAATTCATTGGTTTCAAATCTATTCACTTTCATAGTTAATTTGTCTTTGAACTGGTTCAATTTCATAGTTAATATATGGTAAAAATTCATTCATGGCTATTGTAGTATTATTTGTGCTAAATACAAAATTAACTAATGCCTTGTTTGATTGTACCAAGTTTTCTACGGAAAATGGAAAACCAATTCCATTTTTCATCTTTTCGACAGTTTGATAGCCTTTTTTTTTTCCCAAGGAATTTCCTTTTTTTTTTCGGGAATCGGCAATTTTTCATGTTTTCATGGAATTCGAATTCGAATTCGAATTCGGGCCATTGTAGCGATTTTTTTTCGATATTTTTTTGTTGGCAAGAACAAATTTTAAAAATTATTGTAAAAAAATATTTTCTTTTAATTGACAATTTTCATGTAAAACAAAGTCAAACGAACACCAAAAGATTGATGATTTTCTTGAATTTTTTTTTTTGGTAATGAAAACAAATTTCATCCCCAATACCAGTAAAATATATTCCTTTAATTGACAATTTTTATGTAAAATAAAGTCAAACGAACAGCAAAAAACACTTTTATTTCAACATTTTTCATATAGAAAATTATATCAATCAAACGCATTAATTTACTATTTTCAGAAAAATAATTTATAGGCAATTTAATTCCCTAAAATTCGTTTTCAATTCAATTCAATTTCATTTTTGCAATGAAATGGACCCTAAGAAAATTGAAACCTCCCTCATCCTATTAATATACAAGGAGGTGTTCTCCTCCTTATTTTACACACCAAATTTTGAGAGCTTTCTAAGTTTTTATGTTCTCCTTTTGTTTTCAAGAATATTGTTCTCAGTAGCTTATACAATTACTTTCTAATTAAGTGATAAAATTGTGAGCATTTTAAATTTGTGTACGGTAACGACAAGGTACTAGTCAGTTATTTTTAACTGTTGTATCTTGGAAGACAGACACCATTAGTGGGGGCAAATCTGTCTTAATGAAATTGAATGCAACACGTTTCGATTCCTTTTAATACCACTACTACATCAACAACTTTATTCATTATAATGTTTATTTTCGTTATTTTATTTATATAATTCTAGCAGTATTTCTAACTGTTCTTTTTGTATTTTTCGCAACACTTCATTACAACTAAAATGTGACGCAATAAAGAAAACTGTGGTGTGAATATAATTTTTCATTTTTTATTTCATTCTAGAGATTCTCTCTTGCTATTGAAGACTCATTCCTTTGGTTAGATGGTACATGTTTTAGTCATAGGGCATCTCAAAGATGTCTTCCCTCCTTCCTACCTTCCTTTTCTACCCTGGGTGAGCAAGTGGAATCTATTTTACTAAAATGGGCTAAAAGTGGAGTGAGCTATGTGAGTATCTTAAGTGAGATACATGGTTTATTAAGGTGAGGGTTTGAGAATGAGAATGTATGAATTGTTTTCTTAGTAGTGATAGTGATATTAAAGATCTGTCAAAGCTCATCCCTCTTTGCTTATCATTGCTGCTCCTAAGAGCCTATCAACATTAAATCTGGGCTAAAGCCCACCGTTTTCCTTAGGTTTCCACCTTGAGCCCAATAAAAATAAGTTTTCGGCCTTTCTTGGACAAGGCTTCCTTACTAGTCCTAAGACCAATTCCCCATTTGGATCTCGTGGCAAACAGACGGAGACTACAAAAAATTTTGTCAGATGAATCGTTGATTTTTATTTATTTATTCTTATCTTGAATTAATCCAAAAAATGAATTCCAATTTGTGTACCTAATAAGGAATGAGAACGTTGCCACAAAAAAAAAAAAAAAAGAAAAAAGAAAAAGAAAAAAAAACCGTTATTACAATGTGTACTCTATGTATTTGAAGACAATATTTTTCTAAAACGTATTTAATGCACTCGAAAAAAGGCATACTATTTAGAGACACATCCTTTTTTACTCGAATACAAGCAAATGGAGACCTTTCTAATGTTGCAATGAAATACAAACATATATTATACCCTTTATTTTTGAGCTATTGATGCCCATAAACATAACTTCCCATTGGAAAAATTTACTCGAAGTCCCCCAAGTTTGCAAGTTTGTTCTATGTAGATTACCTAAGTTCATTTTTAATTTTTATTTTTTAAAATAAAAATTGAGTTTAAAAAAAAAACTAAAACTGAATGCAAGTATTTGGAGTAATTAAAATAAAAAACTAACTACAGCATTTATGTTGTTACAACTAACTGAAAAAAAAAAAAACAAAAAAAACATTTCTCTAACCCCTCATTTGATTTTTTTTTGAAAATTAGATTTTTAGTACATTAGATAAAAGTTGAAGAAATATGTATGTGATACTGCGAAATACAAGATTAAAATTATCTTTTAACTTTTTATCAATTTTTTTAGCTAAATCAAATTAGGCTAATCTTGCAATCAAACTAAACTAAACTAAACACAATTATCAACCTTTCAACTTAATCTACTTTTACTAATTAAATTCTTGGAATCTCTTTAGATCAGATTAAATACTGATTATTCCACTATAAATTAATTAGTGTGTGTTCCATGTCATATATAGAAATTTTTTACTTATTAAGTCCCTACTTTTAAAAAAAAAATTCAAAATCGATAGTTAATTTAAATAACATATTTTATGAGATTTACAACTTTTATCAAAATTGGCTAAAACCTTATTTTAATCCCACCGAACATGGGCAAAGTTGTAAAACTCATTCATGAAGTTGTAAATTGTTCTGACATGAGAAATGTTCATCCTTTTTTTTAACAGTTATGCTATGTGTACAACTGTGCTTGACAACACCGATTGACAATTAGACACATGAGAGGGGGACCCACATTGAATAAAAAAATCGTGGATCTCCCTTCATGTGAGTACATTGTCAACTAGCGTTGTCAACCCCGATTGTACAAGAAGAATAATTCTTTTTCCAACGATGGTTTACGCAGTGGGATCGCAGCAACTATTAATTTTATTACTTGGTCAGGTACAACAAAATCGATCGTTCCCATTTGCATGGCAAGTTTAGCCCAAATGACATGGCCATGGTTTCTAGAACTTTCCTACACCAGGAAGCATTGTGAGATGCAATACTTTATTAACGTTTAATAAATGAATGATCTGTAGAGGTAGTTCTTGTTTATAGGGCGATTAAAATTTTATATGTACTTTTTTAACGAATGATATATAGGTGTAAAAATTCGGGTATTGTTTCTAAACGTTTAATGTTTACTGTAATTTGATTCTCAGTCTTTATTTCTAGACTTTTTTTATTTGCAACATTTCAATTTTGCCATTGCATCATGAATAATGCTATGTAACTCCATTGGGGTTACAATCTCAATCTAAACAGCACTAGATGATAGATTGAATAAAATGCGAAATTAAATGATTTATTTAATTTTACCAATTAATTAATGTCACATTAACGTCACCTAAACTAGGGTTGTAGCCTCAGTTAGGTTAAATAACATTACTCTTGCATCATAACTCTAAATTGGTGAATTGGAGAATCAATTATTTAATGTCACATTAACGTCACATAAACTAGGATCCGTTTGATTGTAAAGATGAAATTGAATTGAATTGAAAACGAATTTTAGGGAATTGAATTGCCTAGAAATTGTTTCCTGAGAATTGTAAATTATTGTGTTTGATTGATATAATTTTCTACGTGGAAAATGTTGAAATAAAAGTGATTTTTGGTGTTCGTTTGACTTTATTTTACATGAAAATTGTTAATTAAAGAGATAAATTTTACCGGTATTGGGAATGAAATTTGTTTTCATTGCCAATAAAAAAAAATTAAGAAAATCATCTATCTTTTGGTGTTCGTTTGACATGAAAATTGCCAATTAAAGTGAAATATTTTTTTATAATAATTCTTTAGAATTTGTTTCCATTGCCAACAAAAAAATTAAAAAAAAAACCGTGAACAGTAGGTTGGAAAACCAATTCTCACTCCTTAAAAACCAAGAAAATATCATTTCTCAAGACAAGCAAGAAAATGGAATTCCCTGGAAATTAAAACGTATCAAACACACATGATTGGAAAAAGGTGGAATTTGAATTTCATTTTCCATGGAATTCGAACGAATCAAACAGAACTTAAATTTGTCGAAGCTGCCTTCTCCATTAACGTAGAACCGACTTATAATGCTTTTGCAATTATTGATGGAGGTCGAATTTCCCAATCGATTTTGCATTTTCTTCAAACTTTTAGGCGTTGTGAATCCACTATTCTCTATCGTGTACATTTTCAATGCTTTCTCCTTTTTCTCCTCCAGCAGCTTCGTGAAGTCCTCAAGCCCTAACATTCCATGCCATTTACACCTCCTCCTCCGATATTTTGCACTTCCGTAGCTCATTCTATGAGATTTTACCATCATCGTTCTAGTCTAAGTATCTAAACACCATTGATACACTGTCGGAGCCTCTCCATTTTCACCGTCGGAACTTGAAAAACATTTGGATATGAATTTATTTATTTATTATTATTATTTTTGTATTGGCAATGGAAACAAATTTTAAGAATTATTGTAAAAAAATATTTCCCTTTAACTAACAATTTTCATGTAAAATAAAGTCAAACGAACACAAAAAGATAGATGATTTTCTTGATTTTTTTTTTTTTGACAATTGAAACAAATTTCATCCCCAATAACAGTAAATTATATCCCTTTAATCGACAATTTTCATGTAAAACAAAGCCAAATGAACAATAAAAAATAATTTTATTTCAACATTTTTCACGTCAAAAATTATACCACTCAAACACAATAATTTACAATTCTCAGGAAAACAATTTCTAAGCAATTCAATTCCCTGAAATTCGTTTTCAATTCAATTTAATTCTATTTTTGTAATCAAACAGGCCTTAACTGATTATCTTAACTACATTTTAATTACAGGTTTTCCACAATTTGAAGCAGAATAAAAATGGACTGGCTCCAATCCACTTCCCAAAATAATAATAATAATAATAATATTAATAGTTGCTATTGAACGTGTGAATAGTGAAATGTATTCCACCATCCACGCCTTGATCGTGGTTTTCGTCTTGGCAGCACATGAACATACAGTAAGTAATGTTTACTAGACTCGATTTATAACTGTTATAAATAGTCATCGTTTGTCTATGTGCATCCTACGAAATTAAGCTCTCGTTTGATTCTCATTCTTTAGCTACGAAAATGAAAAATATGATCGTTATTCATCACATCAAACCACCATATTTGACTTTTTATCTTTTGTGTAGGTCCCGTAATGACTATATTTGCTAGATTTGTTTAGTTAGTCAGACCGACCTTGTTTGATTCTCATTATTTTCAAAGTACGTTTTTGTGATTCTTTTCGGTCATATATTTTTCAATAAAGTATTACACATAAATTCATAATTATATATATATATTTTAATTTTTTTGCTACACATTTTCCATCAACCTAGAGAAGGGAAACAACAAGTACCACAATGCACGAATTTAATTTAAAAACAAGTAAATTACAAAAAAAAAAAATGTTGAAAATGAGGGATCACCAGTGAGTAATATGAGTGGGTCCATGTAGGGATGACAATAGTTCAAATCGACATAACCATAATTTTGGCTCGATTGGGGCTTATGAACTGAGTTGAACTGAGCCGGCCCACAAGTACACGATATTTTCTTTAAATATTTTTTGAAAATCCTTAATTTTGGAACTTGGTACCGACTATTTTAGGGTATGCTTTGGAGTTTTTTTTTTTTTTTTTTTTTCTTTCTTTTTCAATGAGTTTGACTGATTTTGAACGATTCCATTCGTTAGGGGTTGAAAAAATTAGTTCTTTATGAAGAAAAATTGGAATTAAAAATTATCCAAAATTGGTGGATCGTAATTTTGACCAATCCTCTCAACCCGTCAAATTAACGAGTTTTGATCATTTCTCATATTCTATTTTAGTTTGATCCTCTTTAAAATAATTATTTTCATCCAAAATATTTTTTCAACTAATAAATAAAAATATATTAGTAAAAAATGATTTATAAGCAAAAAATTCACTTAGTAATTTAAAAAAGAGAAAATTGCAGCAAAAGCTCCAAACCTTCGAAACATTAGCAGACTTTTCCCAAACCTTTGATTTGTTGCAGCCGTCACCCCTAATATTTTCAAACGTTGTAGGTGAAGCCTTTTGGATAGTTTCCATCCACAATTCCATTAGTTGACCAAAAATTTGACTGTAACCACATTTTTATTATTTTAAAAAGGGGTAAAAGAGTAAATTTTCATTTAACATATTAAATGATAATTAAATAAAAAAATACAACCC